>NC_025998.2:114956205-115556205 GCF_000442705.2 Elaeis guineensis | reverse complement strand
AGATGTAAGGGTACATCTACACTGAACGTGACCGACTTTGGAGCTATTTCTGCTGTCAAGATTTGCTCCGATGGAATATGGGTATAAATATCCCTCCAACCTGAGACCGCCACGGTGACTTGCAAGCAACTCACTGCACTTAGGCACTGGACTACCTGAATTTTTAATTCAGTGAGGAAGGCTGCTGGGTGTAGTCAAGTACTTGACTTGTCGGTGTGTGTGTCAAGATGGGATTCACCACCCCAGTTTAGGAGCTGTGTACAGTCGTGTTTCAATTTAGCAAAACCTTGGCCAGGGTAGTCCTTGTGAGGAGTCACAGGACTGTTTGAGTTGAGCATGATTCGGATGATCTGATCAGGGTTGACAGTTTAACCCTAAGTCATCCTAAACACAGGGGTCAAAAGGATGAATTATACAGTAACTATATTCATGTAGGTTCTGAGTGTTGCGATTGTAACTTTTTGACCTATCCGGACGTCGGAAACCATTGCTAGATGGTCACTTCGATTAGTACAGGAATTGGTTCCTGTGCTACCGACTTAGGTTCGAACCTGCGGGGTCACACACATTAGAGGTTCCTATCTGATCTAATGGCTGATGTAGAATCCTACATGTTTGGGACTCAGTGATCGAGAATCAGGATTCTCTGATCATGAGTTCCACACATTATGGGTACCGGGGTCAAGAGTCCCACTGGTTTGGATTTTTCGATCAGGGTTACATATCGATGAATTCTGATGCCCGATTGCCCATCGGATTTGGACTCAGTATTTATGATAGGTTTAATTAGTGATTTGATCACTAATTAACTCAATTTGATTGAGTAATTATTTTTGGATCAAGTCCAATTGAATTGGATTCAGTTGGGTTTGACCCGATTAGGTTAAGAGTTGACCTAATCGTCAAGATGGTTTGGTTCTTGATTTGATCAGGGGTTGGGCTTAGTCAATTCCTGATTTGATTAGGATTTTATTGAGCCTAATTAAGCTTAATGAAGTTGGGTTTAAATTAGTCTAATTGGACCTAACTTATTTGGTTCAATTAGGTTAGTTTAAATAATTAAACCACCTTGACCCAATCTCCATGCGCCACCTCACTTCCATTGCACCCATTTGAATTCATGAGAAGGAACTTCTCATGAATTTTTTCCTCACGCCAAGCCCTCTCCACGCCCCACTTTAATGTGCCATATGAATGGATAAGGATGATTGGTTGGCCATTCAAATTCAAAATAAAGTTTGAATTTGAATGGGCAATCAATCTTTGCACCTTATCCCTTTTTTTACGCCTCATTTATTACATGAGAAAAGATTTCTCATGAAATCACTCTATGCATAATTTAAGCCATGCTTCACATCTTTAGTGGATAAGGGATGAGTTGGTATCCGTTTGAATTCAAAATTTGATTTGAATTCAAATGTGCAATTACTCATCTTTATCCTTTCTTTTGGATAAGATGTTTGACATTGTTATAAAAGGAGGAGAAAAGTGGGGCGTGCAAGAAGAAGATTTTTGGAAAAAAATTTTGGGGTGTGAGAAGTCTTGTGCATGAGAAGGAAGTCCATATCCTTCCACGAGAAAAAGAAAGAAAAGAAAGAAAAGTGGGTGCAAGGTTTCCGATGAGTTCTCTAGAGTTTTAGCCTGGGGTTCAAAAAGTGAGAAAGTGAGCTACGAGTGTCGTGAGCTCATAAAATTTTAGGAAGATCTTCAACATCCTCTCAAGCATGTCTGTTGATGATCCAGAGCATCCAAAAAATCGACAGACATCGATCAAAAGAGTTCGATCAGCATCGGCCGTCAAAAGAGCTCTACAACGAGCTAGCACTCGTGAGGAGTCGATCAGATCGAAAGCTTCATGTGGATGATCCACAGAGACCAGACATACTGTGTGGCTGTGTTGCGATGATCAGACTCTTCCGACGGTGATCAAATTGCGGCGATCTACTACCCGCACAAAGGTATTGTGTTCTAAACACATTACAGTAAAGTATTTACTATTCGAATTTGAATTTCAAATTTAAATGCATGCATACTATATATCATATTTAGATAATAGTGTAGGATAAATTCATATTAATTAATTAGATTAATTAATATTTTTTTATTATAAAATCATAATTTTAAAAAAGTTTTAAAATTACTATTTTATCCCTGCACTGAATTTTTCTCACATTTTGTGCAATCGCTATTACGTAGGCTGAATATAAATTTTTTTCATATTTTTTTTCTGAATATGATATAATTTTAAAATTTAAAATTTATCTTTATCATTTATTATCTATATAATTATCGTTACAGTATGGTCATAAAAGACCACCTTAATTCGATAGCTTTAACTATGTCGATCAATAAAATTTAATTTTGACAGTCACGAATGGTCGCATAATGATCTAATAGATAGAGACCATCGATGGATCCAAAAACTTACAATGATGATCTTGATGATATTTGTAGCATATTATCAATATTTTACTTCAATCGGACATCATTATCATGGTCAATTTAGCATAGAATGATTTTAGCCATTAAATAAAAAATAAGTGATAAAAAGACCAAATGGTGTCTGATTATAAGATAAATTTTTAGATAAATAATATTTGCTACTACTTTAAATATTTATATGATGGTGATCATAAAATTCAAATCGTACCTACATAAATCATCCACGTTAAGTAGATCTTACAAAAGAGCAAGCATAATTACTTAAGGATTTTAAGAATGAGAATTAAGAGATATAATTTTGGATCGTTCATATACATACAGTTTAAATTTTATGATCATCACTATACAAATAATTAAAATAGTAGCAAAGATCATTTATCTAAAAAATCATCTCATAATCAGATGCCATTTGACCTTTTAATCACTCATTTTTTATTTAACGATCAATATCATCCTGTGCTAAATTGGCCATGATAATGATATCCGATTGAAGTAAAATTTTGATAGTACACTTACAAACATCATTGAGATCATTGTTATAAATTTTTGGATCCATTGGTAGTCTATATCTATCAGATCAATAAGCGATCGTTCGTGATCGTCGAATTCAAATTTTATAGATCGACATAGTTAGGACTATCGGATCGAGGTGATCTTTTGTGATGATACTCTAACGATAATTATTTAGATAATAAATGATGAAGATGAGCTTTAAATTTCAAAATGATATCATATTTAGAGAAAATATGAAATTTATATTCTACCTATGGCAGCGATTATTCATAACCACTGCCATATGTCCATTACAATGGTTATGCAAATACTGCCATAGGTCACGTATGGCAGCGGTTATACATAACCACTGTAATAGTTGGCATATGGCAGCGGTTTTTAAAACCGCTGCTATAGGTTAGGTCTTTTTTCCAGCTCCCACCCCTTCTTCTTCATTTCACATCGGTGTTTTAGTTTCCCTCCCTCTCTCTCTCCTCTCTACCCGAGCCCTACCCTCTCCACTACCGGCCCACCCCACCGCCGCCCCCTCCCTCTACCGCTGTCATAAGCTCCCTCTTCTTTGATCTCCCTCGGCCTCGCACCCCACCTCCCTCTTCCCTTGACCCCACCTCCCTCAGCCCCGGCCTTCACCGACCTTGTCTACCACTTCCCCCAGCTCCACCTCCCTTGGTTCCGACCTTCCCCGACCCTGACTCCCTCTTCCCCAGCCCCGCCTCCCTCTTTCCTCGGCCCTGCCTCCCTCGACCCCGACCTTCTCCAGCCCCTCTTCCCTCGGCCTCGTCGCCGGCCTCCTTTGGCCCTGCACCCCGCCTCCCTCAGCCCTGACCGCCTTTGGCCTTGGCCCCCTTTGGCCTTTCATCGCGCCCTACTGCCACCCCCCTTCCTCTAGCACCGCTGCCGATGACCCCCACAGCTTTATGCGCCCCCCTCCCCGCAACTACAGATATGACTTTTATTTTTTTTCATTTCATGTCATATTATTTTTATAATTATATTTATAATTATATCATAATAATATTTAATAATAATTATGTCATAATAATATTTAAAGAAAACCACCGTTGGTGGGTTCTAGGCCTTGCCGGTGGCTGTGGGTCGTGCTGTCAAGTTCTGGGCCATCAGATTCTGGACTGTGCCGGTGGGTTCTGGACTGTGCCGGCGGATTCTGGGCTAGGCCGGCAAGTTCTGGGCAATGCCGGCAGGTTCTGGGTCGTCGGGTTCTAGGTCGGGTCGATGGATTCTTGGTTGGGCCGGTGGGTTCTGGGCCATTGGTTTCTGGACTGTGCCAATGGGTTTTGGGCTGTGCCAGTGGGTTCTAAGCCATCGGGTTCTGGACTGTGCCAGCAGATTCTGGACCGTACCGACAGGTTCTGGACCGTACAACTTTATGAAAAGTATTTTCTTTTTTTTCTTTTTTTTTATAAAGAGGCTGTGATGATTTTGGATAGAAAATGGTTAATTTTTAGTATGAATTTAGTGATATTTTTCTCTTATTTTTTCTCTTCTTCTATAAATATTTTAATAATTTTGAATGATAATGTGATCTTGGGTGGCCTACGACTGTTTAGCAAGCAACCATTTGCAGTTGATTTGATTTACTTGTAGTGCATACCGAAGGTAACGTTGCAATGCATGATTAAATAGTGAATCTGAGCCTCTCTTTTACATATTATTTTTATAATTATATTTATAATTATATGATAATAATATTTAATAATAATTATGTCATAATAATATTTAAAGAAAATCATCGTTGACGGGTTCTGGGCCTTGCCGGTGCTGTGGGCTGTGCCGTTGGATTCTGGGCCATTGGGTTTTGGACCATGCCGATGGGTTTTGGATTGTGTCGGCAGATTCTAGGCCGAACCGGCATGTTTTGGGCTGTACCGACAGATTCTAGGCTGTCGAGTTCTAGGCTGTGCCGATGGGTTCTGGGCCATGCCAGTGGGTTCTGGGCCATGCTATTTTATGAAAAATATTTTCTTTTTTTCCTTTTTTTATAAAGTGGCTGTGATGATTTTCAGTGAAAAATGATTAATTCTTAGCATGATTTTAGTGATATTTTTCTCTTATTTTTTCTCTTCTTCTGTAAATATTTTAATAATTCTAAATGGCAACATGATCTTGGATGAACTGCGGCTGTTTAGCGGGCAACTGTTCCTAGTAGATTTGGTTTACTTGTAGCAGATACCAAAAGTAACATTGCAATGCATGATTAAATAGTGAATCTGAGCCTCCTTTTTACTTTAGAATTAATGTAATTCTTGTTATGAAATTTATTGCATAAAAGTTTTTTGGTTACTATTTAATTCCTATTGCTTTTACTTGTTGCATTTGCAATGATGGATCTGTCAATTGATTAGTGTACATAATCTACTACATCCATACATTTATATATTTTTATACAGATGAGAGATAAATAAATGTATGGATGAAAGAATTACATACAATGATCAATTGATTGTCCAATTTGGATAGTTTAAAAATTATAAATAATTTTTTAGATAATTACAGTAATCAAACAGTATCCTAGGGGTTCAAAACAAATTTTGGATAGTATTTTTCTTTTGTTCTTCCTACACGGGAGAACAAAAGGAAAATGCTACTGAAATTTTTTTCGATCCCTATTGCATATCGTTTGATTACTGTAATGAACCTATAAAATTACCGTAATTTTTGAATGGGATAGAACCTATCTTTACGTATTAGTTGATGATAGGATATATTTATTGCATATCTAAAAATGATATTTAATATATTTTTGTTCCTTCAAATATTTATTTAAAATGCATTGGTATGTAATGATGTTTAATGCAAATAACATTTTTTTGTTTATAATGCATTGGTATCTGAAAATGATATTTAATGCAAATAATATTTTTTGTTTGTCTATGCAATGATCCCATGGTTCTGGGCCATACCGACAGGTTCTGGGCCGTGCCGGTGGGTTCTAAACCATGTCGACGAGTTATAGGCCGTGCCACTTTATGATGGGTTCTAGGCCGTGCATAGAACCAGAAACCCATCTTTTGATTAATGTACGTATTTTATGGCATCCGTATATTTATATATTTTTATACAGATGAAAGAATTATATACATTGATTAATTGATTGTTCAGTTTGGACAGTTTGAAAATTATAATTAATTCTATAGGTAATTATCTTGATGTTATTGTATTATGTCTCATTTCCATATATGATTTAATTGCAGTATCATCATTTTTATAATGGATAAGGAGTGGATAAAGTTGAGTTGACTCTCATCAGATTATGAGGCTGGACTTTAAAAATTTTTTAATTTTGATATAGAGAAATTTGGAGACTATGGACTTGTCCAATATCCTTATAAGAAGTGTATGGATGGGCCTTGGCTACCTCATCAAGATGTAAATGATCACCTCACTATTTATGACTTTAAATCCGGCTATAAAATTTGTTGGGATCAACACGGTGAGTGCAGGCCACAAAGAGGCAATCAACATGATAGGGGAGTGGAACAAATAGTTCATGATATCTTTCCATTTGTTGGCCATAATGACGGTTCATCTATGTCCTTGCCTGATCCTATTGTTGGTGGAATGACAAATAGTGAGGATGTGGAGAAGATCCGTAAATTGATGGAGGATGCTAATGTTTCGTTGTATCCTGGGTGTGAAAAGATGGTGAAGCTTGAGTTCTTAATGCGATTATATCATGCAAAATGCTCCAATGGGTTCAATAATAATGGAGTAAACTGTATACTAGAGCTTTTAAGGAACATTCTTCCGAATAATGTATAAATCCCAAAGAATAATTATGAGGCATTGAAGATTATTGAACAGTTGGGCTTTACTTACACCAAGATACATGCATGCCCTAATGATTGCATGCTCTATTGGAAGGGGGATGCCAATCGAGACAAGTGTAGGAGGTGCAGTGTATCAAGATGGAAACAAAACAAAGATGGCACATCGACTTGTGTATCTTAAAAGTTGATATAGCATTTTTCTTTGATATCGAGATTACAAAAGTTGTTTATGTCGGTGAAGACATCAAAGGACATGAGATGGCATGAAGAGGAACAAACAAAAGGTGATGCATTGAGGCATCCAGGCAATGGAGAGGTATGGCAGAAGTTTAATAAAATACATCCCAACTTCGCACAAGAGATGCGCAATGTGAGGTTGGGCTTGTCATGTAATAGTTTCAATCCATTCAAGCACATGAATACCAACTACAGTGCATGGCCAGTGTTTACTCATGTTTACAACCTCCCACCATGGATGTGTATGAAAAAATCCTTCACTTTCATGACGGTGCTCATCCTTGGACCGACAGAGATAGGGAATGACATTGATATCTATTTGCAGCCTCTTATTGCTGAGTTGAAACAGTTGTGGAGCATTCAAGGTGTTTCAACTTTTGATGCTTTGATGAATGAGTTATTCTCCATGCGTACGGCACTTATGTGGACAATAAATGACTTTCTAGCTTATGCCCTAATGTCGGGTTGAAGCACGAAAGGTAAGCTAGCATGCCCGATTTATGAAGAAAATATCCGATCTAAAAGATTGACACATCGGAGGAGCTTTAGCTTTATGGGGTATTGATGTTTTCTCCATTGAAACTATCCATATAGAAGGGATGCACGCTCCTTCAATGGCACTGTTAAAGAAGGTGAGGCACTTAGCCAGATCTGGGAGTGAGGTGTTGAGAGAGTTAGATGGTCTCAGTGTTGAATTTGAAAAAAATGATCCGATTGATGGTAAGAAGAGGAAGTGTTGATCAAAAGTAGATGACACACTCTTTAATTGAAGGAAAAGAAATATATTCTTTGACTTGCCATATTGGGAGACAAACTTATTGCGCCACTACTTAGATGTCATGCACATTAAAAAGAATGTGTGCGAGCTCGTATTGGCAATGATCTTGAACATCAAGGGTAAGACCAAGGATGATTTGAATTTTCAGTTTGACTTGAAAGAATGGGATATTAGGAGAGCACTCCACCCGAAGTTGGTAGGGGGAGAATAGTGGAGGCTCTCTCATGCATGCTATGTTATGAATGCCTTCGAATAGTCCACATTTCTTCATGTGGTGAAGAACATAAAGGTCCCAGATGAGTACTCAAGCAACATATCAAAGTATGTGAATAGTAAGGATGTCAGACTTGGTGGATTGAAGACTTATGATTATCATATGTTGATGCAGGAGTTGATCCCAATAGCTATTCATCGTGTATTGCTAAAAAATATGAGAATAGTTGTTATTCATCTTTGTAAATTCTACAGAGATATTTGTGCGAAAAGGTTACTTAAGAAAGATGTGAAGGAAATGAAGGGAAGGGCGGTGACTACATTATGTGATTTGGAGAAGATATTTTCATCATCATTTTTCACAATTATGATGCATCTCACCATACACCTTGTAGGGAAAGTTGCACTTGGAGATCCAATGTTCTGCCGATGGATATATCTCATTGAGAGGAATATTCAAATGCTAAAATCTTATGTAAGAAATATGAATTATCCGAAGAGATCCATAACGAAAGGTTATTTGAGTCAAGAGTATATAGATTTTTATACCATGTACTTAAATAAGCTCGAGACACATCATAACTGACCAATGAGGAATCAGGATGATTAGTATGAGCCAATTGAGCTTGCATTTGAGTCCATTCTACAACCAGACAGACTTCTCACTTCATACCACCTCACTGATTTGAGCCTTGAGGAAATGGTAAGGCACACCACTATATGCTGTTCAATTATGATGTCATTGAGCCATACATAAGGTGAGTCACTTAGTCTTATTTATTTTTTATTATTTAGAAAAAAATATCTTATTACCCCTAAATTTGTTCTTTATGCATGTAGCAAACACAAGGCGATCATCAGAGTAAAATACGACACTCTAAGTATGTGGAAAAAAAAAATATACAGTAAAGAGTTCTCTGAGTGGTTCAAAGATCATATAAGTGAGTATATATTCCTATCTTGTACATCTTATTTGAACATATTTATTAATTAGGTGTCATCTTTTTAAGTGTAGAGAATTCTTCTCGGTGATGTGAGCCCTGAAGTATGTGCTCTTTCAATGGGATCTAATTATATTGTGCGTGAGTACAAACAACTCGTCATTAATGGCTATAGGTTCGATATTTATAGCCAGTCTATAAACATGACAACATAAAATAGTGGTGTGATGTTGAGCACCACCATTGGGTGTTATGCTAGCTGGAGAGATTCACAGCCTCATACGGAGAATCTGAACTATTATGGAGTTATGGAGAAGATAGTCATCTTGCACTACTATTCTAAAGGAAGGGTTGTGTTGATGAAATGCGATTGATTTGATACCTTATCTCAGTCAGGGATGAAGATTGATGAGTATGATTTTACTCTCGTCAATATGCAATGCCATCTCCACACTGAAGAATTGTATATACTTGCCTCCTAAGCTAGTCAAGTCTTCTACATTAGTGATCCCTTAGAGCCTCAATAGGGTGTTGTTGCGAGGATGGTGCTTAGACATATCTTTGATGATACTGAGGTTGATGACGATGTTGGACCATGCATACAAAGTGTTCCTCTAGGATAAAACTAACTTGATATTATCGAGGTCCCGGATACATTTGTTAGGAGCGATGGTAATGTCCATATTGTAGATGCCACTAAGCGATGAGTTCAATATCTTGGTATAAATATTAGTGTTTATTTATTGATGCTCTACTAATATTATTGTTCAACAATATGTTATATTGGTTAATGTTCATTAACATTGCAAGTCATGATGGCATCGAAATGCTATCTAGCTTTCACCCTCGCCTCACGACAGGCTACACAGAGCTCTGCATCTAAGCCGTTGCTAGAGCAAACTTCATCCACCTCCGCATCGGCTTCGACTTCAGCTTCACAGGCACCTTCAGCATTTGAGCCTCCACCAGCAGCCATATCTTTGACACATACTCCATCCATCGATGAGGCTCCACCGGCATCTACATTGCATGATCTCAGTGAGAGTAGATTTTTGTTATATCATTTATTTATTTATTTATTGTATAGTTATTGCACACTCTTATATATTCGTAATGTATTTTCATTGCAGGTGCATCATCCAGTAGGACATTTCATGATCCCATATGCATGCTGTATGTGCGGGACCATTAATATCAAGTCATGGTGGGGTACGATCAGGAGGGGAGACCAGTAAGGGAGACCGCATAGAAGATACATTCATTTTTCGGAGTGCTTGTGAGGTGGTCCGACATCATTCCCGTACTACCCGTAGACTAGCGATTGATGGACGCTGGTGTCAAGGATCAGGTGTGGGAGGAGTTTGGATAAGTGTATCTTAATTATATATATGCATGTGATATATTTACATTATGTTTGATTAGAATAATTTTGTAACTGACTTCTGATAACTTTGTGCAGAGAAGGTATGACTTCTCAGATCATGAGAGGGCTCGAGATGTCCGACTGCAGAAGATTGGAGAGTTGTATCGGAATTACAAGATCAAGCTCCACAGAGGATGGCTAGGGCACCGTAGGGACATTGAGGAGCTTGTTCCTTGGATCCATGATTGTCCCCCAAGTCAATGGGAGGGGATGGTCAAGCATTGGAGGAGCCAGGAGTTTTAGATTTAATTTGTAACTTGTAAATTTTTTATTACACTGATAATTATATTTGATTTTAACTTATATGATTTAAATATTTTTTAGACTACCTCCCATCAAAATCGGGAGAATCGGACTGCTCAGGAGTACATGCATACTCTTGACCGTGAGTCTATGGCCAGTCGTGTGAATAGAGAGATAATGAATTATGACCTTTAGTTTATATTAAATTATTATTTTTTCATATTTCTAACAGGCTAATTGATTTTTATAACTGATGAAAGAGGGGATGATGTCCACCCGTAGTGCCATCTTTCGATCTAGTCATACGGATAAGAAGGGGGGACGATGAATGCCACAATCGGAAGGATTTTTGTAAGTAATAACTAGAGTATGATTAATATGATTAGTATTATAGCACTTCTTATGAGATTTTATTTGAATTTGTAATTATAGGAGCAGTTAGACATGCTTGCGAGCGAGGGATCGGACACCTCTAGCTCCCATGACCATCTGTCTCAGGTCTTGGGATCTGAGCACTCTGGGAGGATTTGTTGCAGGATTGGACATACACCGACGAGCTACTGGTCTGAGGTGAGTGTCTCCTCACATGCTTCAGGGGTCATCAGCTGAGAGTAGCTTGATGAGGCTTTGGCATGGGCAGCTCAAGCTCAGGAGCACGCATCTCAGGCTAAGGAGCGTGCATCTCAGCTACAGAGCATCATATCTGCTATAGTGACACAGCTCTCCACTCATCTTGGAGCTAATTTTTTGAGCATTTAGGACATGTGGGCCATCATTTCAGCTCCAGCCCCTCCAGCTCCAGCTCCAGCCCCTTCCGATAATGATGAGATGCTTGGAGAGAAGGATTTAGATTTAGCAAATTTTTGATGTATTTTATTTTTATTTAAAAAATATTGTAATACAATTTGATCAATAATAAAATTTGAGTATTTGAGACATATTCCTGCATTATTATTGAGTTTTATGTAAAATTTTTGGTTCTTTCAAATTTTAATTTGAGCAATTATATATTGAACTGCATTTATCAAATAAAAAAAAATAAAAAATGATAAATTTATATATTTTTTACTGTCCAACAGCCTATGGCAATGGTTGCACAATCGCTGCCATATCCGTGCCAACCACTGCCATATATCTGTGCCAACCACTGCCATAATCTATGGTAGTGGTTTAATAATCGCTATTATAATCTATGATAGTAGTTACTGTTAGGATTTGATGCTTTGAGATTCAGCCCACATTGAGTCCACAGCGAGGTTTATGGCGAAAAACGGAGTCCAACGAGACTAAGATCACCTGAAACGGAGCTCGGATGGAGGAGATACGAGCTTTTGAAGTCAGCACGAGATTCGAGGCAGTGGAGGACCGCCGGCGACTGGTGGCGGGCGACAGCGGAGCGGCCGCAGGCGGCAGCGTGCGGGATGCACGACCCAGGCCCGCACGGGACGCACGACCCACGCTGGCGGGCGGCCCAGGCGGGCGCACGGCCCAGGTGGGCGCATGGCCCAGCCTGGCGCGCGGCCCAGTCGGGCGTGCGGGAGCGGGCCGGCCCAGGCCAGCAGCCTGCTGGCCCTTTGCACCGATCCACCATGGACCGGACGGTCCACGGCTGGGTCTGTGGACCGCGTGGGCGTTTCCCATGCATTTCACGCAGTCCACGACACTATTCCATGGATCGATCGCGATCGGACGACCCAGGAAATTTTCGGTGATGATCCGATGGTTCAGGAGGTTGATTTGGCTTGTTTAGGACTCTTAAACCTAATTTAATTAGGTTTAAACCTTATTTTAACCCTTTAAAAGGCCTGTGGACGAATAGTAAAGGGTGTGGATCAGTTTTTCGTGCCGTACGAAGCCCGTACGGAACCCAAGAGAAGAGAGAGGTGGAAGTGCTGAGAGAGAAGGAGCAGGAGGCTCCTGGATAGCGGTCGCCAGGCACTTCAGGGGTTCAGGGGGGTCTTCAAGAGAGAGAGAGCTTTTGTGAGGGAAACTTCAGGTGAGAGAGAATTGGGTGTACAAGGGTTGAGGGTGAGGTCTCCTTTTGTAAAATTTTCTTTTTCATAGTGAAGTTTACGTGCCCCGTGGAGGCGAGCCCTTTTGTGGCTCATCCATGTATTTTGATTGTTTTTCTTTTGTTTTATTTCTTCTTTCTTCCTGCTGCATCGCATGGTACTGAAAAGATCTTGGGAGGTGGTGTCCTGGCCAGACATCCACCCAACAAGTGGTATCAGAGCAAGGCGGTACAAGAACGTAGATTGCAGCGGTGGTGAGCAAGACTGAAGATGGAGAAGACAGGAACAATCAAGATGGAGATCAACAAGTTCGATGGTAAGAGCAATTTCTCCTTGTGACAGGCAAGGGTGAAGGACATACTCATCCAATAGGGGTTGATCGATGCTCTCTTGTGTGATGAGAAGCCGACCACCATAGAGGTGCGGGATTGGAAATGGCTACAAATGCAGGCGGTGAGTACCATCCGCATATACCTGGCGGATGAGGTGGTGATCCATGTGCTGAGCGAGACTTCCCCGACGGTGCTGTGGTCGAAGCTCGAGGAGTTGTACACGGTGAAGTCTCTCACCAACACTCTTTTCCTCTGGAGGTAGTTTTACCAACTGTGGATGACTGAGGGACAGAGCGTGCAGGAGCATTTGAGCCACTTCCAGAAGATCCTCACCGACCTCCTCAGCGTTGGCGAGAACGTTGAAGAGAAGACTAGGGCGCTGGTTTTGCTGGCGTCATTTCCTCCTTCATATGAGTCCTTGGTGACTGCTCTTCTAGTGGGAAAGAGCACTATCAAGATGGATGAGGTCACCACGGCGATACTCCAGAATGAGGTTCTCAGGAGGGAGAACCCAGCTTCGAGCTCAGGTGGCGGTAGCTCAGCTTTGATGGCTTCTGGAAGAGCAGGAGGCAGTAGATGGAGCGACAGGAGATCGCAACGAGGGTGGTCCAAGTCCAGGAGGGACTTGAGCAAAATCAGGTATTACCAGTGTGAGGAGTTGGGGCATCTAGCTAGAGATTGCCCTCAACTCAAAAATCGGACGGTGGCTGCTGTAGCGACGACCGGCAGTGATTTAGATGGAGATATCCTGGAGATATCTGACGAGGTATCTACTTCTTCCCAGCAGTGGATATTAGATTCTGCATGCCCCTATCATGTATGTTGCAGAGAGGAGCAGTTTGACTCCCTGGAGAACAGTGAGGGTACTGTATATCTGTCGGATGGATCGAGCTGTGCGATCAGAGGCATTGGGATGGTCAGCTGGAGGACACATGACGATGCAGTAAGGAGATTGGGGGAGGTCTGATACATACCCGATTTCAAGCGAAATCTTATCTCACTTAGCAGACTGGATTCGAGAGGCTGTAGGATGGTAGCTGGTGGAGGAATCCTGAGGGTGCTACATGGCGATAGGATTGTGCTGGAGGGGAAGAAAGGGAGCAGAGGACATTATTACCTGGCAGGGAGCCTAGTGCGAGGTGGAGCTTCGGGAGCCAGGTGGAGCCCAGAGCGAGGTGGAGCTCCAGGAGGCGGATCGGGCACGAGACAGGAGACTCGGAAGGACGAGAGGCGACGTCGCAAGGTGAGATTCCTATTGCCGCAGGATGATGCCCCGAGCAGGTCTCAAGTCAGGAGGAGCACAGCATACGACGGAGATGGGATCGAGCATCCTGGCTCGACTCCCATGTTTGCCCATCCATGATCAGCAGGCGATTGCCCCAGGGCATGGGAGCGAGGAGATCCAGAAGCTCTCAGAGTTTGAAAGAGGTCGAATATCGAGTCGAGGTGGAGATTGTTAGGATTTGATGCCTCAAGATTCAGTCTACATTGAGCTCACAGTGAGGTTCATGGCAAAAAATGGAGTCCAACGAGACTAAGATCACCTGAAACGGAGCTCGGATGGAGGAGATACGAGCTTTTGAAGTCGGCACGAGATTCGAGATGGTGATGGACCGTCGGCAACCGATGGCGGGCGGCAGTGGCACGGCCGCAGGGGTCGGCGCGCGTGACGTGCGACCCACGCAGGCGGGCGTGCGGCCCAGGCGGGCGCACGGCCCAGCCTGGCGCGCGGCCCAGGCGCGTGCGCGGCCCAACCGGGCGCGCGGCCCAGGCGCGCGCGGGCCCACGTGCGGGAGCGGGCCGGCCCAGGCCAGCGGCCTGCTGGCCCTTTGCACCGGTCCACCGTGGACCGGACGGTCCACGGCTGGGCCTGTGGACCGCGTGGGCGTTTTCCACGCGTTTCACGCGGTCCATGGTACTATTCTGTAGACCGATCATGATCGGACGGCCCAGGGAGTTTTTGGTGACGATCCGACGGTTCAGTAGGTTGATTTGGCTTGTTTATGACTCTTAAACCTAATCTAATTAGGTTTAAACCTTGTTTTAACCCTTTAAAAGGCCTGTGGACGAACAGTAAAGGGTGTGGATCGGTTTTTCATGCCGTACGAATCCCGTACGGAACCCAAGAGAAGAGAGAGGTAGAAGCGCTGAGAGAGAAGGAGCAAGAGGCTCCTGGACAGCGGTCGCCAGGCACTTCAGGGGTTCAGGGGGGTCTTCAAGAGAGAGAGAGCTTTTGTGAGGGAAACTTTAGGTGAGAGAAAATTGGGTGTACAAGGGTTGAGGGTGAGGTCTCCTCTTGTAAAATTTTCTTTTTCATAGTGAAGTTTGCATGCCCCGTGGAGGCGAGCCCTTTTGTGGCTGATCCACGTATTTTGATTATTTTTCTTTTATTTTGTTTTTTCTTTCTTCCTGCTGCATCGCATGGTATTGAAAAGATCTTGGGAGGTGGTGTCCTGGCCAGACATCCATCCAACAGTTACAAAATCACTATCGCACAAGATATAGTAGCAATTTTCTAACCGCTGCTAGAGCATCTATAGCAGTGTTCCTAAACTGTTGCTATAGATTCTATAGCAGTGGTTTAGAAACCGCTGTTATAGATTCTATAGCAGCGGTTTAGGAACCACTGCTATAGATGCTCTAGCAGCGGTTAGACAACTGCTGCTATAGATGCTATAGTAGTGATTTATCAACCGCTGCTACATACTACTACGATAGATTCAATTTTAGCAGTGGTTTAATAATCACTACTATACCCATGTACGGCAGCAGTTGCAGTAACCACTGCAACAACCACTGCCATACACCTACAGCTACGATAACAGTGGCAGCAATTTTTTGGGCTATGGCAGTAATTTCGAACCGCTACCATAGCCCTGTCCTATAGTAGTGTGTATTGATCAAAGTTGGTGAATTTATCTACCCCATAGATTTTGTGATCCTAAAGATTAAACCAGTGTCTAACTCAAAAGATCACATCCCAATCATCTTAAGTAAACCATTTTTAGCTACTGCCAATACCGTGATTAACTGTCGCAATGGATTCATGAAGCTCTCATTTGGAAACATGTCCATTGATCTTAATATTTTCAATTTTGAAAACAAAATGGACCAATTTATCAATGTAAACCTAATCCAGGATGAGATTTATGAGCCCATTGACCTAGAAGATGAAGATTTTGACTGCAATCTCTAGTTAGACCAAACATTTGAAAATGTCTATGAAGTATCCACACCTACTGACTAGAGGACTCAACGGAGATGGGAGCCTCCTACTGAGCCATCGACTATCAAAGTTTAGTCTGGCTGAAGACTATAAACTTGATGCTTTTTAGGAGGCAATCCAGCTTTTCTATTTGTATTTTTTTTTCAATTTTAGTTTACTTATTTTCTTTTAAGTTTTTAGAACTACTAAGCTAAGTTGGGGAAAGAGCCAAATCTGCATGAGCACATCCACCCAAGATGGACATCCCAGTGTGGAAGTACCTATACAACGCACAAGCATCTAGTTCATGTGACATCTCTCCTTGTTTTATTTTCATATCTTTATTTTCCTTACTTCATTGAGGATAATAAAAATTAAGTTGGGGGGTAGGGGTAAATAAAGTAATGAAGTCCTCGAATATGGTAACAATTAGTCTTATGCACTTGATTTCGTCTCGATTTGAAGTTAATCAGATATTTTAATCTATGATTGATTAACGGTTTATAGAATTTTTGAAATTTTGAGGATCCAATTATTAAGAAAATTCAATAAATGGTCAAGTCTAAAACAATACAAATTTTTGAGTGATTTTAGAACCATCTTCCTATCTATATCAATAAAGAATCTACTTTGTATGGGTATGAGTACAAAATATCGATGTATGCAAAAACATCCCTATTTTCAAAAAAAAAAAAAGAGAAAGAGAAAAAGTAGGTCTTGGATATATCTCACCGAGTAATTGGACCTTTTTGCCTAAGTAAGTATTGATGTTTATGTCAAAAGGTGAGAATATAAAGAGACTCTTGGTATAGTATAGTCTTGACCAGTATCTTTTCTGACTCGAGTTTGTAAGCCTGAGGGGTGTTCTAAACCTAATGCCCGAAAGCCAATTGATTTATGAGTCATTGGCCTAAAGCTCGCTACAAGGATCAGATAAAAAGCTTAAGGGGTTAGGACATTGCATTGACTGTACATATTTTAAAATAAAGAGATCCAATCGCAAGAAGACAAAACACTAGACCACATTAAACCTAGAGAATTTAAAGAGTAAAGTAGGGAGTCGGTCAAGAAAAAGCTTTAGAATTTTATGTTCTCCACTTAATCACTATTTAGGATGGAATTAATAATCCAATGACGTATCTCTTAATTCTTTGATCGGATATCAACTGTCTTTAAAATGGCCTGAAGAAACTTTCACATCTAAACGAGTCGGTACATACTTCTATTTTTTTTTTTACTCGAGGATAAGTAAAACTCAAGTTGGAGGATGTGATAAGTACATTAATTAGGACATAGAAGCATTCAATCATTTATTAATTGATCCATATTATGTAGAATTTGATACTTCTTATCCTCTTTTTGTAGAAAATTGAAGATTGGGCCCATCAAAATGCAAATTGGCTCGGACTTAGGTGAACCAAGGGACTAAGAGCAACTAATTTAAAGGGCTGATCAAATAAGGCAATAATCTAATGGCTTAAAAGTAATGCTCCATTCAACAGTCAAGATTTATGATGTCAACTCATGAAAACTCTAGAGATACCAAGATCTAAGGGATGAGAGACAATCTCCTCTTGATCAAAGGCCAAGAATGAAGGCACCACATCATGAAACCTCACGACATTTTCCTTCAATGCGTGCTTTCTTCTTTCTTTCTTTTCTCACGCATCCAAACAAACCCTCCTTCTTTCTTGCATGCTAATCCCTCTCCCATATTTTTCATCCATGCCAACTCATAAATCCTCATGCCCCAACTTAATTTTAGCACCTCTTGTTTCTTTCCAATGCTATATCCCAATGCCTCCTCCCTTTCTTTCCTTCATAACACCAACAATCCACCTATTCTTTCTTTCACGCAAATAACTTCCTTTCATGCTCCAAATTCGTCATGCCCTCCAAAATCCATTCATGCCAAAAAATCCCATGACCTTTTTCTCTTTTTCACGCACAAACCCTTCTTTTCTTCATGCCATCTCTTCTTAGCACCCTCTTCCTCTCATATTTAATGTCCAGATCTAACACCCCTTGATCCTCTCAATAAATCTCAACCATCCATCATCAAGGAGCCTCACATGTCCACTTAAAAGAAACTCTAGCCATCCATCCTTTCTTCTATTAATCCCACATTATCTACTCAAATAAACTTCATGCTTTCCTACACCTATAAATAAGTCCCAACGCCTCAACCTAAAAATCATCCAATAAATCCACTCCTCCAATCTCCCTTCCATTCATCCGTAGCCTCTACTTCAGCATTCCAGCGAGAAGGAAGATAAAGAGAGCGATGATGAGCAGAATCAACATTATCAGCGACTAGTACTCCTACGTCTTGGGGAGGAGATGACTTCTTTTGTAAATCAGATTTATTTTTTTTTACTTTATTTTTTATGTACTCTTTTTCATGCAAAGAATAAAAGAATATTTTTTTTAATATATGCTTGTGCTTTTATTTAAATGATTAGATTATTAATCTAAACAATCTATTTTTCTTTGGAGATGCACTGTGATCTGAAGGATACGAGGCGTGCTCAAGAGAGAAATAGGTTGTTTTTGGATTTGATCTCTTATCATTTCTTTTTAAAGCCTCATGGGATAATCTATGCTTATAAAAGGACAAGCTGTGATCCAAAAGATACGGTCCGTACTCAGATAGAGATAGATTATACTCAAAGGCCATTGACAACAAGCCATCCTTGCATGATCTTGAGTAATAAAATCTGTTTTGCAAAAGAATTATTCGTAATCCCTGAGATCTTCTTTGCTTGATCACCTCTACCATTAATTTAGAATTAATTTTCCTTGTCTACTTAGTCTCTAAAGGTTGTTAAACAATGATTCTAGCGTATATAAAATTTTAAATTTTTTCTTACTTTACGTTCCAAACACGACCACCTAAGATCTCTGTAAATCGATCCAATCCATCCTATTCTAGAAAACTAAGAGTTTGATAAAAATAGTATCTTTGATCGCTTTAGCGACAAGAGCTCATCACCCAACACATTTGTGGACATCTTCCTAATAACAAAAGATGCTTTATAGTTGGGCCTTTCTTTTTTGAAAAATTGAAGAAATTATATGGACTTTGTCTAGCACCTCTAATATGCCAAGAATGGGTATCTACATGTGGCTTTCTCTTGAACGGCCTTCGATGCTAATCCAGATGCTGTTATGGGTAGTATAACTTTCATAGGAACATGTTTGAGGTGCCTATTTCACATGATAAGTTTCTTCATCCTACCATGGAATATGAAAAGTTGGTTGGTAATGCTTGCTTGGCAAGCCAACAACTCCTTATGTATCACACTTAATTCCATGTGACATACCAATCCCCCCGTCGCATGGCAGGAAAAACTTTTTGTGCATCAAATTGGAGACATGGTATTACTCATTTTGATAAACACATCTGAAACATGGTATTACTCATTTTGATAAACACATCTAGACATTCCTTATGGCTTGGTGTTGCTCTTCCTTTGAGAGAATGCAAAAAAAAGACATCACTTAGCCAAAATGTGGAGAGTGTGCTTATTAGGGTTTGCATAATGAAAAATTCCTTTTTGATGAAAATGAGATAACTAGAGAGAATTCTTATGCAAAATGCTTAGACTTTAGTCCTAAAAAGAATAGGAGCCTACATCGAGAGGTTTAGATAAGGGTTACTGGGTATTATGAGATAAAAAGGGGTGCGATAGTTATCTAGATATAGAAGCTGAACTCAAAACATCTTTAAATGGTCAATGAGAGAGGAACAAGGGTTCTTAGGGAAAAATTTTTCTTTTGCCTTATTAAATTAAAGTGAAAGAGGGCTACCTTAGAAAGGGACTGTGTATTAGCCACACATGCACCGGGAGAGAAGGATGGAGTCAATCAATCAATCTAGTTATAGGAAATATTCAAGAAGGGGTGAGATGTTAGAAAAAGAGGGTGCCAAATGTCAAAGATTTAGGGGTGCGATGAAAAGAAGAGAGCATATGATTGTTTAGGAATGTGCAATTAGGGGTGAGGGATACCATAAGTGCAAATAATATAATAGAGATCAAAAAATTATAATGAACACTTAAGCCAAAGGGAGAGTGAAAATAAGGCTACATGCAGACTGCTGAAGAATACAAGCTAGTATTGGAGGAGCCTAATCAAAAGGGCATATCCTCACGAAGAATTGTTGCGGGATTCTTTTTAGGGCATGTAGTAGGTGCAATCTCATAAGCATAAACCTTCTAGCATTGTGCCAAATAGAATTTGTGCATGGCCAAGGAGGTAGGCTGATTGATGATAGTACAAGTTTAGGATGAATTATGTGTAAAGGACAACAATTAATGGCATAATTAGGAAGAATTTAAGAAATTCACCATTAAATGCATTGAAAAATAAAATTTTGATTTTTTGGTTCAATACTGGGGGGTATCTAGAGGATCTAATTTATGCTATTCAGTGCCTTAGCATGAAGTGGGTTCAACATCATCGAGGCACTACATCTAATCCCTCTCAAGTACTCAAATTCTATCTCTTGGGCCTCTTTCTAAACTTTGCTGCCATCTTAGCTTTGAATTTTAATACAGAGGGTCTCTATCACTTGCACTAATTTTACTTGAGATCATTTCATCATAATCCACTACAAGAAATCTAATTTTTTGCGATAAAATTTTGTCATCGCTAAAGATAAAATTTTTATTACTAAAACTATTAGCGACGAAAATTTTCATCACTAAAAGTTTGTAGAGAAAGCCTCGTAGCAAAAGATCTTAGCAATGAAAAAAATTTATTTCATCGTCAAAAATAATCAATCGGATGATAGAAAAGTTCACAATATTAGTGATGAAATATTTGTCGCAAGAGCTTAAACTTTCATCGCTAAAATTATGATGAAAAATATTTTCATCGTCAAAAATCAATTATTACTCATTTGAAATTATTATTATTATTATTATTATTTAATTTTAATGATGAAAAATAGCATTTCATCGTAAAAATTAGTGATGAAAAATATTTTATCACTAATTTAGCAATGAAATATTAAATTTTATCGTTAAATTATGATGAAATAAAAAATTTTATTATAATTTTTGCAATAAAAAAAAATTTAATCATAATTTTTGCGATGAAAAAAAATTTTGTTGCAATTTTTACGATGAAAAAAAATTTCATCACAAATTTTGTGATGAAAAAAAAATTTATTGCTAAAATAAAAATAAAGAAAAAAATAAAATTTGTGATGAAAAATTTATTTTTAGTAATGCAATTTTTTTTTGTTGTAATTTTAGCGATGAAATATAAAATTTCATCGCAATATGTAGTAAAAATTTGAATATTTTAGGATCATTGAAATTTTTTAATTATTTTTTATGATGAAATTAATATTTTATCATTAAATTAAATTATGAATAAAATAAAATATTTTTTATTTTTTTATCATGAAAGCACTTATTTAAATATAATTTTTTATAAGATCAAATATATTTTATATAAAAATATATTAACATAATAAAAATATTCAAATTTCAAATAGCGGCAAGTTTCATAGCCATTATTGTCATATATAAAAATATGAGTTCATACACCATTTAAAATTTTAAAAAACTACAAACTATGTATCATTAGAGTCATTGGCCTCGTTCCCTCCTCCAGGAGTCGATTGCTGGCCCGATGTGTGTCGCGATGGTTGTGTAGAAGCGACATCATGCAGCTGTAGAGGTGCTAACTCAGAGGATCGATACCGAGCCATCCCGCCATCACAACCACTATCCTCTCAAGCATCTGACTACGATTCATCCTGTAAGTAATTTGATCTTGCATCATGCTCATGATGTCCTAACTGCTTTTGGCATCGAGGCATCATCAGACCGATTGGACGACGAACTGTAGAATTTTTTTGATCACATACTATGCCCAGATCCTAGCTACCGCCCGAGGATGGCATCCAAGATCGCATCATTTGTCATCGAATAAACCTACTGCGATCCAGCATCATTGTCAAATCCAACCTCCTCATCGTTTGCTCTCTCAATTGTAAGATTTTTTCCTTCACAATAGACCAAATAACATCATAAATTTATTTCAAAGTCTTTAAAAGCATTCAAAATATAGAGTAATGATACTTACATGATGCTGCCTCGCATCCTCGATCACAAACTCAACACTCATATTTTGATAGAATTTACTATAGGCGTCGACCTCGGATAGTCCCTATTCAAATAAAAAAAAGATAATAAAATAATTTAAATATTTAATAAGAACTTATAAAGTATAATTACAAATATAGTTACGTACCATCCTCTTTATTTTCTATGCAAAAGAGTACTTCCTTGCATATGAATAGAATCAATCTTATTCCTATTCACCTTATTCGTCTCCGATCGTCGCTACAAAATACATACAATTATAACCAATAAAGGACATAACAATATCAAAATAACTTGAAACACTAAACATACCTGAAATGCCTCACTCCCAAAATGCTCGCATAACCACCACCAATCGTCACTAGACCCAGCCCAATTTCTATAAGGCTGGGTCACAGGGTCAATCCCCTTCGCCTGCAGCTCATTGCAGTATTTAAAAAGCCTACATCACCGATCTCTGTATCTCTTTACAGCCATTTTGAGAATATATGCCATCACTTGTTTGTCGGTGCAATCCTTGAAGTCAATATTATCCTACACATATGAACATTCATCATAACAAAAAGCAAATATATAGAATTATTCATATAATAAAGAATTATCCATATAACATGGATCATGTAATGATATGCAAGACATTCGAAGTTAATTCTTACCTTGATGTGAGGGACTAGGGCATCGCGGTATCGAGGGGCTACATGCTTGAAACTTTCGACATCCCATAAAAAATGATTCCACATATACAGACTGGTCTCATTTGTGACTATACTAGCCTCTGTGCCAATCGAATGATCCCAAAATATCTATACTTTCGGCTTTTCATTATGCATATGCACGTATTTCTCCAAAATGAGGCCCCTACTAGGACCATGCATTACGCATCGCTGCTATGTTCCTGCATATGAAAATTCATGAAATGAACATATATCATCTACCAATAGATGTATATAATAAAAAAATATACATAGTTTATAAATTGATAGAGATGTACCTACAGAGAGATGATGCTGTGGTGCCATGACCTTCGGCTGGACAGGCTCTGGCTGAGCACTAGTCTACTCTATGGACTCAGATAGCTGAGTCTCATCTAAATCCTCTGACTCGTCATGCAAAATGCTAAAGTGAGGATGTGTATCATCAAGTGAGATCTGTTGTCTACCCCACGAACGTCCACATCCAAGACCAGCCACGATGCTGCAATGATTAAAATAATTTAAATCAGTATATAATAAAAAAAACTCAAGTATTACATGATGTAACAAAAAAATAAATTGAATTACTTATTCATATTAATTATTATTCTCAAAATCTGAACTCGTATCCATATAGTCGTCCTCAGCAGGACTCATAGAAGGCATCGATCCTAAAGTGTTATCATCATCGTCGTTGATGAAGTCATCATTCATATGTGATTGTGATCCCAAATTATTGTTGGACCGTGCCTGTACCCATGCCCTTACCGATGTTCCAACAATAGGAACATCCGCAGGTTTGCAGTCGTCTCTTTGCAATTATCCTATGTCGATCATGTCATCTAGCACTAATATATTATCTGGTGCTTATATTTGATATACTTCATTTTCAATAGTTACACAGACTTCATTCTCTAGATCTTCATCATTCGAGCATATGAAAAGTGTGGGCTCAAACAAATGTCTATGCTGAGCCCTTATTGCAACTCACCAAGGCTCTTTCATTTTGATGTCATCAATATACCACATTAGTCTCGCTTGCTTTGTAAAAATATAAGGATCACTTTCATACCACACATGACCAGTGTGGACACTGACGAGTTGAGGGTCTATAACAATTGGCCTGTGTCGTCCTAAATCATACCATCGACACTTGAATAACACGACCCACCAAAAACCACTATATCTTAGCTCTATAACCTCATGCAGAACACCAAAAAAATCTATTATTTCACCTTTGTGCTCACCCTCCACGCTTATTCCATAATTCTGTGTGGTTTGATCGCAATCATGATTTTTCATTAAAAATCGTACACCATTGACTATGCATGCTGAATATACCGATACACATCTATCAGATTTTCATACAAGTGTGGCTAAGCCATCACTGATACAGTTAGGATTATCTATACATAGCTGAGCTATCTACAATTAAAAGAATAATAAGCAGGTTAAGTTTGACAAAATAAATACTATATAAATGAACCTTTAAATCATGGTGAGCATTAACATAACTTACCCGTTCGTCAAACCATGATGCGAATTGATTCTTATGTCGTGCTACTGCTAATGTAGGATTGATTCTTCTGAGCTCACTTTTGTGCTCACTGAAGTGATACAGTAATAACATGTATATTTTAATTTAGAATCTATGAGTATGTACATTCATGCATATATCAACAAAAAAAATGTATATACTCACATCATGTATGCTTCCACCTCCTCATAATTATTTAGCACATACCAATGCATGTCGTCCGTTTCCTGTGGTGTCAACATTCGAAAATCTTTCTTACCATATGGTTGGGCAATATTGGAGAACATGAACAATCCATTGGTTAGAATGTTGTCAACATCGACATTCTATTGTGGCCTCATAAATTTGGTCTCCACTCTCCAAAGGTACATAGAGCAGAATGTCAGACATTCATTCATAATTTGATCTCCTCCAAATCAAGACGAGCCTTCATGATATCCTTCATTCTTCCTTCGATATTGAGGATGGTATAAAATATATTATCAAATATGTTCTTTTTAATGTGCATGACGTCTAGATTGTGTCAAAGAATAAGCATTTTCTAATATGGAAGATTGAACAACTTGCTCCTTTTTCTCTAATTTTTGATACTTGTTCGCACGCCTACTTGGCTGGCCAGACCCTTACCAAATTTGAAATCCTATGGGTCAGATAGCTGATCTAAAATGTTGTCTGTAGACCAGAATCTTGACCAGGTACGTCGTTCATGCTTGCCATTGAACTTAAGACTTCTCCTCCATCTATGATCATCTGGCAAGAAACGTCGATGGTCGGTGAAACAAATCTTTTCATGAATACAGTCCGATGTAATATCATCGTTACAAGTTGGGTATACTTTATACCCTTTTGTACACCATCCAAAAATATTATCATATGCAGAAAAATCGTTAACTGCCTAAAGCAGTGCTGCATGCATGTGAAAGATGCCTCCTGCAACATGATTATATGTTTCGCACCCTTCTTCCCACAAGTATTGCAACTCTTCGATCAACAACTCTAAAAAGATGTCTATGTCTCTTCCAGGGGCACGGGGACCCGAGATCAACAAAGCCAGTAAATTAAAAGATGATTTCATGCACTTTCAAGATGGTAAATTATAAGAAAACACCATAACAGGCCACATATTGTATATAGTGCTAAGATTACCATGTGGATTAAATCCATCTGTTGCCAACCCTAGCCTGACATTTCATAAATCAGCAGCAAACCATAGATGTTCATGATCGAAATATTTTCACGCATCTCCATCTGATGGATGTCTCATAACATTATCGTCGATGTTGTTTTCCTCCTTATGCCATCGCATGTCACAGACAGTATGCCTTGACATGAACAATCGATGCAATCGTGATGTAATCGAAAAGTACTGCAAAACCTTGCACGATAATTTCTTTTTCTTTTTATCCTTACCATGACTTTCTTTCCATCTACTTGAATGACAAATTGGATATGCTTGTAAATCTTTTTTGTCCTTTTGAAATATAACACAATCATTCGGATATGCATGTATCTTTTTGCAGCGTAGGCCCAAGTCATCGATTCCCAACCCGAGTCCTTTCAATAATTTTTTGACTTCGTAATGACTTGACGGAAGTAACTCTCCCTTAGGCAGTAGGTCCTTCAAAAATTTGAGCAACCAATTAAACGAGTTATTTAACCACTTACCCAGTGTCTTCATATGTAATAACTTTATTACGGTAGACAACAGAGAGTACTTCTTACAACTAGGATAAATGTCACTTTGTGCATCTCTTAATAGACGCTCGAATCTATCATTCACAGGCATGTTACTGTCCTCTTCAGTTTCTTATCTCAAAATGGGATGCTGATGTTCTGCTTCTACTTCCACATTTGCTTCAAATAACTCCTGATGGAGATCCTCCAAAATTTTTCTATCTTCTTCACCAAGTGTTTGCCTTTCATGATTGGATGATCCACCTACTGATGATGGATTTGTGGGACTCCTGGGCAACATGCTCAAGCTAGTTGACAAATCTTCATCGTGACAAGTCTATCTCTTGTAAGTCACATCTATACCGTGTTCATATAAATGATTTTGAATATCCGATAGGGTACATCAAAATAAATTCCTACATCGACGATATGGACAACGAGCTTTCCCATCTTCTCTAGTATGATTGGATGCCACATTCATGAAAGACGTCACACCCACAATATACTTGGGATAGAACTTATCGTGCAATGACATCCAACCACGATCCATGCCTACAAGTTTATGATGCAAACTATACAATCACTCTTATGTAATAATAGTTGACTAACGCCTTATATCCTCTATTTATAGGATGATGGTCCTATCTCATTCAGAAATGCAAGAATTTAATATTGCAATACATGTCTTCTACATCAAAAAAATTTCGATAGATTTTGGTATAGTTCCCTAGATATATAAATACTAAAATTATGCTATGTATCCAGAGAATATGATCAAAAATACCGATAAAACTCTCTGATGTAGAAGCATATGGTATGCGATATAAAATTCACTCATGTGCCCAAACTGTCCACAAGGACAATTCAAGGATAGTGTGTACAGCATCAATATTTTTTTATTAAAAGATAAATATTGGTTTATGCACGCTATCATCGAACAAAAATTTTAAGGTTCATAAATTTGTTATGCTATAATTAATATATTATTATTATTATTTTTATTTTTAAACTATTTTCAAATCATGAACTATGCTTCAGAGTAGAACAATAAATAATCATGCCTAACCATGATTAAAATCAATTAAAAAGAAAGAACAAAAATTTAAAAAATTATAAAAATTTAAAAAAATAAATTTTTTGGCCTTATCTTCTAACTCTCTCGTGAATCCCATAGAGAGAGAGAGATGGGTACTGAGATAAGCGGACGCCGGTGGCTGTGCAACAACGGTGATGGCGACGGTGATGGTGGCTCCCAACAAGTGGACTGTGAGAGAGAGAGAGCCAGAGAGAGACACAGCCAAAGAGAGCCAGAGAGAGCTGTATATACCAGAGAGATCGCGGCCTGGTGGACTTCAAAGAGGGACGACGGTGACGGCAGCACGATGACGGTGACGGTGGTGCGACGATGGCGACGGCCCTAGAGGAAGGAACAACCATAAGAGAGAGAGGGAGAGAGAGAGAAAGTGAGGGAGGGAGAGGGAGAAACCAGAGAGGAAGAGGATGGTACTGGCGGAGGGAGGACGACGGTGGTGGCCTCGATTCGATCGGTGCAGTGGCATGGAGGGAGGACGATGATGGTGGCCTCGATTCGGGCGATGCGGTGGCATGGATGGCTTCAATCCAGTCGATGGCATGCTCGACCAAGGAAGGAGGATGACGGTTGGTGCCAAGCTCGATCAGAGAGGGAGGAAGAGGATTGGTGGCGGCGGTGTGAGAGAGTGAGAGACGGGTGATTCGATCGGCACAGTGGCGTGGAGGGAGGATGCCGACCAGGGAGGGCTTCAACTCGATCGGTGGCACACTCGATCGGGGAGGAAGGATGACGGCTGACATCGAGCTTGATCGGGGAGCGAGGAAGAGGACCGATGGCGGCGGCATGAGAGTGTGAGAGAGAGAGACGGGCGATGGCTAGCACGGTGGCATGGAGGGAGGACACCGATCGAGGAGGACTTCAACCCGACTGGTGGCACGCTCGATCGAGGAGGGAGGATGATGGCCAACGTCGAGGTCGATCGGGGAGGGAGCGGCATGTCGGCAGCGTGGAATAGCGCGAGGGAGATCTTGCATTCTGGGGCAAAATTTTACCCTAAAACAATATTTTTTTTTCCAACTAAACAATTTTTAGTGATGAAATAATTTCGTCGCCAAATATAAAAATTTTATCGCAAAAACTATATTTTTTGCATCAAAAATTTTTTCATCACAAATGATTAATTTTTAGCGATAAAAAATTTATTTCATCGCAAATAAATTTTTTTTGGCGATGAAAAATTTATTTCGTCACAAAAAAATAAAACTCTAGTAACAAAAATATATTTCATCATTAAAATATACTTCTAGCAATGAAAATTAAAATTTCATCACAAAAGATTCAACTTATTTTTTCAACAAAATAACATTTAGCGATGAAATATTTTCATCACCAAATATAAAAAAATTTATCGCAAAAACTATAATTTTTTGTAACAAAAATTATTTCATCATAAATAATTTAATTTTTAGTGATAAAAATTTTTTTCATCACAAATAATTTTATTTCTGACAACAAAAAATTTATTTCATCATAAAAAAATAAAAACTTTAGTGACGAAAAAAATTTTCATCGTTAAAAATTTACTTCTAATAACAAAAATTATTATTTCACCACAAAAGATTTAACTTTTTGCGACAAAATTTTTTTTTATCACAAATACTTAATTTTTGATAATGAAATTTTTTTCATTGAAAAAACATACTTATTTGTGACGAAAAATATTTTCATCGCTAAAAATTAGATTTCTTGTAGTGATCTTAAAGAAAAGTCTCTAAAGCAAGCAAGAGAAATATAAAATTAAGAAATCTTCTTGTGCATTGTGAGTGGTAGTTTAATTATTTGATGATTTGTACAGGACTGGACATATCCCGCACTATTGGTGTTGTAAGTAGATTTCTCTCAAATCTAAGGAAAGGACATTAAGCTATAGGCAAACTGGATCTGTCAAAGTCTGTTCAATGCGTATTCATCCTTTGGAAATGATAAGAGAATGTTAAAAGCATAAGCAATTAATTATACTAAAGAAACTGACCCTAAAAATCAACATTGCAATAATGAAATCACAGTATCATGGGAGTTATGTCACGGCAATCGGACCTGCATGTATATGCCATACTGTTTGTCATGGATGCCAAGTGCATCCTAGTGACTGAGGGATGTGAGGAGATAGTGGATGAAGAAATTTTTTAAAGAAATGCAGCTAACACAATTTAAGTCTGTTGTTTGCTGTACTCATAATAATGTCATCTACATTGGTAGGAATCTAAATTCTTGTTCAAGGTCAATACATAAAGATTCTCATTATCATCAGATTTGGGTTGTTTTGCCTTGCAAGTTGTTGCATCTTTACAAAATCTATATACAAAAAAGTATGGATATGATGATAAAGAGAGTATGATGAAAATATTTGAATTTGCAAGAGCCAAGCAGGTCATTTCTTGATGAAGCCCTGCTCCTAAGTTACGAGAGTTTTTTGGATTGAGAAAAAAAACAATTGTCTATTGGGCTTGAGTGGAATGGAGGCTCATAACTAAATCTCACAATCATGTTCGATATTCTTTTCTTGGAAAAGAAAAGAGGGAGAAACTATGGTGAGTTATATATGCATCCCCTTCAGTTTCTCTTTAGGAAATAAAAACTTTGTGGAGGAAAACTTGGCAACTTCTTTATTTCATAAAAGCTTTCTTTACTAGAGAATATAAGAAGTGAGTGTGTTCCATCAGATTTATAAAGATTTATTTTTACTTCCATATTCAGGGCTAGTAAAATGTGTCTATAGGGGCTTGGGTTAAAAAGGTTTGGGTCATAAATAGGTTGATCCATTAGCAATCGGATCGGATTTAGGTTCTAGCTTCTTGATCTGTTTAATATGTTTAATAATTGGGTTTGTCAAGTTAAGCAGATTAAGTAGGCTACCTATTTATTAAACACATGAACATGTTAGTAGGTTATACAGATTAACAGGTTATGTAGGTTAACAAGTCAACAGGTTAAGTAGGTTACCTGTTTATTAAATAGATTAAGCAGGTTGGGTTGGATTACTTGTTTATTAAATATATACAACAAGTATAGAAATTTTTTTTTTTGGATGAAGTGGGACGTTTTACCACCCTTTTATTAGAAGCAATAAAGTATTTACAGCATGGGTAATGGATCAAGCTGAGAAAGCTAAATTCCATTTCCATCAGGGAAGATCCAGGTTACAGGTTTTCAGACTGTAAGGTTCGGTAACAGATTTTCAGACTTACAGGGATCAGGAAATCAGACTATAGGTTTAATAGTGCGAGTTTCAGTAACAGATTTTTAGACTTACAGGGAATCAGATTTTCAGAGCTGTTTTGTAGACATAATCTGAAGTTGAATTTGTACCTGTTCATGCTATCACTACAAGAAAAGAGAGATTTTGTGACCGATTTTGTGACTGATTTTTTTTATCACATTTGCGATCAATTTTGCAATGGACTTTTGAAGAAATATTAATGTAGTGACCGATTAAAAATGGGTTGCAAAATTTCTCACCATAAAGTGCCCTAACATTTTACGATAGATTTTGCGATCGATTTATTGAATATAAAAATAAATTTATAAAAAATATTTTTTTGTAGATTTGCAACAAAAAATTTGGTCGAACATATTTTAAATTATTTATTTTTTATATATATTTGTGATTGATTTATTGGTGGCAAAATGGTTTTAATAATTTACAATTGAAAAATCAGCCGCAACTATTTTCAATTTTTTTATTATGTAAATATATTTACGATTGATTTTTTGGTTGCAAAATGAATTTATTAATTTGCAACCAAAAATATCGATCGCAACTATTTTTAATTATTTATTTTTATTTTGAAAATATATTTGCGACCAAATTTTTTGGTTGCAAAATTTTTTAATAATTCGCAACCAAAAATTCGATCGTAAATTTGAATTATGCAAAAAATAGCACCTTTATTTTAAATAAAATTAAGTAAAAATAATTTTCCAAAAATATTTTAAATTAAAAAAAAGTAATTTTAAATTATATTATAATTTTTTTAAAAAAAATAATTTTTTCTTATTTTTGCTACTGGTATTTCGATTGCAAATTAAAAATAACAGTTAGCGATGGAAATATTGGTCTCAAATGTATAAAATATTAATTTTTTATGTAGAAATCGATTTATCAATTGCTAAATTATAATTTTTTTTAAAAAAAATTGCTTATTTTTGCTACTGGTATTTCGATTGCAAATTAAAAATAATAGTTAGCGATGGAAATATTAGTCTTAAATGTATAAAATATTAATTTTTTATGTAGAAACTGATTTATCAGTTGCTAAAATTGATTACTAAAATTTCCAGCATCAGCCACCCCTCTCAATTGATCCCTTCGACCTATTCTCATCTCGAACCCTAGCCGCCGTGCCACCCCTCTCGGCTTGCCCGCTCATGACAGCCCCCCTCCCCTCCTTGGCGACACCAGCACCCCCTCCCTCTCTGCGACACCAGTGCCCCCTCCCCCTTCTCGATCCCCTTTTGAACCTTGAGCCTAAATCACCACACTGCACCGTCCCCTCCCCCTAACCCATCCACTCGCGATGGCCCCCCTCTCCTCTCCGACAACAGTAGCCCCCCGTCTCCATGATAGTAGTGCCCCTTCCCTTCTCGATCCCCTTCTCTTCTCCTCAAATCTTGAAGAGAAGTCACATAGGATGTGGCCACAACAAGGTGATTGTTGGAAAGGAGTTTTCATGAGTTTCATGATTTGGACTCGAGCTAATTGAATCTTACATATGACAGATGTTAGAATTTGATGAGTTTTTCATAACTTTCATCTTGTCGGGACTCACGATAAAGGAACTGAATTACATGATAACTACACCTAGGAATTTTACTTATTCTATTCTACTGGATTGCCATCACATGCTGCTAGATGTCACTAGTAGATTGTGAGAACTCACTAGAATTATTCTGGATCGATGATCCTTGATGGGTGTGAGTTAGAACTATTCCAACCCATTGAAAGATGTTTCGATAATACTATGATGGAGATCATGGTATGTCTTAGTATCAGACAGAAGAGAACCTATGGGGTCAGACATAATAGGAGTTTGATTAGATTAAATGGTTAGATCATGATTAAATTATTAATATGATTAATAATTTAGATCAAGTTATAAAAGTTACAAGTAGAGGATCTGCTAATAGTTAGCAAGGAAGACCTAATTGCAATTGTTGCAATGCAATTTGATGAGATCAAATTAAGATTCAAATCTTAATTGAATTAAATCTAATTTAATTTGATTAGACTTGATCTAATTAAATTTAATTGGGTATTTGAAATTCAAATTTGGATCCTAATTAGATTAGGATTGATTTTGGAACGAATTGGGCTCAAATCGGGTTTGAATTGAATGCAGATTGAACCCGAATTGGTTTAGATGCTAGATCCTAGATTTACTTGGACTCTCTCTCCTCTCTCATGCAAGAAAGGAAAGGCATGCATGGGGATACACACCTCCTTCTTTGGCATGCATAACAGAGAGAGAGGGTGCCCAAGATAGGTCTTCCTTAATCTTCTCTCTCCTTCGAATAAGGTTTTATCCTTATCCAATTTTGAATTTGATTCAAAATTTGGATTATCTTATTTGGGGTGGTTAGAGGTTGTTGGACACCTCTATTTAGTAGGCGTGGAAGAGAAGTGGGAAGAAATTTTTTTCTACGTAGAATATTTCTTACACAAAAACATTCCTAATGCCCCATCTACTTCTGTGCCTCCCCTTTCTGGTGCTCGTCCCCTGGTGCGCCAACAGAGAAAGAAAAATCAGAGAGAGAGAGAGAAAAAGGAAAGGGAGAAGGAGTTCTCTCATCCTAGATTGTCTCTTCACTTCGTCCAATTTTGCACAAAAGGCATTCGCGCACAACTTCCTAGTTGGATTTCTTGCTCTTGTGAAGAGTCGAGGAGATCAGATCTAAATCAAAGAAGTAAAATTTGAAAGAGAGCTAGCAGCTTGGTGGTCTTGGATGCTCTTGATCTATATCAGCCCCATGTGGATATCCATAGAGATCGGATGCATGTGCAGCTTCATCAGAACTTACGGACATCTTCAGATCCAAACTTGAAGAAGGAGATTAGTGCTATAGGTAGGTGATTCGATCACCAGATTATTTTATTGAAATCAAATGCATACTTATTTTATTTTTATCATACGAACTAAATCTGTAGGTATTTAGATTAGATCTATGTATGTGTAGATTAAAAGTGTTTTAATCTAGCCTTCCACTGCTTGTTACAAAAATTGTTTTGAAATTTGCATGCATAAAAAATCAAATCCAATAGTGGTATCAGATCCACAGGTTCATATATATGAGAATAAGATGAGATCTAATTTTTAATCAGATCTAAAATTAATATGATTAATAGTTCGATATCGGTATGATATAAGGTTGTCTTGGCATAAAGTTTGCCCCTTATATTGGAAAGGTTATCCTATATTGATGTTGGATGATTTTGAAAAAAAAATTCATGTTAGATCTGATTTTTATTCATATATGAGATATGTGAATATTTGTTTAGATCTAAAAAGTAGTTTCAACATCATAATATGTTATTTAATACAATTAATTTAAATATGAAATTTAAAATTTAGATCTGAAATTTATGTTTATGCATGAGGGATTAGTCATGGGTAGATCAAATTAGGTCTTATAATTTGATTACACCTAAGATTTTTGATTAGAATATAATAAAATTCAATTGAGATGAGCAGTTGATCAAATCGAGTCAAAAGTTAATTAGGATTAGATCAAGAGTGCTCAAGATCAAACCAATAGTTATAGTTGGTCAAATCAATTGACATCCATATGTTAAATCGATTAACCTAAAGACTTGATTCGGCTCAGTAGCTCGAGTTTGAGTCACTTAAACTAACTTATTTAAAATCAATTGATCAATTGGTATCTAAGACAAATGCTTAAAAGGTGGTTACTTAATTAGGACCCTTGATCCTTCAAGAGGGTGCCTCCCATCGATCTTCACTTATCTGGCCAATTTGATAGATTGTATCTTAAATAAGATTTTTTGGTAGTTTGATTTAGCCCATGCCAATTAGATTAGTTATTGTAATGATTAATTAGATGAGACTTAAATTAAAATCTCCTTGTACATATTAAGTCTAGCGGTCTTCCACCATTATAGATATACGGATGTGCTATTGGTGTTGATTATTTTCGACTGGTCATAGTGATTCAATTGCACCAAAAATACATAACCACTCTATTAGCAAAGGGTTGCTGTAGGATAAAAATGAGGTTGGGATCAATATCTGTTAGGTGAGGGACTCAATGATGGCTTCACACTTGCATTTGAACGGTGGGTCTGACTTAACTAAGAAGTGTGGCCAATATCTATCAGATTAACCTACATAACTTAGAGACTGAATCACTACAACATATTTGGAGAAGCATTGGATAAGAGTTGTCTACTCATCGATATACGTATCATCAATATCTATCAGATGAGGTGCACGTATATCGATGGGACCATAGTACCCACTAGAAATCACTATAAAAAAAATACACTATTATCGATGGCTAACTGCCATTGCTAATAGTCATTTTGCCATCACTAATAGTATTAACGATGGCAAGCCATCACTAAAAATCTGACAAAAATAATTTCTGAAGCAAAAATTCAGTGCAGGGGTAAAATAGTAATTTTAAAATTTTTTCAAAATTATGATTTTACAGTGAAAAAATATTAATTAATCTAATTAATATAAATTTATCCTACACTAAGATCTAAATATGATATATAGCATGCATGTATTTAAATTTAAAATTCAAATTCGAACAGTAAATACTTTACTGTAATGTGTTCAGAACACAATACCTTTGTGCGGGTAGTAGATCATCGTAATCTGATCACCGTCGGAAGAGTCTGATCATCGTAATGTAGCCACACAGTGTGTCTGGCCTCTGTGGATCATCCACACGAAGCTCTCAGTCTGATCGACTCCTCACGAGTGCTAGTTCATTGTAGAGTCCTTTTGACGGTCGATGCTGATCGAACTCCTTCGATCGATGTCTATCGATTCTTTGGATGCTCTGGATCATCAACAGATGTGCTTGAGAGGATGTTGAAGATCTTCCTAAGATTTTGTGGGCTCACGACACTCGTATCTCACTTTCTCACTTCCCGAACCCCGGGCTAAAACTCTAGGGAACACACCGGAAATCTTGCACCCACTTTTCTTTCTTTTCTTTCTTTTTCTCTTAGAAGGATATGGACTTTCTTCTCACGCACAAGACTTCTCACACCCCAGAATTTTCTTCAAAAATCTTCTTCTTGCACGCCCCACTTTTCTTCTCCTTTTATAACAACGTCAAATGTCTTATCCAAAAGAAAGGATAAAGATGAGTAATTGCACATTTGAATTCAAATCAAATTTTGAATTCAAATGGACACCAACTCATCCCTTATCCACTAAAGGCGTGAGGTGTGGCTTAAATTATGCATGGAGTGATTTCATGAGAAACCTTTTCTCATGTAATAAATGGGGCATAAAAAAAGAGATAAGGTGCAAAAATTGATTGCCCATTCAAATTCAAACTTTATTTTGAATTTGAATGGCCAACCAATCATCCTTATCCATTCATATGGCACATTAAAGTGGGGCATGGAGAGGGCTTGGCGTGAGGAAATAATTCATGAGAAGTTCCTTCTCATGAATTCAAATGGGTGCAATGGAAGTGAGGTGGCGCATGGAGATTGGGTCAAGGTGGTTTAATTATTTAAACCAACCTAATTGAACCAAATAAGTTAGGTCCAATTAGACTAATTTAAATCCAACTTAATTAGATTTAATTAGGCTCAATAAAATCTTAATCAAATCAAGAATTGACTAAGCCCAACCTCTGATCAAATTAAGGACCAAACCATCTTGACGATTAGGTCAACTCTTAACCTAATCGGGTCAAACCCAATTGAATCCAATTCAATTGGACTTGATCCAAAAATAATTACTCAATCAAATTGAGTTAATTAGTGATCAAATCACTAATTAAACCTCTCATAAATACTGAGTCCAAATTTGATGGGCAATCGGGCATCAGAATTCATCGATATGTAACCCTGATCGAAAAGTCCCAACCAGTGGGACTCTTGACCCCGGTACCCATAATGTGTGGAACTCATGATCAGAGAATCCTGATTCTCGATCACTGAGTCCCAAATATATAGGATTCTATACTAGCCATCAGATCAGATAGGAACCTCTAATATGTGTGACCCCGCAGGTTCGAACCTAAGCAGGTAGCACAGGAACCAATTCCTGTACTAATCGAAGTGACCATCTAGCAATGTTACCCAACATCCGGATAGGTCGAAGAGTCACAATCGCAACACTCAGAACCTACATGAATATGGTTACTGTATAATTCATCATTTTGACCCCTATGTTTAGGACGACTCAGGGTTAAACTGTCAACTCTGATCAGATCATCCGAATCGTGCTCAACTCAAACAGTCCTGTGACTCCTCACAAGGACTATCCTAGCCAAGATTTTGCTAAATTGAAACACGACTGTACACAGCTCCTAAACTGGAGTGGTCAATCCCATCTTGACACACGCACCGACAAGTCAAGTACTTGACTACACCCAGTAGCCTTCCGTCACTGAATTAAAAATTCAAGTAGTCTAGTGCCTAAGTGTAGTGAGTTACTTGCAAGTCACCGTGGTGGTCTCAGGTCGGAGGAATATTTATACCCATATCCCATCAGAGCAAATCTTGACAGCAGAAATAGCTCCGAAGTCGGTCACGTTCAGTGCAGATGTACCCTTACATCTCACCTGTATACCATACCAGTGTCTCCACACTCATTGGTTAAGAGGACAACCAACCTATATAGCACACAACGACCTATGCTTGATAACATTGTTGTCCTTGGTAACAATGTATCATTTGATCGCGAACAGATTTAAGGACTAAACGATAAATCCTCCTTTGTCGAGTCTAAATAGTCATAAAGACTTCACCACAACATAGAAGTTCATTAGAAGATGAAATATTTTGTGATGAAAAATATCAAAATAATTTTTATTAATTCATAATTCATGTACAAATACAAAAATGAGCACAACCATCAACAGACTGACGATTGGCTTTGGGACACTATTCCCAACAATCTCCCATTTGGCCTAAAGCCAATCGGTGCAGTATCTAATACCCATCTTCGACTTGTAATTGTCGAACTCCTTCACCGTAATGGCTTTAGTGAATGGGTCAGTCAGGTTCTCCTTCCCGTCGATCTTCTGAAGATCGACGTCACCTCGATCCATAATTTCCCGGATGAGATGGTAGCGGTGCAGAATATGTTTCGTCCGCTGGTGTGCCTTTGGTTCCTTCGCCTGAGCAATGGCTCCAGAGCTGTCACAGTAGAGTAGAACTGGACCAACAAGGGAGGGTGCTACTCCGAGCTCGGTGATGAATTTCCTCAGCCACACCGCTTCTTTGGCAGCATCTGATGCGGCGACATACTCCGCCTCGCAAACTGAATCAGCCATTGTGTGCTGCTTGAAACTTTTCCAGCAGATAGCCCCACCATTAAGGGTAAAAATAAATCCCGACACACTTTTGCTGTCATCATGATCAGACTAGAAACTAGAGTCTGTAAACCCTATAAGTCTCAAGTTCGATTCACCATAAACAAGCCACTGGTCCTTAGTATTTCTTAAATACTTCAGGATGGTTTTAACAACCTTCCAGTGATTCTCCCCTGGATCAGATTGGTATCTACTCACTACCCCTAATGAGTATGCCACATCTGGTCGTGTACATGTCATGGCGTACATGATAAATCCCACTGTCGAAGCATATAGAATCCTACCCATATGCTCTTTCTCTTGAGGTGTTGTCGGACAATCCCTCTTTGAGAGAGAAATTCCATGGCCTATCGGAAGATAGCCTTTCTTGGAATTCTCCATGCTGAACCTCTTCAGCATAGTATCAATATACGTGGACTGAGATAAACTAAGCAACCTTTTAGATCTATCCCTATAGATCCTCATCCCTAGGATGTAGGAAGCTTCTCCCAGATCCTTCATGGAGAACTATGACGACAGCCAAATCTTTATTCCCTGTAATGTAGGGACATCATTCCCGATTAAGAGAATGTCATCCACATACAATACAAGAAATACTACTACTGGACCATTAGCCCACTTATAAATACATGGCTCTTCTCTGTTCTTAGCGAAGCCATACGTCTTGATCGTCTTATCAAAACGTATGTTCCAACTCCGTGATGCCTGCCTAAGTCCATAAATGGACCTCTGTAGCCTGCACACCTTAGACTCATCTGTGGATGTAAATCCTTCAGGTTGTATCATATACACCTCTTCATCCAGCTCTCCATTTAGGAAAGCTGTCTTCACATCCATCTGCCAGATTTCATAGTCCAGATGAGCAGCTAATGCAAGCATAATCCGAATGGATTTGAGCATTGCCATAGAAGAAAATGTCTCATCATAGTCTATACCATAACATTGACGATATCCCTTGGCAACCAGATGAGCTTTATAGGTTTTCACTTTTTCGTCTGCGCCCCTCTTCCTCTTGAAGACCCACTTACACCCTATGGATTTTACTCCTTCGGGTGGGTCTACCAATATCCACACATCATTGACCTTCATGGACTCCATTTCGGATTTCATGGCTTCTAACCATTTCTCAGAGTCGGGTCTCTGCATTGCATCCATGTAGGTGATCGGATCCTCATCATTTTCATCAAGTTCGATAGGATCATCATCTCGGACCAAGAAACCATAGTATCTGTCCGGTTGATATGGTACTCTACCAGATCGCCTTAAGGGTGCTTGAACAATGGGCTCCAGATCTAATCTAATCAAATCCGATTCAGGTTCAGCAACTTGTGTCAGTTTTTTCACCTGTCGAACTTCATCAAGTTCGACCTTAGAGGCAACAGTCCCTTCACCAAGGAACTCCTTTTCCAAAAAGATTGCCTTAAGGCTGACAAACACTTTTTGCTCATCAGCTAGGTAGAAGTAATACCCTTTGGTCTCTTTTGGGTACCCTATAAAATTATACTTGTGAGACCTAGGTCCAAGCTTGTCCGTAATTAAACGTTTAACATAAGCCGGACACCCCCAAACCCTAAGGTGCGAGAGTACTGGCTTACGTCCTATCCATATCTCATATGGCGTTTTGGTTACAGACTTACTTGGAACTCTATTTAGAAGGTAACAAACCGATTCGAGCGCATATCCCCAGAGGGAGATCGACAGACCAGCAAACCCCATCATGGATCGAACCATGTCCAACAAGGTCCGATTCCTCCTTTCAGACATACCATTATGCTGTGGTGTTCCAGGAGATGTCCACTGAGAGAGAATCCCATTCTCTCCAAAATATGTCAGAAAATTATTGGAAAGGTATTCACCTCCTCGATCAGATCGAAGAGTTTTAATACATTTTTCAGTTTATTTTTCTACCTCATTTCAGAATAGTTTGAACATTTCAAACGACTCTGATTTATGCTTCATTAAATAGACATACCCATACCTCGATAGGTCATCTGTGAAGGTTATGAAGTAGAAATATCCACCTCTTGCACTTGAGCTCATGGGTCCACATACATCAGAATGTACCAAACCCAAGAGTTCACTGGCTCGCTCACCTTTTCCAGTAAAAGGTGATTTGGTCATTTTACCAAGAAGACAGGACTCACAGGTTGGAAGTGATTCATAATCACCTACTTCAAGAATTCCTTCTTGAGCCAACCTGTTTATCCTGTTCTTATTGATATGACCTAGCCTACAGTGCCAAAGGTAGACTTCTGACACATTATCTATTCTAGGGCATTTACCGAAGGTTTGAACCACATTAACAGGTTGTGATAGAAAGTAAATTCTATTATTAAGTTGTCCAACAAACATTGTAACACCATTCAAAATGATATTGCAAATATTTTCTTTTATTAAAAATTGATAACCGTTCATGGCCAAAAGGCCTACAGAAATAATATTTAATAAAAAGCTTGGACAATAGTGACATTCACTCAGAATTACGTTTCAAGAATTGATTACAAGGTTCATGATTCCTAATGCTAGAACTAGAACTTTGCTTCTATCTCCAACGTTCAGGAACCTCTCACCTTCATCAAATCTCCTACTGACCTGCAGACCCTGCATCGAATTGCAAATATGATAAGGGCTTTCGATATCCAATACCCAGGCAGTAGTATCACAAAAGTTGCAAGGTGTTATCATATAAGTACCTTACTTCTTCTTCGACCTGTTCGGGTCCAGGGAGGCAATGTATAGAGGACAGTTCCTCTTCCAGTGCCCCTACTTCTTGCATAAGTAGCACTCCGCCTGGCTCTGGTCGGGCTTGCGCTTCTTGGTCTGACCCTGTACAGACGTCCCAGCATGCAGCTGCACCTTCTTATTCTTCTTCTTCTTCTTCTTCTTCTTCCCTTTCTTAAAGGGTCGACGACCAGAAGAAGACCCTCCCACAACATTCATCGACTCCTTATGGAGCTGGTGATCCTTCTCAAAGTTCTGCAGCAACCCCAACAAGCCGTGGTAGTTCACTACAGGCTTTGTCATCCGAAAATGAGTAAGGAAGGGGAGGAAGGACTTGGGCAATGAATTAAGGATCACATCCTTATCGAGCTGCTCGTGCAGGAGAAAGCCTAGTTTACTTAGGTGCTCAATCATTTCGATCATGTACAGTACATGATCAGTGACTGAGGCTCCATCCCTCATCCGAGCATTGAAAATGGCATAACTAGTTTTGTGCCTTTCAACATCGTCAGGCGTGCCAAAGGAGTCGTTCAACATTTGAAGCATCTCCTGTGGCTGGACATTCTCGAACCTATGGCTGAACTCATCATTCATTGCCGCCAGCATAATGTACCGAATGGTGGTGCGATCGTTGAGCCACTTCTGATAAGTGTCTCAGACCGTCCCTCTAACATTTGGGGCTGACTCCTCAGGTGTCGGATCCGTTACTACATAAAGGATCCGCTCATGCTCAAGGACGATTTTTAATTTTCGATACCAGCTATCGAAATTAGGTCCCATGAGCTTGTCATTATCTAATAATGACCGGAGGGATAGGGTAGTGGCCATAGCTTCATAAAGAAAAATCAGATCTCTATTAGTACATAAATTATAAATACTAAAGACTTAGACTTTAGTCTAAAGTTTCTCCCAGTATTTTTACGAACTGGTAGCCTTAACCTCCAATTCGAAGAATTACTTTAATTTCTTAGTGGGTACTAGAATCCACACAGACTACACACGAGTCCAACTTTGGTTGGTCAACCCATGTGCATCTATGGGTAGGTTCATAACCAGTTATTTCTCTAAACAATTTCTAGTAATTAATTTTGCCCCAGAACCTAATCAGTAGGCTTTGGCCTCCACTAAAAAGATCTGGTTAGGTCCAACCATTAACATGATTTGATTTGGTAAATCGGACCAATAAATGATCAGGTCCGACTTTGGCCGACCAACCTGATCACCATCAGAAAGACTCAAACCAAATTATCATATTATGAATGATAATTCCATTAGTCAATAAGCACCGTTGGGCCTCCAATAATTATTAAACTAATGGACTCATTATCACTCACTTAATGGGAGGCTATGACTTAGTTATCAATATAACTTAATCATTTTTAGGGACCTAATAATTTTTGAGAATTTTATTAAAGGATAGATGAGAAGAAAATATCCAATCAATTTCAATCCTCCCATTGACTTCACCAAGTCAGATTAAAAAGGATTTAATTAAAGCTGACATTAGGAGCACCTAAATCAGTCAAACTGATTTACCTAATGACATGGGTGAGCCTTAATCACCAAGTGATCTAATCAAAATCTAATTCACTAGGTTGGCCAGGTAAGTGAGATCAGTAGTGGGGATAAGCCATTAACTCGTCAGAGATCGAATCACTGCAAGTAGCTCCCGCTTAAAAACCACTGGTCAAACTGCCAAACTTACCTTAGACACCAATCGGTTCATTAGTTTTAATTTGATCAACTTAGTAAATAGGGTTCCACCGCGTAGCCATGAATTAAGTCCATCTTGGTCTAGTTAAAGACATGGACCCATTCAACTACAACTATTGGAGTTGAGTCTAGAGTATCCTTAACCTAATCTAATTCAACTTTTGATTAGATTTGATTAATTACTCTAATTTAGTCCATTTCTTTAAACTAACCTTAGGTCTAACCCAATTATGGACCTAATCCATCTAACCCAGTAACCCACAAGTTTATGCAATTGTCTTAGGTCTTAATTCACAATTCTAGACCTACTAGACAACACTTAATTCTTTTAATTAAGTATTTGGGCTGATGGGTCAGGGTTTGGCATTTCAAAAATAATTTTAAAATTTGAAAGGATTTATTTTTTGTTCACCAAATATGTTGACTCATTTCACAAATAGATCAGCACATTTCATAAATAGCAATCCTATTGCTAATTACATAACAGAAAATAACTCAATCAAAATAAATCATGAATATTCCTTTAGATCTAATCTAACATATTCATGATAAATTTTACAATTGAACCTTTCAAATTAATTCCTTTCGCTGCTTCATCTGCATGGGATATAATTGCAGCGGCACCCCTACCGCCATAGGAGACCCCATCGAATGGGAGGAGAGGACCTTTAAACCCTGCTTTTCTCCTATGATCGGACAGCCATGGCAACCAACCCAATTCAATTACTTGCTACTTGGATCAAGTATATCTAAATATACCAATTTCAAAATTTAAATTTCAAATTTCAAATTTTAAATTTTGAATTTCAAATTTCAAATAAATTTCAAATTTTTTAAATTTCAAATTTTGAATTTTAAATTTTAAATTTCAAATTTGAAATTTTACCCAAATTTTAAATTTCAAATTTTAAATTTCAAATTTTTGAATTTTGAATTTTGAATTACAAATTTCAAAATTCAAAATTCAAATTTTGAATTTCAAATTTTTGAATTATGAATTTTGAACAACTTTCAAAATTCAAATTTTAAATTTTAAATTTTAAATTTTTGAATTTTGAATTTCGAACAACTTTCAAAATTTAAATTTTAAATTTTAAATTTCAAATTTTAAATTTAAACTTTTAGATTACAACTTAATCTACGCATACAAATATATATATCATATCTAAGAACCCGCTCTGATACCATTTGAAGCAAAAATTCAGTGCAGGGGTAAAATGGTAATTTTAAAACTTTTAAAAATTATGATTTTATAATGAAAAAATATTAATTAATCTAATTAATTAATATAAATTTATCTTATACTAGGATCTAAATATGATATATAGCATGCATGCATTTAAATTTGAAATTCAAATTCGAACAATAAACACTTTACTGTAATGTGTTCAGAACACAATACCTTTGTGCGGGTAGTAGATCGCCGTAATCTGATCACCGTCGGGAGAGTCTGATCATTACGATGCAGTCACACAGCATGTCTGACCTCTACGGATCATCCACACGAAGCTCCCGATCTGATCGATTCCTCACGAGTGCTAGCTCGTTGTAGAGCCCTTTTGACGGTCGATGCTGATCGAACTCCTTCGATCGATGTCTGTCAATTCTTCAGATACTCTGGATCATCAACAGACGTGCTTGAGAGAATGTTGAAGATCTTTCTGAGATTTTGTGGGCTCACGACACTCGTAGCTCACTTTCTCACTTTTCGAACCCCAGGCTAAAACTCTAGGAAACTCACCGGAAACCTTGCACCCACTTTTCTTTCTTTTCTTTCTTTTTCTCTTGGAAGGATATGGACTTCCTTCTCACGCACAAGACTTCTCACGCCCCAAAATTTTCTTTAAAAATCTTCTTCTTGCACGCCCCACTTTTCTCCTCCTTTTATAACAACGTCAAACATCTTATCCAAAAGAAAGGATAAAGATGAGTAATTGCACATTTGAATTCAAATCAAATTTTGAATTCAAATGGACACCAACTCATCCCTTATCCACTAAAGGCATGAGGTGTGTCTTAAATTGTGCATGGAGTGATTTCATGAGAAATCTTTTCTCATGTAATAAATGGGGCGTAAAAAAAAGGATAAGGTGCAAAGATTGATTGCCCATTCAAATTCAAACTTTATTTTGAATTTGAATAGCCAACCAATCATCCTTATCCATTCATATGGTACATTAAAGTGGGGCATGGAGAGGGCTTGTCATGAGAAAATAATTCATAAGAAGTTTCTTCTCATGAATTCAAATGGGTGCAATGGAAGTGAGGTGGCACATGGAGATTGGGTCAAGGTGGTTTAATTATTTAAACCAACCTAATTGAACCAAATAAGTTAGGTCCAATTAGACTAATTTAAACCCAACTTAATTAGGCTTAATTAGGCTCAATAAAATCCTAATCAAATCAGAAATTGACTAAGCCCAACCCCTGATCAAATCAGGGACCAAACCATCTTGACGATTAGGTCAACTCTTAACCTAATCGGGTCAAACCCAACTGAATCCAATTCAATTGGACTTGATCCAAAAATAATTACTTAATCAAATTGAGTTAATTAGTGATCAAATCACTAATTAAACCTCTCATAAATACTGAGTCCAAATCCGATGGACAATCGGGCATCAGAATTCATCGATATGTAACCCTGATTGAAAAGTCCGAACTAGTGGGACTCTTGACCCTGGTACCCATAATGTGTGGAACTCATGATCAGAGAATCCTGATTCTCGATCACTGAGTCCCAAACATGTAAGATTCTACACCAGCCATCAAATCAGATAGGAACCTCTAATGTGTGTGACCCCACAGGTTCGAACCTAAGCCGGTAGCACAGGAACCAATTCCTGTACTAATCGAAGTGACCATCTAACAATGGTACCCAACGTCTGGATAGGTCGAAGAGTCGCAATCGCAACACTCAGAATCTACATAAATATGGTTACTGTATAATTCATCCTTTTGACCCCTGTGTTTAGGATGACTCAGGGTTAAACTGTCAATCCTGATCAGATCATCCGAATCATGCTCAACTCAAACAGTCCTGTGACTCCTCACAAGGACTACTCTGGTCAAGATTTTGCTAAATTGAAACATGACTGTACACAGCTCCTAAACTGGAGTGGTCAATCCCATCTTGACACACGCACCGACAAGTCAAGTACTTGACTACACCCAGCAGCCTTCCGTCACTGAATTAAAAATTCAGGTAGTCCAGCGCCTAAGTGTAGTGAGTTGCTTGCAAGTCATCATGGCGGTCTCAGGTTGGAGGGATATTTATACCCATATCCCATCGGAGCAAATCTTGATAGTAGAAATAGCTCCGGAGTCGGTCACATTCAGTGCAGATGTACCCTTACATCTCACCTGTATGCCATACCAGTGTCTCCACACTCATTGGTTAAGAGGACAACCAACCTATATGGCACACAACGACCTATGCTTGATAAACATTGTCATCCTTAGTAACAACGTATCATTTGGTCACGAATAGATTTAAGGACTAAACGATAAATTCTTCTTTGTCGAGTCTAAATAGTCCTAAGGACTTCACCACAACATAGGAGTTCATTAGAAGATGAAATATTTTGTGATGAAAAATATCAAAATAATTTTTATTAATTCATAATTCATGTACAAATATAAAAATGAGCACAACCATCAACAGGCTGACGATTGGCTTTGGGACACTATTCCCAATAATTTCATCACTAATTACCATTATTAGCGATGGCAAATCCACCATTTTGCTAATAATAGTAATTAATGATGGTATTAGCGACAAAAAGCCATCATGAATAATTTTAATTTTTTTCTTAATTCAAGTGTTAAAAACTATTAGTGACAGCCATTACCGTCACTACTATCATCGCTAATAATTTTTTAATTTTTAATAATAATTTTAAAAAACTATTAGCGATGGTAGATACCATCGCTAATATCATCGCTAATAGTTTTAATTTTTTTTAAAAAATTTATAATTAAATATTTTAAAATCTATTTTAATCATATTAACAAGCAATAATATTTTTTAAAATTTATTATAAATAAAATAATAATTATTTAACATAATTATAAATATAAAATTAATTATATTATATTAAAAATATAAATTATATAATTTTATAAATTTATACTACTTTACAAGTATCAAAATTTCATACATATAAAAAAAAATCATGTAAGATCCTCCTTATCATTCTCCTCATCCTCTTACTCCTGTACGTCCTTTCCAGTAGCTGGTGGATGAAAGCTGGATGTCCCAATATTCTTTAACAAAAAAAATAAAATATTATTAATAAATTTTGATATGAAAGTGTATATGTCGATATAGAGACATATATTTCGATATACAACTCTGATTCTCAAATAGATTATTCTTACATATTTCATTCGATGATACAGAGTTATGGACACCCTTGGCTCATCGTTTGGATGGATAGATTAAATTTTTACCTCCTATATCTTCTTTCCAAACTCAAATCTATATATGTGAAGCTTTTAAATATAAAAATTTAAAATAAGTAAAAAAAATTATTAATAGACTTACCAATTGTGATGGCTGTGACAATGAGTCTAGCTGATCATACAAATATGGGTTCCGAAGAATCTTAACGACTGTATCACGAATGGCATCTCGAAAACTCTAAGGTTGCTAGCTCCAAACCCTCTGCACGACCTCCTTCACATGTGCATCAACCCATTTCTGGATCATCGAGCCATGAGAGGAGTATGGAGCTACTAGAGGGTCGAAGCTATGGTCAAATCCTATGACCCGGCTCCTACTTACCCGTTTGGTGGCCCTGAGCCATCCATCGAGGTCAAAGAGGGTTTGAGAGGATGGGTCCTCACTATACCGTGATATGAGATACTCCGTATAATCTGCCTATATAGTTTAAAAATTCATTTTCCATATCCATTAGTATATATAAAAATTTAATAAATAATATTTTAAGTTGTTACCGCAATCTATCGGGATCGAGGATCTAAATAATCACTAGTCCTCCTAGACTAGTGTGTGGCCTTTCATATCTATAGTTGCTTTAGTGCACGACCCAGCTACCATGTCTATAATAAATAAATAATAAAATTAAATTAATTAATATAGATATGATTAATTTAACATAAAATTAATTTAAGTATAGAATTTTTATCAATCTATCACCTACAACATGTGTGCCAATAGAGCCGCTAGTGTGCTTGATCAGATGCTGCTAGGCGAATCGATTCTACTATACCAGAGTACTCTTTAGTACTCCACTGGTCGCAGAGGGCCTCCTATATGTCTGTCCGCATCTAGTGATCTATGTAAGACTTTCAGTCCGATAATAACTTGAAAACTAAAGTACTCTATGGTGGACTACTGAAGGTTGTATAGCCCATCCCAGAATCTCCCTGTGGCCACCTCCTCGAAGGTCCGACGGCCAGCCTCCTCATCCTGAGGAGTCTTGAATCGATAGTACCCCTGTAAGTAGAAGCAACCGTATATTAATAAAAAGAATACAAACCCACTGTGAATTTAAAAATCAAACATCTTTGACTTACTAGAACATCTTCCAAGCTGCATCATGAGTTCTCAATGGCTAACTGGAGAACTCGTTCATCGACCCCAGCATCAATCATTGGATGATGCTGGTAACACACAAGGCACCCCAGGCTTTGTAAATATGCTACAAAATTTATTTTGAACAATAAATGTTAAACTCTAAAATGACTAAAATTTAAACATATTCAGTGAAGATATATAGTACTGACATACAGCTCTGAATGTAAACGAGCTCTTTATTCTTCAGTTGAGTCAGAGGTGCCATGAGCTGGGCGGGTCCTCTACCATGCTACTCTATGTGAGTGGTGACCCATATTATTCGAATCTGAGAGTATCAAGACATCATAAAGAATATTATATTAGATAATAAAATATAAAATAATATAAAAGAAAATATATATAAAGTATTAGAGTTTACCGCATACTATGTGTGCCATAGAACCATGCGAGCTGGCTGCATGAGAGCTCTCTCCTTCAGAGCTCTATCCTCGACTGTGATGGCTCCGACCTTGAAAAGCCATTTATCGTAGATCAAGAACAACATTGAAGAAGTTATATATGTTCATAAAATCTAATCGAGTATATGTGAATAAAATCGAATAAAGTCGAGTATATATGTTCATAAAATCTAATCTTTAACACCCATCTGCTGTAAGATATCATATGAGTAGAAGAAAAAGAGGCCATAGCAATCTGTGGAGACAGTCCCTTCATATCCATTTAGTTTGGATCATCATCAGAAAAAATAAGAAGGCAACCATAAGAATATAGCGGCAAAAAAGTCAATTCGACTTCCATCGCATCTGATACCATCCGTTTAAAATGATGCAAGATAAGTATTTAGATATTTGGTACCCTTCAGATGCTTGGTATCCTTCAGATGGGTGGCAATGCAAGACAAGCATTTAAAATGAGTCAGATGTCCAGAAGTTCATCGCAAGTGAGGAGCACTACTCATCGGCCTCTTCAGATGTTTGGTACTCCTCGGATTATTCATCTGATTCTTCCCCTTCCTCCTCTTCTTCCACTTCTTCCTCTTCTTCCTCTTCTTCACCTTCTTGGATAGGATGCTCCTTAAAAATAAATTCAATATAATCTACCTCCTCATGTTAGCCATCATATAGGAGAATTTTTGAAACATCCAACTATGCATCTATTAAATACTGATGAACTCTTAATGTTTCATCCTTCTGAAAGCATTCTGGTAAATGAGGCTCTTCTTCTTTTTTGAGCTCATAATGAATGGTTTGAGACTTAACCTTATATACAGCCAACTAATCTTTCCTCCTCTCTCTTGATGGAAAAAGAGGACAATATACTTGAACTGCTTATTGGGCTAGCACAAAGGGATCATTGACATATGCTTTTGATCCATATTTGATTTCAATAAGCCCATGCCATAGATCAACTTTCATACAATTATCGGTATCAAACCATTGACACTTAAACAAAATGACACTATTACCTCCAAAGTAGGTCAACTTGATCACTTCTTCAAAGATTCTATAGTAGTCACTCTCCACATCCACTCACCAGCTGCCCTTTATATACACATCGCTGTTCATTATACTCTTATGATATCCATATTACTACATATAAAATTTGAAATTATTTATGTTATAACTATTATAACATGTCACGTACTTTGTTAGCCTGTAACCTAATGGTCTTAGCTTCCTAAGTATGGATTCGCCCCCTTGTATGACTTGCATATTATAAAAGAAATAAATTGAGAGAAATTAAAATAACTAAAATGACAATGGTTGCTTGCTAGTTGATGGAACCAATTTACAAAGTTCTATGAGCGCTAAGTAAAAATTTCTTTTTCGCTTATCATCGGATTGTCCCATCTCAGCATCTCATCATATTGCCTATACATACATAAGATAAGTACATAATGATAAGTGATTAAAGAGTTGAGATTGTGATAGATACTTACTCAACATATGGATCGATCTTCATGCAGTTTAGCAACATATATGTCATGCCCCTTGAATTTCAGTATCAATTAATACCCGATGAATCTCATGCCCAAATTCACAAGCGGGATAGACAAATATTGAGATATCTACCTCTGATCCCTCACTACCATCATCACTTCGACCTATTTGAGTCAACTTTGTCTGCACACTAGGGTTAAAGTAGTGTTGGTTGAAATAAGAAAAATTTTCAATTATGTAAATCCCCATAATAGAACCTTTGACTCTGGCCTTATTTTTCACTTTCTTTTTGAGACGTGCATGTATCTTTCAAATAGATACATCCACCTATACTACACTAATTCTCCCATCCTAGCTTCATATGCCAGATGAATCACGAGATGCTCCATGGAGGCGAAGAAACTAGGAGGAAATATCTTCTCTAACTTGCATATAGTCTCGACACTACTAGCCTCAAGATTCGAGATGTGATCGACAGATAGTTCGGTAGCACAAATGTTTCTGAAGAAAAGACTAAGCTTGGTCAAAGAACTTCATATAGAGTTAGGAAGAAGATCACGTAAAGCCAATGAGAGTAATCATTGTATGAAGATATGGCAGTCATAACTCTTTAGCCAATAGAACCTACAATCTTTGACATTGACACACTGAGCTAGATTACTTGCATAACTATATGAAAATTTAAGATTTTTACACCATTCACATACATCAATTAACTGCTCCCTTGTTAAGATATAAGATATTTTCAGCTTTAGAAATTTTTTAGGTGACACCTCAATCAGCTCTAATAGAGGATGCTTGCATATGTTCTTGATATCTGCTTGAGCCTTGGGATTGTCCTTCATCTTACCCTTGACATCCATAATAGTATAGAAAATATTATCGAATATATTTTTGTCAATGTGCATGATGTCAAGATTATGACGGATCAAATTGATCGATCAGTATAATAATTTTTAGAAGATGCTACACTTCACCCAGTTATGAGTTCTACCGAACACCCAAGATTTCTACTTATCAAATTGTATGCCAAACTAGACTTCATCTATTTAGGATACCCTCTGAAATATTTTCATACCACTGAGATGCAGGGGTGCATGGTTCTTCTCTATCTTATTCCTTTTGAAACTGTCCCATTGCTTTCAAAAAAGATGATACTTGGGGAGAAATTGATGATAACAATTGAACCAGTAGGACTTACGACCATGCTTAAGTTGAAATAATTTTATATTCTCCATACAATAAGGACATGCTAGCTTTTCATGAGTGCTCCATCTTAACAGCATCCCATAGGCTGAAAAATCACTAATGGTCCACATCAATGCAGCCTTCATTATAAAATTTTACTTCTTTGATACATCAAATGTACGAATACCATCAGACCATAAGAATTTTAGCTTATCAACAAGAAACCTTAGATATACACCAATGCTTCTACTAGGGCACCGTAATCCAAGAATAACTAATGTAAAAAAGATATTATGTTCTTTTATGCATATCTCAAGCGGCAGATTGTATGGAGTAATAAAGATTGACCAATATGAATAAGGGACCGCTGTATGACTGAATGGTGTAAATCCATCTATAGACAGTCCCAGTAGGACATTGCATGATTTTTGAGCAAATAAAAGGGGGCAAGCATCAAATTTTTTCCATACCTTACTATCCGACAGATGATCCATTATATCAGTGTACTTGCAAATCTTTTTTTTGTGTCATCTCATCTATCCGACAGTACTCCTAGACAAGTAGAACCTTCGAAGCCTCGAAGTGAGAGAAGGGTATCCAAGAAACTTGTATGATATATCCTTCTAATTTTTATCCTCTTACCTCAGCTTAAATCGGCTTTCATCGCATATGTCACATGTACTCTTTAGTTGATCCTTCTTATAGAAAAGATACAATCATTATGGTATGCATCTATCTTTTTGTATCCCATGCCCAACCTTTTCACCATTTTCTTTGAAGCATAGAAGCTCCCAACAAGCTTATCATCCTTTGGTAGCATCTTTTTTATTATTGCTACCATCCTATCATAACAATTGACTGTCATATTAAGCTCGACCTTCAAGTTTAACAACTCTGACATAGTTGACAATACAGTATGTATTTTATATCTCAGCCATAGTGGTTCATCAGCATCTTTCAGCATACGATAAAAATCACCGCTGTCAGCTTCTGGATCATCCTCCATATCCTAATCAAATTTAGGGCTAGCCACATCCATAACCATACCTACCATTTTGTTTGTGTCCCTATCCTACTGATGACTTCTAATCCTTGCAATTATCTCTCATGTCTTTCCATGCAGGTATCAATGCTTATAGTTTGGCATAAACCCACTCCTATATAAATAAATAATTATTGTATCCCTATCAAGTATTTCTCTATTAATATATCTCTTACAAGGACAATGAGCCCATCTTTGAATTAAGAGTGTAGCATTTCCAAAAGCATAATCACAGAAGTACTTAACACCCTCCTTATATTTAGTAGAAATCATCCCCTCGACTACTCGACGGTCCATCCAACTATGGTCCATGGCACACTATCTAAGGATTCTATATATACAAGTACAAGATAAAATAATTATTAAATATTTTATCATTTAAAATGACTTACGTAATAAATGCATCCTATCATTAACTAATAGATATAGAAGGTCCTATCCCATTCAAGAATTGCATTGATTCTATATGTCAATTACAGTAATCAAAAGATATGTAATGGGGACTGAAAAAAATTTTGACAGTATTTCTTCTAAGTTCTTCCCATACGACTAAAGATGTGTGAGGAGAACTAAAGAAAAATACTATCCAAATTTTTTTTCAAACCCTCAACATACTGTTTGATTACTGTAATTACCTATAGAATTAATTATAATTTTTAAACTATCCAAACTGGATAGTTAATTGATCAATATACATAATTCTCTGATTCATACAAAATATATAAATATATAGATATCATAGAATATGTATATTAATTAAATGATGGGTCTATCATTATGTACAATGTAATACTTTTAAAATTTTTAAAATACTAGATTTCTAAGTGAAGGACATATTGCAAATAGGGATGGTAGGGATGCGCATCCCATGCATGCAGACTTGGAGAGTGCCAGATGACTAGACCGTACAAGCACACCAGTATAGCATCCAGGCAAATCCTATCTTGGAGGTTTCAAAGCACTGAGCGGGATTGCAAATAGAGCTGGAAATGGATCGAAATAGGTCAGACCACACCCCTCCTTGAATTCAGTCTGAAAATTTTTTTTGGACTTCAGGCCGAGCCTAGGGCTTAGAGTCCAATTGCTGAGCTGCTCCAACCGTCACTGAAGTAGATGAGCAGACTAGAATCGATCTGACAGTGGTCTGACTTGGCACCTCTGCTATCAAAGGTAGTATGGCTATTCTCGATGGAGAGCTTCCCAAAGTAGTTTCACCTCTCAAGAATAATATTAATTTAAATAATATTATTTAAATTAATAATAATATTAATTTAAATATTATTAATATATAAATTTAAATATTATTAATTTAAAATTAATTAGATAAATATAATTTTAAATATTAAAAATTTAAAAAGATGGGAACCGATTGTAGCGACGGTGATGGAGCCATTGTCGTTGCTAAAAATCATCTGACGGCTTCGACGGTGGTGCGGGTCTGGCGGCACAACCCTTAGGCAACTAGGCATCTAGGGGGGAGGTGGGGGTGATGATTCAGCAGAGCTCTATCACTGTCGCTAAAATTCACCTGGCGGCTTCAACAGTGGTCTGGGTTTGGTGGTGGGTCGGTAGTGCGGCCCTCAGGCAACTGGGCATTTAAAGGGGGAGGCAGGGGCGACGATCCGATGGTGCGGCATGGCAGCGGGGCACTGGAAGAAGAGGGGAGGCTGGATCCGACAAGGAGATGCCCGATCCAATGGGGCATGGCAATAGAGAAGCAAAAGGGGAGGTTGGGAAGATGAGGGGAGGCCAAGCAGTAAGACGTCAATGCAGGGACATGACCGGTAGCACCAGGGAAGAAAGGGGTTGGGCTTAGAAAGTTTTGATTCGATATGGAGATGTCAAATCTGAGGTGGGGACGGCAGCACAAGGCTGGAGGGAAGCAGTCGGGGCTCTGGGAGGTAGGAGGTGGCCAAGGGGCTCTGGATCTGGCAGATGGGGGCTCAGGGAGGCGGCCAAGGGGAGGCGAGCTGGGGGCTCAGGGAGGCAGTTGGGGGCTTGAGATCCGATGGATAGGGGCTCGGGGAAGCGGTCAGGGGCTCGGGGCTTAGAAATGAGGATGGGGGCTTGGAGAGATGGTCGGAGGCTCAAGAAAGCCCGATCCGATGGCAGGGAAAAGAGGGGTACTAAAGGTGGCCGAGGAGTGGTGGGCTAGGGGCTTGGGGAGGCGGTCAAAGGCTCGGAGAGGAGAAAATCAGGGGGAGGGGGTCGGCCGCTGGTGGGGGAGCCAACCCAAAAAATGAGAGGAGGGTGGGGGAAAATGAGAGGAGGGTGGGAAAATAAAGTGAGGGGGGGAATTTAGGATTATTAGCGACAGAAAAAGCTATCGCTAATAATCTTACTATCAAATTTAAAAAAATAAAATTATTTTTTATTAGCGACACAACTTACCATTGTTGAAAGCCAAAAATATTATCGTTAATTTTTTTTTTACGATGGCATAATTATTGGTTGTCATTTGCCATCGGTAAAAAATATTATTAGCGACGACAAAATTACCATCGCTAATAGCCATTGATAAAGGTCCTTTTTTTTTGTAGTGAATCCTTGTCGTGTTAGGATTTTCGTTTCTTTACTTGAGGAGTGTGAGAGATCTGAGAAAATAATGAAAGTCTATTTGTTTCTTAAAGTTTCTAGAATAAATATAAAATTAAGTATAAATATCTAATTTGAATCTCTACTCTTGCAGTTTAACCATGTTAGCTTCAAACCCTTTAGCCCATATCCTAGAGTCCAACATTTTTACCGATATTAACTTTAAGGATTGGCTCAGAAGTCTCAAGATTATCTTGATTTCAGAGAAAATAAGATATATACTTGACCAGGATCCCTTAGCTTTGCCAAGCCATCCTAGTGCTGATTAGAGGGTAGCATAGGATAAATGGATGGATAATGACAATTGGGTAAAGTGCTATATACTAACTTCGATGACCAATGAATTGCAAAACCAGTATGAGCACATGCAAACGGCAAGGGCTATGATTACTCATCTACAAGTGTTGTATGGTGAGCAAAGTCGCACTGTATATTTTGAAGTATCTAAGAGACTCTTCAACTCCAAAACGTGCAAAGGATAGTCGATCCACGATCATTGTTTGACAATGATTAAAAACCTAGAGGAGCTTGAGAAGCTCGGCATGACTATGCAAAAGGAATTGCAGGTAGATTTGATCCTATAATCTCTTACTAGTTTATATAGTCAATTTATTATAAATTATCATATGAACAAGTTACATTGTACTCTATCCGAATTGCTCAATATGTTGGTCACTACAGTGGAGACCTTGAAGAGTTCAAGGGGTTATATTCTTGCTGTGGAGTAAGCATTTTCCTCTAAGAGAAAGTCTACTTGGAAGAAGAAGAATAAGCATGTAAAGAAGCAGAAGAAGGAGAACAGGTCAAAAAAGGACACTCCAAAAAAGGCTACAAATAAATAAAAATATTTTCATTGCAATACTGACGGCCACTAGAAGTGGAATTATCCACTATACTTGGAAAGCTTGAAGACCAAGAAGGATAACACACCTTTAGAAGGTATGTCAAGTTTGCTCATTATTGAATCTAACCTAACGATTTTCTTTACTTTTAGTTGGATATTAGACTCTGGTTCAAGTGCTCATATATATACTTCTATATAGGATCTGATAGAAAGTAAAAGGTTGAGGCATGCTGAGATAATCCTTTGGATCAGCAATGGAGCAAGGGTTACTACTAAAGCCGTTGAAATCTATCTTCTTAGATTACTATCAGGGTTTAGATTAGTTTTGAAAGACTATTATTATGTACCTATAGCTAGCCAAAATTTTATTTTCGTATTTGCACTAGCACAAGATGAATTTGATTTCAATTTTAATAAATATTTTTATTTAATTTATTTTTTAAATAAATTAGTTGCACGTGGTCTATTAATTGACAATCTATATCACTTGCATATTAATGCATATGTGAATATAAATGAGCAAATAGTGAGTGCCATAGGTCATAAAAGATCTAGAGATGATGTTAATCACAAGTATATGTGGCATATTAGGCTTAGCCATATTGAAGAGGATAAGATAAACAAACTAAAAAAAGATGGTATCCTTGGCTCATTGAATTTTAAGTCATATCCAATTTATGAATCATGTCTTCAAAAAAAAATGATCAAGTTATCCTTTGTAGGACATGGAAGAAGGACCACCAAGATACTTATCCTGTTACATACTGATGTGTATGGCCTATTTGATGTACAGGCAAGGGGTGGTTACCACTACTTCATCACCTTTATCGATGACTACTTATAGTATGTGTATGTGTTTCTTATGAGACACAAGTTTGAAGCCTTTGAAAAGTTCAAAAAATTCAAAAATGAAGTAGAAAAATAGATAGAAAAATTTTTTAAGGTTCTTCGATTAGATCGAGGAGAGAAATATCTTAGCAGAGAATTTTTAAGTTATCTCAAGAAAAATGGTATAGTCTTATAATGGACTTCTCCTAGTACACCTCAACTCAATAGGATATCTGAAAGGAGAAATAGGATCCTATTAGATATGGTCTGGTCCGTGATGAGCTTCACTAACTTATCCTTGAATCATTGAAGACATGCCTTACTAACTGTAATATACTTATTAAATAAGATTTTCTCTAAATCCGTTCCTACCATACTTTATGAGATATGGTATGTAAAAAATCAAGTCTAGGTCATCTCAAGATTTAGAGATATTCAGCCTATGTCAAAAGACAAATGATAGATAAGTTAGAGGCAAAGTCTATAAAAGATCACTTTATAGAATATCCTAAAAAATTAATAGGATATTACTTTTACTTTTTAGATGATCACAATGTGATTGTGAGTCGATATATCACATTCCTTAAAAAATAGTTTATTTAGGATGGTGGCAATGGGAGGTTGATTGAGCTTGAAAAAAAAATCTCTGAAGAGCAACGAGCTGTAGACCATATCGAACCAATTAATACTGAGCCAGTAGATGTTGTACCTCCTCCATTTTAGAAGTCTAGTAGGGTCTCCCATCCTCTTGAAAGATACTTGGATATGCTTACAGAGGATATAAAAAAAAATATTTCTCGTAGGAGATAAGGGTCATGGAGATGATCCCAGAACTTGTGACGAGGCGATATTTGACATCGACTCTTAGAAATGGTTGAATGCTATAAAGTCAAAAATTGACTCAATACACTCAAACAAAGTATGGACCTTAGTGGATCCCCCAGAAGGTATAGGACCCATTGGGTGTAAATGGATCTACAAAAAGAAAATATGTGCAAATGGTCAGATAGAGACCTATAAAGCTAAGGCTCATGACGAAAGATTATAGTCAGCGTGAAGGCATTGACTATCAGAATATCTTTTCATCTATAGCCATGTTTAAATCCATCCCATAATGCTTGCCATTGCAGCTTTTTATGATTATGAGATATGGCAGATAGACGTAAAAATTACATTTCTAAATGGATATCTTGAGGAAGATATCTATATGAAGAATCTTTAGATTTCACTTTCAGTGATGGAGATCACAAAGTCTGCAAGCTGCAAAGATCTATATATAGATTAAAGAAAGCTTCTCGGAGTTGGAACACTCATTTCAACGATGCGATCAAATTGTTTGATTTCATCAAGAATAAGGAAGAACCTTGAGTATACAAAAAGATCAGTGAAAGTGTTGTCATATTCTTCATATTGTATGTGGATGACATCCTCCTTATTAAAATGACATTCCTATACTGGTCTTGATCAAAAGTATTAGATTTGTGCCCTAGAAGCCAATTTTTGGCTGACACATTATGTAATTCTAGGGCCTAAACTTGTACTTATAATTTTTTTATTATCAATAAAGAGTTTTTGCATTCCAATCATGTTTGTGTCAATAATTTATCCTAAAAATTAACAAAGATAATTTTTGTATATTCTTAAAGAGTTAAAAATTTGAGACATATATTAATTAGTGGTTAATTTCTAAATACTTTCGATTAAAGGATCATCACGGAGGACAGTGATCAATCCATTTGAGATCGATGCACGATTCTCCTCCCATGTGGATAGATGAGTCTCGAATCAATGGTGTAGAGACACTGGAGTGAAGGTGCAGATGGTTGTTAGAGAACAACTTGCACTGAGCATGACCAACACGAAAACCATATGGATGTCTACTCACTTGTCAGTGGTCTTCTCGATGCTGCAGTGGTGTGAGTGGTCCTTTGACCTACGGTGCCATTGACTATTATCAGTGAGGCTACTGGGTTTGATTTCATGTTCTCTTGATCTCTAGCCATTCGGATTCTTGCTATGTATGTTGACTTCAGTAGGTTTAGATTCACTGTTTGGAGTAGGATGCACCTAGATGAAATCTATCGATCTTGATGGAAAAAGAGAAGTCCTATGCGATTTGTGCGACTGACTTCAAAAGATCTTTGGTCAAAGTAAATGTGTATACTGGAAAAGAGTTTTCACGAGATTCATAAATGAACTCGAATCGAGCCAATCTAGCATATGACTGATGATGGGATCTGACGAGTTCTCCATGACCTCCGTCAAGTCGGAACTCACGATAGAAGGACTGAATCATACGATAACTACACCTAAGAGTTCGTACTTTTATGCTACTAAGTTGCCACTATATACTGTTAGGTATCACTGGTAGATTGTGAGACTCATTGAACGTCATCTTGATGATCGATGGCCTTCGAAGGGTAGAATTGAAAATATTCCAATCCATCGAAAAGAGTTTTGATGATATTGTGATGGAGATCATAATATATCTCACTACCAGATAGAATGAAACCTATGGGGTTACACATTAAGGGATTTAATCTCGAATTTGCCAATTGGACTTATGAAGTTTCAATTGGATTAGGGTTTATTAAAATCCTATTAGGTTTATGAGAACCATGCTAGCATATGGTTAAACCTAATTCTTCTCGAGACTTCGATTTGATCAAGTCCATAGCCTTGAACCTCACCTAAATCCATTTGGATTTAATTAGATGCTTAATTATGAGTCTAAGAGAATTTGATTAAGTCAATTAGTTGGCATAATTATCCTAACATTATCTCTTCTTTATCTCCTAATTATTTCTAGTATATATGTGGAATAAATGGAAGAAAGGGTGGCGTCTACTTTTATTTTTGGCATGAAATGGGTGCCAAATTCTAGGATATCATAGAGGGGCTCGCCCTCTCTTATGTGGCATGGCGTGGAGGAGAGAGAGTGGGGCCACACCCCCTCTTATTTGGCTAGAAATCCCTTTATGGGGTGCCAAAGCCAAGAGTTAGTGCCCCAACTACCTGACATATTTTAGATGAGCACCTCTTATACATGCTTAAAGGGGCCGATCATATACCATTTATATCTGATTTTAATTGAAATAAATCAGATTAAAAAGGTAGAGGATTCTTATGAGATAAAGATCTACCTTTTTAAGATAATTGGATTCCTATTATGTGTCAGAGTAATGCCTATATAAAGGGTATGCCTCTAAGATTTCTAGGTAATTGAGTTTTGATGAAAAATCTCTCTCTCCCTTCTCCATGCCTCCTCTCCTCCCTCTCTTTTCTTCCACACCCAAGAGTTAGGCATCCCCTTTTTTCACATGTCAAGAGGTCTGCTTTGTCTTCAAGAGTGAAGATCGAGAAGAAGAAGAAAAAGACTGTTGATTAAGGAGTTGATCCTATAGTACAGATCAAGATATTGATCAAAGTACTCAAGGCTAAGATTTCTTTTGAAAAAAAAAGTCTTTTATGAAGAGAAATCAGATCAAGATTGATTCTGATGGATACCTATAGAGGTTGGATGCATGTGCGGCTTGAGCATCTACGAATCCGTGATCATCAGAAGTGGTGAACATCTACCCACACCAAGATAAAGAGATCTGATCTGATATTTATTTCTAAATTCTAAATTATATATATGTATTTTCTTTTGATCTTGGGTAGGATTAGATTTGATCTATTGTATGTGGGGATTAAAAGATTTAATCCGTTTATTTTTTGTTGTATTTTTTAAAAATTTTAAAATCTACACATGCTGCCTATCCGATTTTCTAACAGTGGTATCAGAGCCATAAATATTTGAAAACACATATGATCTAGTTTCTAAATTAGATCTAAAAGTTTTAATGATTTAAAATCAATTTTGTACTGATATAAGATTGTCCTGGTATAGGATTTACTCTCTATATTGTAAAGGTTGTCCTAACACAAGATTGATCGATTTTGAAAACTATTTTTAAAATAATTAAATTCAATATTTTAGATCTAAAAATTAGCATATGTGATATATTTAATTTGAGTTTAGATATAAAATTAGAATGATTAAAAATTCACATCAAAGTGATATAAGGTTGTCCTGATATAGGGTTTATCACCTATATTGTAAAGGTTGTCCTAGTTTGATGTGAATCAATTTTTGAAAAGATATTTTTAAAATATTTTAATTATTATTTTAGATCTAATTTTATATATATTTAATATGTGTAAGTTTAGTTTTAGATCTAAAATTTGATGTATATGTGATATATTTTTATTTAGATCTGAAACTACATATATTTGATATATGAAACTAGGTTTAGATCTGAAATAATTTCAAGATCCTAAGTCACTAATTGTATGCAATGAAATATAATCTAAAAAATTATTTTTAGTTCTGAAATTATGTTGTTGCATGTGGGTATGGGATGAACAAATTAGATCTAAGTGATCAAACTATAATTAGGATCTAATTGATTAGATTAGACTAGAATCCATTTTCGATTTTGAGCAGTTGATTGAACCTAATCGATGGATGATTAGGATTAGATCAAAAGGGCTCAAAGTCAAGTTTAGTTGTAGTTGGTCGCATCAATTCATATTTTAATATGAATTGATTGACTCAAGATCAAATTTGGCTCAGTGGTTCAGACTCGTTTTAATAGGTTAATCTAATCAATTCTAATCGATCAATTTGGTGTCTAAGGCAAGTATTTCAATGATTGTTATTTAATTAATTTTGTTGTCTGATTTGATCAATTTTGATTGGTGTCTAAGGAAAGCAATAGGGGGACTCCCACGCATCTTAACTTACCTGATCATATTGGGAGATTCAGTTTCGTGTTAGGTTACTTGTTGACTCGAGTTCATCCATGCCGACTAGGATGGTTAGAAATATTGATGTGTTGACCTAATTTAATCAGTCAGATGTCAGATCTATTGATTTAAAAAAGATTTAAATCTAAATCTTCTAATTAAATATTAAGTCTAAAGGTCTTCCTTCATTGTAGAGATGTGGGTGCCTTCCTAGCGTTGATCGTTCTCGACTGGTTATAGTGGTTCGATTGCATCAGGAAGGTACAATCACTCTATTGACATATGTTGTCCCAAGGTAGAGATGGGGTTGAGCCCAATAACTATAGGTGAGGATCCCAATGATGGCTTTGCACCTGCTGGTGAATGATGGGTCTGACTTAACTAAGAAATGTATCAATAACTGTTAGGTGAGGCCACAGGACTTAGAGACCAAGCCCACTGCATCTTGCTTAGTGAAGTAATAGACAAAGTGTTGTCCACTCATTGGTCTGTACTCACTAATAACTGTAAGATGAGGTGTGTATAGGTTAATGAAACCACAGTACCCACTTGAAATCGATCACATATAGATTTCTGTTTCTCCACCCGAAGAGTGTAGGAGATTTGAAGAAACAGTAGGAGCCTTTGTTTGTTTTTAAAGTCTCTAAAATAAATAATTTTTATAAGTATAAAATCTAACTAGAAACTATTCTCTCTTCAGATAACTATGTCGAGTTCAAATTTTTGAGTCCAAATTCTCGATACAAATAGGTTGACCAGTATAAATTATCAAGATTGGCTTCGAGATCTGAGAATTATTCTTAATTTCGAAAAGCTTACCCATGTCCTTGATCAGAAAGTGCCTATGTTACCTGCTCGTCTATCCACTGATCAACGAGCTGCACTTGAGAAATGGATGGATGAAGATAACAAGACAAAGTGCTATATCTTAGCATCCATGTCCAATGATCTTCAGCAATAGTATGAAGACATGAGGACTGCCAGAAAGATGCTGGTTCACCTGCAAGAGTTGTATGGTGAACAGAATCGCACAGCTCGCTTTGAGATCTATCGAAGACTTTTCAGAGCAAAGATGCGTGATGGGTAGTCTGTCAATGATCATTATTTGACAATGATCAAAGATATAGAGGAGCTTTAGAAGCTCGAAATGAACATAGACAAGGAACTACAGGTGGATCTGATCTTTCAGTCTCTTCCTGATTCATAAGGGCAGTTCATCATGAACTACCATATGAATAAGATCGATGCTACTTTGCCGGAGTTATTGAATATGCTGGTGAGTGCAGAGGGTACCTTGAAAAGTTTAAAGAGCACAGTTCTAGCTATGGAGCGGGCTTCCTTCAAAAGGAAGTCTTCTTTTAAGTAGAAAAAAAAATCCGTGAAGAAGCAGAAGAATGAGGTCAAGCCCAAGAAGTAGGTTCCTAAGAAGGCCAACGATAAGGAAAAGTATTTCCATTGCAATGTCGAAGGCCACTGGAGAAGAAACTATCCGGCCTACCTGGCAACTGTCAAAAGCAGAAAGAAGGATGGGCCTTCTGAAGGTATGTCTAAAATTCTCATGATCGAAACTAATCTAACGGTTTCCTCTTCTTCTAGTTGGGTTCTTGATTCTGGTTCGAGTACTCATTTGTACACTTCAATGCAGGAATGTGTAGAAGTTAGGGGGCTGAGGGAAGGCGAGATCACTCTCCGAGTCAGCAATGGAGTAAGGGTTGCTACTGTGGCCGTCAGAACCTACCCACTGTGACTACCATTAGAATTTAGTTTGTTTTTGAAAGACTGTTCTTATGTACCTATAGCCAGTAAAAATTTGATTTTTATCTTTGTACTGGCACAGGATAATTATAATTTTCATTTCAATAAAGACATGTATTCTATTTATTTTGAAAATAAACTTGTAACACGTGCTTTCTTGATTGACAGTCTTTACCATTTGTACATCGATGCAAGTGTAAATATTAATGAGCAAATAATGAATACCATAGGGTCTAAGAGACCTAGAGATAGGATTAGCCATAAGTATCTATGATACCTTAGGCTAGGCCATATTAAAAAGGACAGACTCAACAAACTGACGAAAGATGATTTTTTTGAACTATTGACTTTCGAGTCTTATCCAGTCTGTGAATCGTATTTTCAAGAAAAAATAGCCAAGCTATCCTTTGTGGGACAAGGAGAAAGGGCCACTGAGATATTAGCCTTGGTACACACTGATGTGTGTGGTCTATTCGATGTATAAGTCAGGGGTGGCTATATCTACTTCATAACATTTATCGATGATTTTTCATGGTATGGGTTTGTGTATTTGATGCATCGAAAGTCTGAAGCTTTTAAAAAGTTCATAGAGTTCAAACATGAAGTAGAAAAATAGATTGAAAACCCATAAAAGTTCTTCGATCAGATCGAGGGATCTTTTACTCTTTAGACATGGCATTCATCTCTCCAAGAAGATGTGCCCTAACCACCTGAGGAGATCCAGCATATAAGCAAGATTCCTTATGCTTCGGCAATAGGGAGCCTCATGTATGTCATGTAATGTACACGCCCTGATATAGCATTTGTCGTAAGTGTCATGAGTAGATATCAAGTGAATCCAGGTGAAAAATACTGGATTGCTGTTAAAAATATTCTTAAGTACTTAAGAAGGACTAAAGATTTGATGTTGGTCTTTGAAGGAGCATCGGAGCTGAAAGTTGAGGGATACACCGATTCAGACTTTATGACTGATGTTGATGATAGAAAGTCTACAGCGGGCTGTATCTTTCTGTGTAATGGTGGTGCGGTTAGCTGAAAAGTTTCAAGCAGTCGATCATTACAGATTTGATCATGAAAGCCGAGTACATCACTACTTCTAAAGCTGCTGAGAAAGCCTTTTGGTTCAAGAAGTTCATTGCGGAGCTGGGTGTGATGCCATCAGATGTCATTGCACTACACTGTGACAATAATGACGCTATAGCCCTCGTTAAGGAGCCAAGATCTCACCAGAAGTCCAAGCACATAGAGTGGCGGTTTCACATCATACGCAAATATGTGGAGAAGAAGATCATCGAGGTGCAGAGAGTCGACTCCACACTGAATGTGGTGGATCCGCTGACCAAGCCTCTCAGCCAGTAGAAAATCGAAGCTTATCTTGAGAAGATGGGTCTTAGAAATATGGCTAATTGACTTTAGGTCAAGTGAAAGTTTGTTGGATTTGTGTCCTAGAAGTCAATTTTTGGCTGACACATTATATAATTCTAGGGCCTAAACTTGTACTTGTAATCTTTTTATTATCAATAAAGAGCTTTTTCATTCCAATCATGTTTGTCTCTATAATTTATCTTAAAAATTAACAAAGATGATTTTTGTATATTCTTAAAGAGTTAAAAATTTATGACATACATTAATTAGTGGTTAATTTCTAAATGCACCTGATCAAAGGATCATCACGGAGGATAGTGATCAATCTATTTAAGATCAGTGCACGATTCACATCCCTTGTAGGCAGATGAGTCTCAGATCTGCAGTGTAGAAATACTGATGTTGAAAAATATATCTCAAAGCCAATCGTTAGACGATTGTGCTCATCTTGTAAACTGTATATAAATTTTAATTAATAAAAGTTATTTCATATTTTCATTACAAATTCATCATCTTTGAACTTCTGTGTTGTAATGAAGTCCTTAGGACTATATATATTAATCGACAAAGGAGGATTTATTGTTAAGTCCTTAAAATTATTCGCGACCAAATGATACGCTATTACTAGGATGATAGCAATATCAAGTGTAGGTCATTGTGTACCATATGAGTTGATTGTCCTCTTAACCAAGGAGTGTAGAGATACTATTATGGCATGCAGATGGAATGTAAGAGTACATTCGCATCGAACGTGATCATGTGTCGAGCACTCTGCTGTTAAGAGTAGCTTATGAAGGGTATGGATATAAGTGTCCCTCTGACCTGAGACTATCACGGTGACTTGTAAGCAACTCACTGTACATTAATATCGAACTATCTGAGTTTCTAACTTAGTGATGGAAAGATACTAGATGCAGTCAAGTACTTATCAAGTCGGTGTGTGAGTGAAGATAGAATTGACTCCTTTGAATTGGTAGAAGATATGCATCAGTGTATTTCAATTTAGCAAAACCTTGATCAGGATAATCCATGAGATAGATTTGAAAGGTTAAAATATAATTTGGTCGACTTAATTAGGGTTGACAGTTAATCCCTAAGTCACCTTGAGCATTTGGGTCGAAGGGATGAATTATACGGTAACCATACATCAGTAGGTTCTAGAAGGTTGTTTTGCAATACTTCGACCTATTCAATCGTCGGGTCATCATTGCTAGATGGTTACATTGATTGATATAGAAAGTTAGTCCTATGCTACTGGCTTAAGGTTCAAATCTATAGGGTCATATGTATTAGAAGATTTGGTCAGATCTGATGGCTGAAGAGTCCAATTGGATTGTGACTCTGGTGAAGAGTCCTACTTAAACTAGGACTTTGTGAGAGAGAGTCCCACTGAGACTGAAACTCTATCATTTATGGAGAATTAATTAGTAATTAGATTACTAATTGACTCAATTTGATTGAGTAAAGAGCTTTGGAATAAGTCTAATTGAATTAGAATCAGTTCGACTTAGATTGGGATTGATGTGATCAAACCTGATTACAAGAAAAATTTGATCCTGATTCGATCAGAGTTTGGACTCGATTAATTTCTAATTAGATTAGAAATTTGATAAAATATTTAGATTCTTAATTAGATTAGGTTTATTTCTATCAATGGTTTCAATCCAAATTTGATTTGGATTAGAATTGAATTAGAAATGAAGAGTCCAAGTCAAACAAGACTCTATCCTTATCTTTTGTGCCACACTAGATCCATGTCAATTTCTCCATGCCTAATTGAATTTGGATTGTAATTTTTGGTGTCATGAGAGAGAATCTAATAAGGATGGTCAGCTATAGCTGATGAGTCATAATATTATCTCTTGCCTAATTCGAATGCGATTCGAATTAGAGAGAAGATGCAGACTAGAAAAGAGATTTTTCATATATGGTATATTGTTAGAGCCATATTATTTTTTTTCTTATTTTTATTGAGGAATCCTTTGGCATGTGAGACTTTAGATTTCTTTTCCACATCTTAATAATTTTTTTAGAATTTTTGGAGATGCCAAAAAAGGGTTTTGGTGTTGATTATGGCATCCTTTCTTGAAAAATCCTAATTCCTAGTCTATAAAAAGGAGACCCCTCTCTTGGATGTCCCATGATCAATTTTTTTATAGATTTTTTATTTCTAGAGCATTTTCTCTTCCTCTTCTCTTTCTTCTCCAGATCTTCTATCACTTTAGAGTATCCAAGGTGCTTGTAGAAGAAGAAAAAGGTCAGCTATCAAAATTGTTTGCAGACTAGCATCTCCAAGCCCTTGATCTGCGCCAATCTTTGCATGGATTTTTTTATAGAGGCCAGATGACTTCATGTGGCTATGAGCAATCTGTAGAATACTCTTTCCAACCATTGGATCAAAGGAGATTAAGATCAAAATTTGTTTGATAACGATCTCTAACTTATTTTGATTCCTATGGTAGATCTAATAGTTAGATCTAGAATTTCAGCATCGATGAGATTGATGTGATTTTTATTTTTAGATCTAAAGTATATATTTTTTATATCAAAGATCCTGATATGATAGTATAAGATTAGATCTTATATATGTAATTAAGATTAAATTATTTAATTTATTATTTTTGCTACATAAAATTTTTTAATTACATGTACTGCACTATCAAAAATTTTTTTCAATTGGTATCAGAGCCATGGTTATTTTGATATGAATTAATATGACTTTAGATCTTATTTTTATTATTATATCTGATTATTTATGATTTAGATTAGATCTAAATTATTTTATTTTTAGATCTTATTATTATTTACTTAGATTAGATATTTTGAGTAGCAAAGTACTCGGATTGGGTAATCACCAGGCCGTCCGATCATAGGAGCAAGTAAGATTTCATGACCCTCCCCTACCATTCAATGGGATGCTCTTTATGGTGTGTAGGGGTGCTACTGTGAGGTTCCATGAAGAAGAAAGTAAAAAGAGAAAATTTACTTTCTTGTAAAATCCTAGATCTTAAAACCCTAGGTATTGTTGTATGTGTTGCAAGTTACGAAGATAGTTAGTTACATCTAATCTTGTTTAGTCAAAATTATTTTGATCTAAAATTATAAAAAAATTAGATTTGATCCAAAAAAATTTATGACTTTATATAAAAAGTTTATATGAAAAATTATTTTTGAAACCTTAAACATGTTGATGCAAAACTTAATTGAGAATTAAGTATCAAGCTGATTGGATCTAGAATTATAATTCAGATCTAATGACATTGCATAAAATATGGAGCATGGGTTAGCTTAAATCAAATCCTTCTCTCTAATTGGATTAGACTTAAAGTTAGAATTAAAGAATTGATTGACCATATAGAGAAATTAATTAAGTCTAACCAAATGTTGAATTAGATTAATCAGAATTTCTCTAGTACAATAGTTGTAGAAGGTCAAGTATGACTTTGATTAGACCAAATGGGCCTTGATTGTGGCTCAATGATTGAACCTGAATCATTAGGTTGGTCAAATCGAAACTAGTTAACCAATTAATGTCTAAGGTAAGTTTGGCATTTCGATCGGTGGTTTTTAATTGGGAGCAGCTTAACTGGATATTTTGATGGTGTCTAAGGCAAGCTTAGCAGACCCTCCCACCGATCTCACTTACCTGGCCAATTTGGTGATCTAGATTTTAATTAGATTGCTAAGTGATTCGAGTTAGTCCATGCCATTAAGGTTGATCAGTGTGACTGATCTAGGTGCCAGTTCAATCAGCATGACCTAACCCGATTCAGTGACTTGATGAAGTCAGTGGTAGGATTATGGTCTATTGATTGATCTTTTTTTCTCTTCTCTCTTCTCTAAATCGATTAAATTTCTTAAATTCTTAGGTCCTTAAAATGAGCTGGTTATGGTGATAACTAGATCATAGCCTCCCATTAAGGTGAGTGATAATGGGTCCATTATTTCTGATTGACATTGCAAGTGCCATCCGTCTGATGTTCTCTCTGAATGATGGAATTATCATTCATCATATGATGATTCTGATGAACTATCTGATGATGGTTGGGTTGATCAAGTCATCCTCGGGCCTGATCACTCATTAGGTAGAATCACTGAGTAGGTTCATGTTAATGGTTTGACCTAACCGAAACTTTTAGTGAAAATAAAATCTGGGGCTAAATTAAATACTAGAAGTTATTTAGAGAAATAATTGGTTAAGAACCTATCCATAGGTGCATATGGCTTGATCGAGCCATCCTCGGGCCTATATGTAGTTTGTGAGGATTCTAGTACCAGCTAAGAAATTAAGATAATTTTTTGAATTAAAGATAGAGGCTACCAATTCGTATAAAATAGTGAAAAGACCTTTAGACTAAAATCCAAATTTTTAGGATTAATAAATTCATATACTAATTAGGTTTAATATTCTTCCTTGTATGTGCAGATATGGCCTCAAACTTATCACTCTGATCACTGTTGGATAGTGAGAAGCTTACCAGACCGAATTTTGATAATTGGTGTCAAAAATTAAAAATTATCCTAGAGCACGAGTGGATCCTTTATGTAATAACAGATCTGACACCTGAGGAGCATGCTCCTAACACCCGAGGAGTGGTCTGAGACACTTATTTGAAGTGGCTCAATGATCGCACCATGGTTTGTTGCATCATGCAGGCCTCCATGAACGATGAGTTTAGTCGAAAGTTGGAAGAAGTTCAGCCAGAGAAAATGCTTCAAGTGTTGAGGAATTTCTTTGGTACTCCTGACGACGTTGAGCGGCACAAGATTAGTTGCACTATTTTTAATGTTCAGATAAGAGAGGGTGCATCTGTTACCGATCATGTATTGTACATGATTGAGCAGATTAAAAAATTGAGCAAACTCGGCTTCCCTTTGCATGAACAGCAGGGGAAAGATGCGATCCTGAACTCTCTTCCCAAGTCCTACCTATGTTTCTTAGTTATTTCAGAATGATGAAGTCTGTAGTCAACTACCACGGTCTGTTGGGGTTGCTACAGACTTTTAAGAAAGATTACTAGCTTCACAAGGAGACAGCGAATCTAGTGGGAGAATCTTCTTCGGATAGTCATCGTCCTTTTAAGAAAGAAGAAAAAGAAGAAGAATAAGAAGGTGCCTGAGGCTGCGAGTCAGTCCCAGAAATTCAAGTTCAAGGTTGATCAAAGTCAGGCAGAGTACTTCTTTTGCAAGAAGCAGGGTCACTGGAAGAGAAATTATCCTCAGTATATCGCTTTCCTTGATTCGAACAGGCCAAAGAAGAAGAAGCAATCAGTTACTGGACAAGGTACTTATATGATAACACCTTGTAACTTCTCTCTTATAGATACAATGACCTGGGTATTAGATACTGGAAGCCCTATTCATATTTGTAATTCGTTGCAGGATCTTTAGGTCACTAGGAGATTTGGAGAAGATGAGAGATTCCTGAATGTTGGAGATGGAAGATCAGTTCCAGTTCTAGCTTTAGAAATCATCAAGCTTGTATTCGAATCTCAGTATATTGTTCTCAATGAGTGTCATTACTATCCTAGTTTTCTTTTAAATATTATTTCTGCAGGCCCTTTGTGTTGGAAAAGGTGCAGGGTTTCATGCATGAATTTTAAAATAATTTTGAAATATAATGCAGCAGAATATGTAAATTAAATAATTTAATATACAAATGCATGTAATCAGATTACTAAACCTTATAATTAGAACCTATAATATGTCATATTGTATTTATAAATCAGAAAATAAAAGCTTTGATATTGATCAAATCAATGCCCTAGATCTAAAACAGTTTTAGATCTAAAATCTAGATCACATCTAGATAAGAGAAGAGATCAGATCTCTTACATTCATGCAGGTCAAAAACTCTGTGGTTGATTTTCTTTGTTGTCTTTGGAGCTGCACACGTGTTCGGCCTCTACAGGTGATCTACACGAGGCTGCAACAAAATCGAAGGTTTGTCGAACGAAGATCCGCTCGAAGTGCTAGCTTCTTGCAAATCCTTCTGGATGGTTAATCTAAAAAAAATATTCTTCAGATCTCTTGGACATTCTATGAGATGAAGAATATGAGGAGGAATGAGAAAGAAGTCAAATCTTTTGACCTCCCTAAAATTAGAAATAAAATATAATAGAAAAGATCCTAAGAGAAGACAATTCTTCTTTTTTAGGTCATCAACGATTGATGTCCTGAGAACATCTCTATGCTAGGACATGAGGAGACTTTCTTCTCCAGATGTTTTCCAAACTTTCAGATTTTATGATATCTGATTTTTCTCATAGAAAAATCTCATGATTGATGGAGAAGAAGGGTTCTAAAATAAATCTTAAGAGAAGACCTTCTTTTCTTCTTCTTCTCTCATCAGAACATGATCAGATCATGTCCAAAAATTAGATCACCATGCCCCAACTAATTGGAGCATAAATTCACCATGCCATCTCTCTTTCTCTCTCAAATTTTTATCACATAAAAATACAAAAATAAAGAGAGAATAAACTGAAAAGAAAATAATAAGAGAAAACAATCTTCTCTCTTACCTTTTGTTTCTACAAGACATCAACTTTTGATCTCTTAATAGAAGACTCTTCTCCAAGGATATTGGTGCCTCAAACCACCCATGCCATCCTCTTTCTCCTCTACTATTTCTATTAGAAATCCACCAATTTTTTGACTCCTTTTTTTTTTTATATGGGTGGCACCTTTTTTATATGGTAGACTAGGTCAAGAGACCTAATCCGACAAGGAGTCCATGGGGCATCCAACTCTTGGATGCCCCTTGCCTTATCATTTTTGTGGAGAGCATGATCAGATGCACAAAAGGGGTGACAAAAATATAGGATAAGGATGGAGAAAGTTGGCGCATGAGAGGAGAGAGGAGTTCTTGTGAAGAGGGACTCTTTCAAAAAGAAAATGAACCTAAACCACTTTCCATAATAAACCAAATCACTTTCCATATTGAATCAAATCAAATCTGATTCAAATCTCTAGAATAAGTAGTGTGAGATTACATTCCTTAGATGTAGATATCATAGAAAAATTATTTGAAAATTAATATGTGGCGTGGGCTTAGAGTTTCTTAGGTGGCGTAATGGAGAAAATGAAATCCTAGTCTAACTAGGATTCTTATGTAGACTAGGTCAAGCTCTTTGAACCCAATCCAAATTAATTGTAACCTAATTAATTATAATCCTAGTCCAAATAGAAATCTAATTAAATCATATTTAATTTTGATTTAAATTTTAACTTAATTAGGAGTTAGGTGCATACAAGTCCTAGTCGAACAGGGACTTATTCTCCCTTGCAACTGGCTTATCCAATAAACCAATTAGACTTAATCCAATTAAATTCAAACTAATTTTAATTGAATTAGATTGAGCCAATTAGCAATTCAATTGCTAATCGATCCTCCTGCAACACTTGCATTAGGTCAAACATCAATCACATTGATCGTTTAACCTTAGAATGATTCTCAATCATCGATTAACCATCTGATTAGATTACAACCTCTTATGTGTGTGACCCTATAGGTTCGAACCTAAGCCAGTAGCATAAGAACCAATTTTTGTACCAGTCGAAGTAACCATCTAGCAATGGTTCCCGACGTCCATATAGATCGAATGTATGCAAAACAACATTCTAAGAACCCTGACCCATGGTTACCGTATAATTCATTCTTTTGATCAATAATGCTCAAGATGACTTAGAATATGCTGTCAATACTCATATAAGTTATCTCTATTGTATCTCAAAATTTTGCAAACCTCGTGTCTCCTCATGAGGATTACCCAGGCCTAGATTTTGCTAAATTAAAATACAGCAAGACATTCTCTTCCTGAAGTTAATCAGGAGTGGTCAATCCCATCTTGACTCACACACCGACTTCACAAGTACTTGACTGTATCCAAAAATTTTTCGAACCTATATTAAAAATACAGACAGTCCGGCACCAAAGCACAATGAGTTGCTTGCAAGTCACCATGGTGATCTCAGGTCGAAGGGACACTTATACCCGTTGGCCTTAGCTAACTACTCTTGACAGTAGAGTGTTACATTGGTCACGTTCAATGCAGATGTACTCCTACATCTCATCTAGATGCCATACCAGTGTCTCTACACCACTTGATTACGAGGACAACCAACGCATGTGGTATACAGCGACCTACACTTGATAAGTTATCGTCCTTGTTAATAACTTATCATTTGATCGTGAACAATTTAAGAACCATCCGATAAATCCTCCTTTATTGATTGATTGTGGTTCTAAAGACTTCATCATAATTTAGGAGTTCATTTAAGGAAGATAGAACTTTTATGATGAACCTGCCAAATAACTATTATTATTAGATAATTCATATACCAATTTCAATCATCTACCACTTAGATGATTGGTTTTAGGACATATTTTTCAATAATTCTTACTTGTACTAAAGCCAATCAGAATGATATCAAATATCCTATCTTCCACTTGAGTTCGTAGAACTTTTTAGTTCTGAGGCTTCAGCAAATGGGTCGGTCAAGTTCTCTTTTATCATCGATCTTCCAAAGATCGATGTCACTATGATCTAAAATCAAAAGTGATAGCAATACAGAGTATGCTGGTCCTTCAGTTCTTTAGCCAGATTTATGGCTCCAGTGCTACGATAGGACTGGACCATCAGTGAAGGATGCCACTCCCAACCTGCTAATGAAGCTCAGCAACTACACAGCTTACATGGCAGCATCATATGCTACGATGTACTCTACATCACTAACTGAGTAGACTAAAGTATCCTGCTTGAAACCTTTCCAGCAAATTGCTCCTACAATTAGGGTATGATCCGATACTTTCTTGTTGTCATCTTGATCTGACTGAAAATGAAACATCCACATGTTTAAAGTCAGTATTTTCATATTTGAGTCACTGGACCTTAGTATTTTTCAAATATTTAAGGATTGTCTATACAATCTTTCAGTGGTTCTTATTTAGATCAGACTGGTATCTGCTCACTACCATTAGTGAGTATACCATATCTGATCTTGAACATGGAGAAATTAGATGATACCCAAATCTTTATTCCTTGCAATGCTGGAATGCCGTTCCCAATTAATAGAATTTCATCCACAGACAACACAAAGAATAACACTACAGAATATTTTGCTCACTTATAAATGCAAGATTCTTCTTTGTTCATAAAAAAATATATGTTTAAAACATATGTTCCAACTCTGAGATAATAGCCAAAACAGACTTTATAGGTCTCCACCTTCCCGTTTGCGCTACTCTGATCCTTTTAAAAAATCCATTCACACCCAATGGATTTTATCTCTTCAGGTGAATCATCTAGTGTCCATACACTATTGATTTCCATGGACTTCAATTTGGATTTAATGGCTCCAAGCCACTTTTCAGAGTTAGACCACTGCATTGCATCCCTATAGGTGATCAGATCCTTGTTAATCTCATCGAGCTCAACAGGATCACCGTCCCAGACCTAGACACTGAAGTGTCTGTCCGGCTAATGTGGTACTCTACTAGATCTCCTTAAAGGTGTTACTTTAATAGGCTCTGATTTTGATCTAATCAAATTCGGTTCTGTAGGTTTACTAGATTATGTCAATTCATTTTCTACCAGTCAAACTTTCAAGTTCAACTTGATAGGCATCAGTTCCTTTTCTAAGGAACTCCTTTCCAAAAGGAATGTCCTACTACTGATGAGCATCTTATGTTCTTCAGCATGATAGAATTAGTAACCCTTAAATACCTATTGGACCAAGAACCAAGTTTATCTGTATGCAAATCTTTGACATAGGCCGATCAACTCCAAACCCAAAGGTGAGAGAGTCTAGATCTATGCCCGTTCCATATCTCATATGAAATCTGCACAACAGACTTGCTTAGTATATTTTTAGAGTAAAACAGGTAATCACATAAGAGCACAATCCTGAAATAGGCAGAGAAGTGAATCCTATTGTGGATTGAACCATGTCTAACAAAGTTCAACTTCTCCTTTCAGATATATTTTATTCCGAAAAGAAATCCACTGAGAGAGAATCCAATTCTCTCCTAGACATGTCACAAACTCACTGGATAAGTATTCACCTCCTCAATCTGATCGAAGAGTTCTAACACCTTATCTAGTTTGTTTCAATCTTTCATTATTGAATCATTTGAATATTTCAAATGATTCAGGCCAGACGCACCCATGTCCAGATAGGTCGTTTGTAATGAAATATTAATATCTTCCTCTGGCACTTAAGTTCACGGATCCACATACATCACTATATATGAGACTTAAAACTTTATCAGCTCCTTCACCTTTTCCATTAAAAGGTGACTTTGTCATCTTTCCAAGAAGACAAGACTTACAGACTATCAATGATTCACAATCATTGATGTGAGGTTTCCCTCTCAAGCTAATCCATTTATCCTATTCTTGTCAAGGTGACTAAGCCTATAATGCCAAAGATAGACATCCATGACATTATCTAACTTGGGTGTGTACATTACACTTAATAGGCTGTGTAAATGTTAAATATCATTTTCTTATTATCCATGTATTATTGTAACATTATTCATAATAATATCACAATAATCTTCCTTTATTCATGAATGATAATCATCTTTGGCCAAAAAACCAACAAAGATTACATTCATCATAAACAATAGACAATAGTAACAATTACTCTAAATGATAATATTTGAAAATAAGCTCTACAATTTCTAAATTTAGGATTGGAATAAGACTTCCATCCCTAACATTCAAGAATTTCTCACCATTTTCAAACATTCCACTTACTTGTAGTCCTAGCAATAAATTGCATAAGATCATCGGTATCTAATACCTAGGCAGTAGAATTTTATAGAGAAACTTTAAGGTGTTATTATATTATATCTTTGATGAGCAACTCTTGCTCCTTTCTCTTGTTCAGCCTATTATGGTCAAGGGAAGCAAGACAATTCTTCTTCCTATGACCCTGCTTCTGACAGTAGAAGCAACATGCCTGATTTGGATCAATTTTGGACTAATTATTTTGACTGGACTAAGAAGCTCCAATACGAACCCGTTCGTACTGCTGAATCAAATTCAACTTTCGATACTAATTAACGAAGTTGGATCCCATAAGTCATCACTGTCTAACAGCGATTGGAGCAATTAAGGTTTAGTCTTATTTTGAGAAAAGAGAACAATGACCTAATGTATATGAATTATTTTAAGCCTAGAGATTTGAACTTTAGTCTCAAGATTCTCCCACTATTTTATTCAAATTGGTAGCCTCTACCTCCAATTCGAAAATTACTTTAATTTTCTAGTAGGTACTAGAATCCACATAGACTACACACAAGCCCGACTTTGGTCAGCCAACCCATCTGCATCTACGGGTAGGTTCATTAACCAATTGTTTCTCCAAACAACTTCTAGTAATTTAATTTTGCCCCAGAAACCTAATCAGTAAGCTTTGGCCTCCATTGTAAGGATCCAATTAGGTCCAACCATTAACATGACCATACTTGGTGCATCTAACCAATGAATGATTAAGCCCAACTTTGGTTGGCCAACCTAACCACCATTAGAGAGACACTTTCAAGTCATCATATGATGAGTGATAATTCTATTAGTCAACAAGCACCAGGCCTTTGGGTCTGCAATGATTATTGAATTAATAGACTCATTATCAAACGCCTTAATGGGAGGCTATGACTCAGTTATCTCCATAACTTTATCATTTTAAGGATTTAAAAATTTTAGAAGATTTAAAATTATTAGTGATTTAAGGATAGAAAGGACATGGACCAATTTGCTCCCACTGACTTCACCAAGTCAAGTCCTCCCACTGACTTCTCAAGTCATTAACAAGGACTATGATCAAATTTGGTCCATGGGCACCTAGATCAGTCTCACTGAATGAAATCAGATTCATTGATTTTCTATGTGACATGGGTTAGCATGAATCAATGAGCAACTTAATCAAGACCTGATTAACCATATTGGCCAGGTAAGTATGATCGATGGGAGGGTCAGCCAAAGCTTGCTTTAAACACCATAAGAAATGGCCAGGTAAGTGGGCTCTCAATTAAAAACCACTGATCAAGTTTACCTTAGACACCAACTAGTTTATCAGTTTTGATTTGGTCTGCCAAAAGACTCGGGCTCAGCCGTTGAGCTACGATCAGGGTCCATTTGTTAGATATATGGACTTTGATCAACTACAACTATTGAAGTCATCTATAGAAATGACCTAATCCTAATTAACTTTTAATTAGATTTGATCAATTTCTTAACTTAGTCCATATTTAATCTAACCTTAGATCTAACCTAGTTAATGACCTGATCAAAGCTAACCCATTACCCTTTAACCCATGTTTTATGAAATTATTTTAGGATCTTTAAATCACAAACCTAGATCCTAAACAATCACTTAATTCTTTTAATTAAGTTCATGGCTGAGGGTTGGGGTTCGGTATTTTAAAAATCATTTTCAACTTTTGAAAGATTTAATACAATTTAGTGTTGTTTCACTAAATAGGTCGACTCATTTCAAAAATGGGTTGGCTTATTTCATTAACAAACACTAACAATTAAAATCAATCAAAAAAATAATTGAGCCAACTTTTCAGTCAAGCTGGATTGCTGGTCGAGCTGGCCCGATAAGCAAATAGAACCTTCACAAGATCCTATTTTTGGTTGATTTTAATCTATGTATATTACATAAAATTTTATTAAATGAAATAGACCTAATCTAAAACATTCATGACAAGATTTATTTAAATTCTTTTAAATTTTTTAGATCGTAACGTACCAAGATAACTTTTGCACTGTAAGGGGTAAACCTTACAGCAGGACAACCTACAGTCCGTGCGATCATTATTTTATTTTTTAGATTTATTTTAATATAATTATGAACATGTTATAAAAGAACCTAGATGCTCTGATACCACTATTAGAAAAGGTACAAGGTTTCATGCATGAATTTTAAAATAATTTTTAAATGTAACACAGTGAAATATGTAAATTAAATAATTTAATATATAAATATATGTAATCAGATTACTAAACTCTATAATTAGAACCTATAACATGTCATATTATATTTATAAATTAAAAAATAAAAGCTTTGGTATTGATCAAATCAATGCCCTAGATCTAAAACAGTTTTAGATCTAAAACCTAGATCACATCTAGATAAGAGAAGAGATCAGATCTCTTACCTTCATGCGGATCGAAAACTCCGTGGTTGATTTTCTTTATTATCTTTGAAGCCGTACACACGTCCGACCTCTACAGGTGATCCACATAAGGCTGTAACAAAATCAAAGGTTCGTCGAATGAAGATCCGCTCGAAGTGCTAGCTTCTTGCAGATCCCTCTGGATGGTTAATCTAAAAAATATATTCTTCGGATCTCTTGGACATTCTATGAGATGAAGAATATGAGGAAGAATGAGGGAGAAGTCAAACTTTTTGACATCCTTAAAATCAGAAATAAAATATAATAAAAAAGATCCTAAGAGAAGACAGTTCTTCTCTTTCAGGTCATCAACGATTGATGTCCTGAGAACATCTCTATGTTAGGACATGAGGAGACCTTCTTCTCTAGATGTTTTCCAAACTTTCAGATCTTATGATATTTGATTTTTTTCATAGAAAAATTTCATGATTGATGGAGAAGAAGGATTCTAAAATAAACCTTAAGAGAAGACCTTCTTTTTTTCTTCTTCTCTCATCAGAATATGATCAGATCATGTCCAAAAATTAGATCACCATGCCCCAACTAATTGGAGCATAAATTCACCATGCCATCCCTCTTTCTCTCTCAAATTTTTATTACATAAAAATATAAAAATAAAGAGAGAATAATCTGAAAAAAAATAATAAGAGAAAACAATCTTCTCTCTTATCTTTTGTTTCTACAAGACATCAACTTTTGATCTCTTGATAGAAGACTCTTCTCCAAGGATATTGGTGCCTCAAACTACCCATGCCATCCTCTTTTTCCTCTGATATTTATATCATAAATTCACCAATTTTTTGACTCCTTTTTTTTTATATGGGCGTCACCTTTTTTATATGGTAGACTAGGTCAAGAGACCTAGTCCAACAAGGAGTCCATAAGGCATCCAACTCTTGGACACCCCTTGCCTTATCCTTTTCATGGAAAGCATGATCAGATGCACAAAAGGAGTGACAAAAAGATAGGATAAGGATGGAGAAAGTTGGCGCATGAGAGGAGAGAGGAGTTCTTGTGAAGAGGAATTCTTTCAAAAAGGAAATGAACCTAAACCACTTTCCATAATAAACTAAATCACTTTCCATATTGAATCAAATCAAATCTGATTCAAATCTCTAGAATAAGTAGTGTGAGATTACATTCTTTAGATGTGGATATCATAGAAAAATTATCTAAAAATTAATATGTGGCATGGGCTTGGAGTTTCTTAGGTGGCGCAATGGAGAAGATGGAATCCTAGTCTAACTAGGATTCTCATGTAGACTAGGTCAAGCTCTTTGAACCCAATCTAAATTAATCACAAGCAATTAATGGTGATCCTAGTCTAACTGAGAGTCTAATTAAATTAGATTAAATCATATTTAATTTTGATTTAAATCTTAACTTAATTAGGAATTAAATGCATACAAGTTCTAGTCGAACAAGGACTTGTTTTCCCTTGCAGCTGGCTTATCCAATAAATCAATTAGACTTAATCCAATTAAATCCAAACTGATTCTAATTGAATCAAATTCAATTAGACTTATCTAATTACTCAATCAAATTGAGTCAATTAGCAATCTAATTGCTAATCGATCCTCCTGCAACACTTGCATTAGGTCAAACATCAATCACATTGATCGTTTAACCTTAGAATGATTCTCAATCATCGATTAACCATCTGATTAGGTTACAACTTCTTATGTATGTGATCCTATAGGTTTGAACCTAAGTCGATAGCATAGAAATCAATTTCTGTACCAGTCAAAGTAACCATCAAGCAATGGTTCCCGACATCCAAATAGGTCGAATGTATGCAAAGCAACATTCTAAGAACTCTGACCCATGATTACCGTATAATTTATCTTTTTGACCAATAATGCTCAAGATGACTTCGAGTATGCTGTCAACACTCATATAAGTCATCTCTATTGTGTCTCAAAATTTTACAAATCTTGTGACTTCTCATGAGGATTACCCAGGCCTAGATTTTGCTAAATTGAAACACAGCGAGACATTCTCTTCCTGAAGTTAATCAGGAGTGGTCAATCCCATCTTGACTCACACATTAACTTCATAAGTACTTGACTGTATCCAAAAATTTTTCGAACCTATATTAAAAATACAGACAGTCTGGCACCAAAGCATAGTGAGTTGCTTGCAAGTCACCGTAGTGATCTCAGAACAGAGGGATACTTATACCCATTGGCCTTAGCTAACTACTCTTAACAGTAGAGTGTTACATTGGTCACGTTCAATGTAGATGTACTCCTACATCTCACCTGAATACCATACCAGTGTCTCCACACCACTTGGTTACGAGGACAACCAACGCATATGGCATACAGCGACCTATACTTAATAAGTTATCATCCTTATTAATAACTTATCATTTGATCATGAATAATTTAAGAACCATTCGATAAATTCTTCTTTATCGATTGATTATGGTTCTAAGGACTTCATCATAATTTAAGAGTTCATTTAAGGAAGATAAAACTTTAATGATGAACTTGCCAAATAACTATTATTATTAGATAATTCATATACTAATTTCAATCATCTACCATTTAGATGATTGGGTTTAGGACATATTTTTCAATATTTTGATCAATTCAAATTATAAAATATCAATAAAAAAAAATTATGATATCATTTTGAATGATGTTTCAATTTTACGTAGACAGTTAAATAATGGTATCTATATTGTATCTAGGCCTAATGTAATGTACATTTCAAATAAACATCCTAGAATAGATGATGTCATAGATGTCTATCTTTGGTATTGTAGGCTAGGTCATATCAATAAAAATAGGATGAATAGGTTGGCTCAAAAAGAAATTCTTGATAAACATAATTATGAATCGTTACCTACATGTGAGTCTTATTTGCTTGGAAAGATGACCAAGTCATCTTTTATTGAAAAAGGTGAACGAGCCAGTGATGTGCTGGGTCTGATACATACCGATGTATGTGGATCCATGAGCACATGTGTCAAAGGAGGGTATAGCTACTTCATCATGTTCACAGACGATCTATCTAGGTATGGGTACATCTACTTGATGAAACATAAGTTCGAATCATTTGAAATGTTCAAATGGTTCCATAATAAAGTAGAGAAATAAACTGAAAAAAGTATTAAAATTTTTCAGTCTAACCGAGGAGGTAAATATCTTTTCAGTAAATTTTTGACATATCTAGGAGAGAATAGAATTCTCTCCCAATGGACCCCTCCAGGGACACCATAGCATAATGGCATCTCAGAAAGGAGGAATCGAACATTGTTGGACATGGTTCGGTCCATGATGGGGTTTGCAACTCTGTTGATCTCCTTTTAAAGATATGTACTTGAAACAGTCTATCTTGTGCTCAATAATATTTCGAGCAAGTCAGTTAGTAAGACACCATATGAGATATGGTCAGAACGTAGGCCGAACCTCTCTTACTTTAGGATCTGAGGGTGTCCAGCTTATGTTAAACAACTACAAACTGACAAGCTCAATCCTAAGTCCGATAAGTGTAATTTTATAGGGTACCCTAAGGAAATGAAGAGATATTACTTTTATCTGCCTACTGAACAAAAGATGTTTGTCAGCAGTAAGGCATATTTTTTAAAAAAGAAATTTCTTAGTGAAGGAATAAATACCTCTAAAATCGAGCTTGACGAAGTTCGACAGGTAGAAGAACTGACATCAATGATTGATTGAATCTGAATCAAATTTGATGAGATCAAACCTAGAGCCCAATAAACAAATATCCTTAAGGTGATCTGGTAGAGTACCGCGTCAGCTAGATAAATACTTAGGTTGCTTGGTCTAGGATGGAGATCCTGTTGAACTTGATGAGAATGATGAAGATCCGATCACCTATATGGATGCAATGTAAAGATCTGACTCTGATAAATGGCTTGAAGCCATGAGATCCAAAATAGAGTCCATGAAAGTCAATGATGTATGGACATTAGTTGACCCACCTGAAGGGATAAAGCCCATAGGGTGTAAGTGGGTCTTCAAGAGGAAGAGGGACGTAGACGGAAAGGTGGAGACCTATAAAGTCTGTTTGGTTGTCAAATGTTATTGTCAACATTATGGTATTGACTATGATGAGATATTTTCTCCTGTGGCAATACTCAAATCTATTCGGATCATGCTTGCGATAGCAGCATATCTGGATGATGAAGTCTAGCAAATGGATGTAAAGACAGCTTTCCTAAATGGAGAGCTGTACAAAGAGATGTATATGATACAATCTAAAGGATTCATATCCATAGATGAGTCTAAGGTGTGGAAGCTTCAGAGATCTATTTATGGATTGAAGCAAGCATCTCGAAGTTGGAACATACATTTTGATAAGGTGATCAGAACGTATGACTTCATTAAGAATGGAGAGGAATCCTGCATATATAAGTGGTCAAATAGTTTGATAATTATATTTCTTGTATTGTATGTGGATGACATGCTCTTAATCAAGAATGATGTCCCTACATTATAGGGAATAAAAGTGTGGCTGTCGTCACAATTCTCCATAAAGAATCTGGGAGAAGCAGCCTACATCCTAGGGATGAAGATCTATAGGGATAGATCTAAGAGGCTGCTCGAACTCTCCCAATCCACATATATCGATACTATACTGAAATAGTTCAGCATAAAAAATTTCAAGAAAGGCTATCTTCTGATAGGCCAAGAAATTTTTTTTTCGAAAGGAGATTATCTGACAACTCCTCAAGAGAGAGAGCGTATGAGTAGAGTTTCATATGCTTCGATTGTGGGTTCTATTATGTACGTCATGACATATACGAGACCAGATGTGGTATACTCATTAGGGGTAGTGAATAGATACCATTCTGATCTAGAATAAAACCACTGGAAGGTCATAAAGATCATTCTTAAGTATTTAAGAAATACTAAGAACCATTGGCTTATGTATGGTGAAACTGACTTGAAACTTATGGGGTTCACCGACTCCAACTTTCAGTCAGATCATGACGATAGTAAGAGTGTATTAGGTTATATTTTTATCCTAAATGATGGAGCAATCTGCTGAAAAAACTTCAAGCAGAATATTATGGCAGACTCTGTTTATGAAGCAAAGTATATCGCAGCATTCGATGCTGTGAAGGAAGCTGTATGGTTGCGAAAGTTCACCGGTGAACTCGGAGTGGCACCCTCCATTAATGGTCCTATCTTATTATACTGTGACAATACTGGAGCTATTGCTCAAACCAAAGAGTCGAGATCCCATCAGCACACCAAATATATTATGTGTCGTTATCACCTTATCCGGGAGATTGTGGATCAAGATGACGTCGACTTTCCAAAAATCGATGGAAAGGAGAACCTGACCAACTCATTTACTAAAGCTCTCAAAATTAAGGAGTTTGATGATCACAAATCGAAGATGGATATACGATACTGTACCGATTGACTTTAGTCCAAGTGAGAGTTGTTGGAAAATATGTCCCAAAGTCAATCGTTAGATGATTGTGCTCATCTTGTAAACTATATATGAATTTTTATTAATAAAAATTATTTGATATTTTTATTACAAATTGACTATCTTTGAACTCCTGTGTTGTAATGAAGTCCTTAAGACTATATATATTAATCGACAAAGGAGGATTTATCGTTAAATCCTTAAAATTGTTCGCGATCAAATGGTATGCTGTTACTAGGACGATAGCGATATCAAGTGTAGGTCGTTGTGTGCCATATGAGTTGGTTGTTCTCTTAATTAAAGAGTACGGAGACACTGTTATGGCATGCAAATAGAATGTAGGAGTACATTCATGTCGAATGTGACCATGTGCCAAGCACTCTGCTGTCAAGAATAGCTTGTCAAGGGTATGGGTATAAGTATCCCTCTGATCTGAGACCACCATGATGACTTGAAGCAACTCACTGTACTTTAGTATCAGACTATCTGAGTTTTTAATTTAGTGATGGAAGGATACTAGATGCAGTCAAGTATTTATCAAGTCGGTGTTTGAGTCAAGATGGAATTGACCCATCTGAATTGGTAGGAGATATGCATCAATATATTTCAATTTAGTAAAACCTTAGTCAGGATAATTCATGTGATAGATTTGAAAGGTTGAAATACAATGTGATCAACTTAATTAGGGTTGATAGTTAAATTTTAAGTCACCTTGAGCATTTGGATCAAAAGAATGAATTATACGGTAACCATACGCCAATAGGTTCTAGAAGGTTGCTTTGCAACACTTCGACCATCCAATCATCGGGTCATCATTGCTAGATGGTTACATCGATTGATATAGAAAGTTATTCCTATGCTACTGGCTTAAGGTTCAAACCTATGGGGTCATACGCATTAGAAGATTTGGTTAGATCTGATGGCTGAAAAATCCAATTGGATTGTGACTCTGGTGAAGAGTCCTACTTGGACTAGGACTCTGTGGGAGAGTCTCACTGGAACTAAGACTCTACCATTTATAGAGAATTAATTAGTAATTAGATTATTAATTTACTTAATTTAATTGAATAAAAAGCTTTGGAACAAGTCTAATTGAATTAGATTCAGTTCGACTCATATTGGGATTGATATGATCAAACTCGATTACAAAAAAATTTTGATCCTAATTCGATCAGGGTTTAAACTCGGCTAATTTTTAATTGAGTTAGAAATTTGATGAGATATTTAAATTTTTAATTGGATTAGATTCATTTCTATCAGTGGTTTTAATTCAAATTTGATTTGGATTAGAATTGAATTAGAAATGAAGAGTCCAAGTCAGACTAGGACTCTATCCTTATCTTTTGCGCCACATCTGGATCCATGCCAATTTCTCCATGCCTAATTGGATTTGGGTTGTGATTTTTGGCATCATGAGAGAGGATCTAATAAGGGTGGTCAGCTATAGCTGATGAGTCATAATATTATCTCTTTTCTAATTCGAATGCGATCCGAATTAGAGATAAGATGCAGACTAGGAAAGAGATTTTTCGTATATGATATATTATTGCAGTCATATTATTTTTTTTATTTTTCTTAAGAAATTATTTGGCATGTAAGACTTTAGATTTCTTCTCTACATCTTAATAATTTTTTTGGAATTTTTGGAGATGCCAAAAAGAGATTTTGGCATTGATTCATGGCATCCTTTCTTGGATAGTCCTAATTCCTAGTCTATAAAAAGGAGACCCCTCTCTTGGACATCCCATGATCAATTTCTTTGTAGATTTTTTATTTTTAGATCCTCTTCTTCTCCTCCTCTCTTCCTCCTCCAGATCCTCTATCACTTTGGAGTGTCCAAGGTTCTTGTAGAAGAAGAAAGAGATCGGCTAAGTTGTTCGCGGACTAGCATCTCCGAGCCCCTGATCTGCACCAGTCTTCGCATGGATTTTTTTATAAAGGCCAAACAACTTTGTATGGCTATGAGTGACCTAAAGAACACCCTTTCCAGTCATTGGATCAGAAAAGATCAAAATCAAAATTTATTTGGTAATAATCTCTAACTTATTTTGATTCCTATAGTAGATCTAATACTTAGATCTAGAATTTCAATATCGATAAGATTGATGTAATTTTTATTTTCAGATCTAAAGTATATATTTTTCATATCAAAGATCCTGATGTGGTAGTCTAAGATTAGATCTTATACATGTGATTAGAATTAAATTATTTAATCTATTATTTTTGCTGCATAAAATTTTTTAATTGCATGTACTGCACTACCGAAAATTTTTTTCAACTGGAATGAAGGTGCAGGTGGTTGTTAGAGAATAACTTACACTGAGCATAACCAACACGAGAACCACATGGATGTCTACTCACTCATCAGTGATCTTCTCAATGCTGCAGTGGTATGAGTGGATCTTTGACCTATGGTGTCATTGGCTATTCGTAGTGAGGCTACTGAGTTTGACTGTACGTTCTTTTGGTCCCTAGCCATTCGGGTCCTTGCTGTGTATGTTGGCTTCAGTAGGTTCAGGTTTGCTATTTGAAGTATAATGCATCTAGATAAAATCTATCGATCTTGATAGAAAAAGAGAAGTCCTATACGATTTGCGAGACTGAGTTCAGAAAGTCTTTGACCAAAGCAAATGTGAATACTGAAAAAGAATTTCTACGAGATTCACAAATGAACTCGAATCGAGCCAATCTAGTATATGACTGACGATGGAGTCTGACGAGTTCTTCATGACCTCCATCAAGTTAGGACTCACGATAGAAGGATTGAATCATACGATAACTGCCCTAAGGGTTCATACTTTCATTCTATTGGATTATCACTACATACTGCTAGATATCACTGGTAGATTGTGAGACTCATTGGGTATCATTTTGATGATCGATAGCCTTCGAAGGGTAGAATTAAAAATATTTTAATCCATCGAAAAGAGTTTTGATGATATTGTGATGAAGATCACAATATATCTCACTATCAAATAGAATGAAATCTATGAGGTCATATATTATGGGATTTAATCTTGAATTTGCCAATTAAGCTTATGAAATTCCAATTGGGTTAGGGTTTATTAAAATCCTATTAGGTTTATGAAAACCATGCTAGTACACGGTTAAACCTAATTCTTCTCGGGACTTCGATTTGATCAAATCCATAGCCTTGAACCTAACCTAAATCTATTTGGATTTAATTAGACTCTTAATTATGAGTCCAAGAGGATTTGATTAAGTCAATTAGTTGGTATAATTATCCTAACATTATCTCTTCTTTATCTCCTAATTATCTCTAAGTATGCATGTAGAATAAATAGAAGAAAGGGTGGCACCTACTTTTGTTTTTGGCATGAAATGGATGCCAAATCCCAGGATATGGCAAAGGGGCCTGCCCCCTCTTATGTGGCATGGCATGAAGGAGAGAGAGTGGGGCCACACCCCCTCTTATTTGGCTAGAAATCTCTTTGTGGGGTGCCAACTCTTGCTACCTGATATATTTTAGATGGATGCCTCTTGTACATACTTATAGGGGCTGATCATATACTATTTAGATTTAATTTTAACTAGAATAAATCAGATTAAAAAGATAGAAGATTCTTATGAGATAAGGATCTATCTATTTAAAATAATTGGATTCCTATTATGTGTCAGGGTAGTGCCTATATAAAGGGTATGTCTCTAGGGTTTTTAGGTAATTGATTTTTGATGAAAAATCTCTCTCTCTCCCTTCTCCATGCCTCCTCTCCTTTCTCTCTTCTCTTCCACACCCAATAGTTAGGCGTCCCCTTTTTCCACACACCAAGAGGTGCTGCTTTGTCTTCAAGAGTGAAGATCGAGAAAAAGAAGGAGGCTGTTGATCAAGGAGTTGATCTCACAGTCCAAATCAAGGTGTTGATCAAAGTGCTCAAGGCTAAGATTCTTCTTGAAAAGAAGAGTCTTCTACGAGGAAAAATTAGTTTGAGATTGATCCCGATGGATACCCATAAAGGCCGGACGCGTGTGCGACTTGAGCATTTACGAATCTGTGATCATCAAAAGCAGTGAACATCTACTCGCATCAAGGTAAAAAGATCTGATCTCATATTTATTTCTAAATTTTAGATTATATATATATGCATTTTTTTCTGAGCTTAGGTAGGATTAGATTTGATCTATTGCATGTGGAGGTTAAAGGGTTTAATCTGTTTGTTTTTCACTGTATTTTTCAAAAGTCTTGAAATCTACACATGCTGTCTACCTGATTTTCTAACAAAAAGATGGTTGTCCAAAGAATTCTTCATCAAAGACCTACAGGAGGCATCCTAAAGTAAAGAGGGGAATTAAACACATTGGGTGTTATGGAATGAGAAGAGTTTTGGGAGTTCAAGAATGCGAAAGGACAAGCACACACATAATATTCATAACACTCCCCCTTGGATGTCCATTACGAAAAATATGCCTCGTTAAAACCTTACTAAGAAAAAAAAACCCATGAGAAAAAAATATCCTAGTGAAGAAAAAATAGTATATTATTCTTTTGTAGAATATACAATGAAATACTGTCCCATTAAAAACCTTACCAAAAAATCCAGTGGGACAAAACCTTGGTAAAGGAAAAAGACTGCAGTGTGTATTTACTCCCCCTCATGATGACATCACTTAAGATCTCTGAGCTGACACATTCCAATGTTGTGTACCAATTGTTCTAATATTGTAGTAGGAAGTGCCTTGGTGAACAAATCTACTAGATTATCACTTGAATGAATTTGTTGAACATTAATATCACAATTGTTTTGAAGGTCATAAGTAAAAAAGAATTTTGGTGAAATATGTTTCATTCTATCTCCTCTAATGTACCCTCCTTTTAATTGAGCTATGCATGCCGCATTATCTTCGCACAATATTGTTGGAATTTTTCTTTTGGAAGATAAACCACATTTTTCTCGAATATGTTGGATCATGGATCTTAACCAAATGCATTCCCGACTTGCCTCATAGATTGCTAAAATTTTCACATGATTGGAAAAATTAGCAGCTACAGTCAATTTTGTAAAACATCAGGAAATAGTTGTACCACCACATGTGAATAAATAGCCTATCTGAGATCGAGCTTTATATGGATCAGATAAATATCTTATATCTGCATAACCAATTAAATTCGATTTGTGTACATCTGAATAATATAAACCCATATCCATTGTTCCTTAGAGATATCAGAATATATGCTTAACTTCATTCCAATGTCTTTGCATTGGAGAAGAACTATACCTTGCTAACAAATTTATAGAAAATGATATATCAGGTCATGTATGACTGGCAAGATACATTAGTGCTCCTATTGCACTAAGATATGGTACTTCAGGACAAAGATGTTCTTCATTATTCTCTTGAGGTCGGAAAGGATCCTTATTCACATCAAGTGACCTTACAACCATTGGTGTATTCAATGGATGTGCTCTATCCATATAGAATTTTTTTAGGATCTTTTTTGTATAAGTTGATTGATGAACAAAAATTCCATTCATTAAATGCTCGATCTGCAAGCTGAGACAAAGCTTTGTTTTTCCAAGATCTTTCATCTCAAATTCTTTCTTTAGTAATTTACTGCCTTTGGAAGTTCTTCAAGAGTTCTAATAATGTTCAAGTCATCAACATGTACTACAATTATAGCAAACTCAGATCCAGATCTCTTTGTAAAAACACATGGATAGATAGGATCATTTTCATAATCTTCTTTCAACAAATATTCACTAAGACGATTATACCACATACGTCTAGATTGCTTTAATCCATATAAGGATATATATGATATGATTGAATAAATTTCTCGAGAATTTGAATTATGTGCTTCAGGCAACTTAAGTCCTTCAAGGATTTTCATATAGATGTCATTATCAAGTGAGCCATATAAATAGGCTATAACTACATCCATTAGATGCATATTAAGTTTTTCATGTATTGTTAGACTAATTAGATATCAAAATGTAATTGCATCCACTACGGGAGAATATGTGTCTTCATAATCAATGCCAAGTCTTTGCAAAAACCTTTATGCAACAAGTTGTACTTTATATCTGACGATTTTATTTTTCTCATTTTGTTTTCGCATAAATACCCATTTGTATCCCACTAGCTTTACACCATCTGGTGTATGGACTCCAGGTCTAAAAACTTCATATTTTGTAAGTAAATTCACTACAAAAAAAAAGATTATTAGCGACGGCTAAATACGATCGCTAGTAGTTATATTAACGATGGTACACCGTCGCTAAAAATTCAATGAAAATAATCTCATCGCTAATTACCATTATTAGCAATGGCAAATCTACCATCGCTAATAATGATATTTAGTGATAGTATTAGTGATAAAAAGCTGTCGCTAATAATTTTTATTTTTTTCTTAATTAAAGTTTTAAAAAATTATTAGCGATAGCTATTATCGTCACTACTGCCATCACTAATAATTTTTTTTTATTTTTTAATAAAAAATTTAAAAAACTATTAGTGATGGCATCTACCATTGCTAATACTATTGCTAATAATTTTTAATTTTTTAAAAAATTTATAATTAAATATTTTAAAATTTATTTTAATCATATTAACAAGCAATAATATTTTTTAAAATCTATTATAAATAAAATAATAATTATTTAATACAATCATAAATATAAAATTATTTATATTATATTAAAAATATAAATTATATAATTTTATAAATTTATACTCTTTATAAGTATCAAAATTATATACATATCAAAAAAAAATCATATAAGATCCTTTCCATCATCCTCCTCCTCCTATATGTCCTCTCTAATAGCTGGTGGATGAGAATCGGATATCTCAGTATCCTGTAATAAAAAAAATAAAATATTATTAATAAGTTTCGATACGAAAGTGTATATATGGATATGAAGACATATATTTTGATATACTACTTTGATTTTCGAATAGATTATTTCTACATATTTTATTTGATGATATGGAGCGATAGACATCTCTGATCCATCATTTGAATAGTTAGATTGAATTTTTACCCCCTATATCTCCTTTTTGAATGCAAGTCTAAACATGTGAAGCTTCTAAATATAAAAATTTAAAATAAGTAAAAAAAATTATTAATAGATTTATCTGCTGTAATGGCTATGACAATGAGCCCAACTGATCACACAGATGTGGATCTCGAAGAATCTCAACAACCGTATTATTGGTGCAAAAATCCGCTTGCGTCGGAGAAGCTGGAGTCAGAGAAGCCGCGGTCGCCGCCGGGACCTGCAAAGGAAGTCTAAACCGGAGGTGGGGTTGCTCCGGCAAGACCCTCCGACGCTCAAGTCAGTTCTCTGCCTCAACAAGAATGGAGTGCTCGAACGGAGAATTTAGCAGAGTTTTGAGATAAGAAATGAGCTTATGGAATAACGTATCTGGGTCCCCCTTTTATAGGCGGAGGAGGCAACGGATTGATGGCGACATTTGTAACCATCTGGTAGTGGGCTGCCCATGGTCAGGGGAATTTATTACGAAGGGTAGTGGAGTAGACCCGTGGCTATTGTCATGGCCTGCCACGTAGAGCCTGTTGCAGGTAGTGAAGCGGCGTCCGTTGCCGCTAGTTGTCAGGGAGTAGTGGAGTCGCGTAGCACCTGCCGCAGGGAGCGGAGCAGAATCGTGGCCATTGACACAGCCTGTCAGAGAGTAATGGGTTCGCCGCAGGGGGTGATGGAGCCGCGTGGAATCCGCTACAGGAAGTGGAACAGGATCATGGTTGTTATTGTGACCTGCCAGGGGGCGCGGATCTTTTGATTGAAGCTCGGCAGCGGTCGGAGTCCAGCCTCTGTAGAGGTCCGGGAGGGGTCCTCCTTGCGGTTGGGGTCGTGGGTGGAGCCCAACTCCTGTAGGAGTCCGGGCGGAGTCCTCTGCAATCAAAGTTAAAGGTGAAGTCCGGCTCCCGTAGGAGTCCGGATGGAGCTTACCAGCAGTTGATACTGAGAGCGGAGCCCGGCTCCCGTAGGAGTCCGGGCGGAGTCCTCTGCAATCAAAGTTAAATGTGAAATCCGGCTCCCGTAGGAGTCCGGACGGAGCTTACCAGCAGCTAATACTGAGAGCGGAGCCCGGCTCCCGTAGGAGTCCAGGCAGAGTCCTCTGCAATCAAAGTTAAAGGTGAAGTCCGGCTCCCGTAGAAGTCCGGACGGAGCTTACCAACAGTTGATACGGAGAGCGGAGCCCGGCTCCCGTAGGAGTCCGAGCGGAGTCCTCTGCAATCAAAGTTAAAGGTGAAGTCTGGCTCCCGTAGGAGTCTGGACGGAGCTTACCAGCAGTTGATACTGAGAGCGGAGCCCGGCTCCCGTAGGAGTCCGGGCGGAGTCCTCTGCAATCAAAGTTAAAGGTGAAGTCCGGCTCCCGTAGGAGTCCGGACGAAGTCTGTCTGCAGTCGTTGGAGTCGTCGGCGGGGCCCGGCTCCCGTAGGAGTCCGAGCGGAGCTGTCTTGTAGCTGAAGTTGTTGGTCGTCGAGGATGAAGTCCGGCTCCCGTGGGAGCCCGGGTGGAGATTTTTTTTGAGGTTGGCCTTGTTGGCGGAGCCGTTGATTCTGTGGAGGACTTCGGCTGGGGTTATTTTATACCCAACACCAGTCCCCCTACTTTCGAGTTTGAATTTCGAATGAAGAAAGTACAGAGAGATGGACGCAGCCGAAGTTGCCCCTTCGAATCCTACGTACCGCCGCCCCTAGATATTTTGGCATTTAATGTGTGTACGTCAGAGCCCGCTTTTCGGTGAAGGTGACCTGAAGAGTCTTTTCGGAACCCCCGTCGGAATGCGATCCCAAGCGTCGTGCCACGGGAATTTGTGAACGGTCTACCCTCGATAGCGATGAAGGGGATAAGCGTGACATGTGGCACGCACCAGTTGGCCCAGGAATACCCACCGCCATAACTGCGCCAGGATCCGTCGGCTATTTAAACCCCCTAATCCTTTCATGGCTTCATCCTGGCACCTTTCTTTCGCCTGAGAGCCTTGCTTCCCTCACACCAGTCCTTGTCTTCTTCAGCCCCCCAATTCATCTCTGAGGGTTCCCACGCCATGTCCTCCACCCCGGAGGCCATTCTTGAGGGGATGTCTAGGGCTTGGAGGAAGGTGAGGAGGAGAACGGCGGCTGGTGAGAATCTCCATCGTTTTCAAGGGGGCTCAAGGAAGAATTCCTTCAACAACAGGGGTTTAATAACGGGGGCTGTCGGTGAAGTTATTCTGCCCGCGAATTTTGGAGTAGCAAGGCGGGGTGATACCGGTCAAGAGGGCAGAGCTGTCATCATAAGCTATGGCGGGATCCTTGATGCCGTCGGGGCTGAGGGACCAGAGGCGGTCGGCGTCGACGGTGGGGCAGTGGAACTTGTTGTGGAGACGGTGGAAGTAGCGCATGCCGACCGTGCCGGAGCATTTTGGGTGGCGGCTGTCGTGGAGCATTCGGAGATGAGGCACATCTCTGGCATCGCTACCGCTTCCAAGGTGACTCCGATTTTTCTTGAAACAGGTCTTCGCTACTGCCGCCGTTGCCCTTACCGCCTCCAGGGATCTATCCCACCCTTTTCTCACTAGGGTTGGGACTTCGGAGACAGAATGAGGCGAGATGGGGCGAGAGCTGTTACACGCACTGGAGAACGCGACTGAGAAGGACAGAGACGGGAAGAGGAGTTTGCAGCTCGGAGCGGCCTCCGGTTCATCCTTCCCGAACCGTGTTTGCGAGGCTTGCGATGACGTGTATCTTCTTCTTCTTCTTTTTTTTCTCTGACCCACCGGGTCCTGTAACGTATACTTTTGTTAAATGAAAAAGAGATTTTGTTACCTCGTCTGCATCTCGCATTAAATAGTTGTCTGTCGAACTTCTTCATTTCCCTTTCCTCTTTCTTCCTTCTCTTCTTCTTTTTCTTTTTCACGTCGTCCCGAGGTCATCGACGACCTCTTCTGTTCATGTGGGGTTGTCATTTGCCGAGCTCCTTTTTGGCTTTTACGCCGTTCGAAGATACCCAATTGTCATTCTGTTGATGGTTGCAGGTTCGCTTGGGGCCCTTCGGGCCCGAGGTCCCTCCTAGGGCTTGAATTTGGGGATTCGAGCTTCCGTTGCCTTCGGGCACTATTTGCTTTCCTTTTTTGCTTGGATTTTTTTTCTGCTGAAGTCGGAGCTAAGTTCGGCTCCCTTGGGAGTCCGAACGGAGAAGCCCTCCTGAAGTTGGAGTAGCCCGGCTCTCGTAGGAGTCAGGGCGAAGTCTTCCTGCAATCAAAGTCATAGGCAAAGTCCGACTTCCATAGAAGTCTGGACAAGACTTATCGGCAGTTGCTGTTGTCAGCAGAGCCCGGCTCCCGTAGGAGTCCGGGCGGGGTTGTCCTGTAGTTGATGTTGGCGATTGGAGCCCGGCTCCCGTAGGAGTCCGGGCTGGGCTTACCATCGGTCGAAGTAGCTTAAGTTAGGGCAAGGTTTTCCTCTTGTCCCTAACAGGGCTGTGGGGGCACATATGGGCATTGTAGGGCCTCTCCCCCCATCCGGTCTAAAAGGAACCGGGCCTTCGACTTTGCTCAAGTTAGGGCGAGGTTCTCCTCCTGTCCCTAACAGGGCTGTGGGGGCACATATGGGCGTTGTAGGGCCTCTCCCCCCATCCGGTCTAAAAGGAACCGGGCCTTCGACTTTGCTCAAGTTAGGGCGAGGTTCTCCTCCTGTCCCTAACAGGGCTGTGGGGGCACATATGGGCGTTGTAGGGCCTCTCCCCCCATCCGGTCTAAAAGGAACCGGGCCTTCGACTTTGCTCAAGTTAGGGCGAGGTTCTCCTCCTGTCCCTAACAGGACTGTGGGGGCACATATGGGCATTGTAGGGCCTCTCCCCCCATCCGGTCTAAAAGGAACCGGGCCTTCGACTTTGCTCAAGTTAGGGCGAGGTTCTCCTCCTGTCCCTAACAGGGCTGTGGGGGCACATATGGGCGTTGTAGGGCCTCTCCCCCCATCCGGTCTAAAAGGAACCGGGCCTTCGACTTTATGAGATTGCCCTTTTGTTTTTGACACAGTTTGCTTGAATTGTCTAAAGACACATGGGCATGCGATTTTCGACTAAAATGAAGTCACTGGTAGTACATCTATAAGTTTTCTGAGCTCCACGGTCGTGGGAGGTCGGCTCCTCCGAGCTCCTTGAGATAATAAGTTTCGGGCCGAACTACTTCTTTGACCTCATAAGGTCCCTCCCAGTTTGGGGCGAGCTTTCCCCGATCCTGAGGTTGTGAGACAGCAGCTCGTCGAAGCACCAGATCTCCTGCTTTAAAGGCTTTGCTCTTGACCCGGGCGTTGTAATATCGGGCAACTTTCTGTCTGTAGGCTGCCATTCGAACCTGAGCAATCTCCCGCCTTTCTTCCAGCAGGTCGAGGTTGGCTCTGAGACTTTGTGCATTTTGGGGTTCGTCGAATGCCACGACTCGTGCCGACGGGAGTTTAAGCTCGATCGGGATGACGGCTTCCATACCAAAGGCTAAAGCAAAGGGAGTCTCCCCTGTAGGTAACCTCTGGGTAGTTCGATACGCCCATAGCACGTGATAAAGCTCGTCCGCCCAAGTTCCTTTTGCTTTTTCAAGCCTTGTCTTAATTCCCTGCAAAAGGGTTCTGTTAGTTACCTCAGCTTCGCCGTTCGCCTGAGGGTGGGCTACTGATGTGAAGTTGTGGGAGATGTTTAGATCTTCACAGAATTCGGCGAATCTTGCTCCTGCGAATTACTGTCCGTTATCAGTGATTAGGGTTCTAGGTAGACCGAACCTGCACACAATTGACTTCCAAACGAAATTTTGTACTTTTACTTCTGTGATTTTTGCTAGTGGCTCGGCTTCAACCCATTTGGTGAAGTAGTTGATCGCTACCAGAAGGAACTTCCTTTGCCCAGATGCCATGGGAAAGGGGCCAAGGATGTCCATCCCCCACTGCGCAAAAGGCCATGGGGCACTTAGGGGTGTGAGCTCAGTGGCGGGCTGTCTCTGGACGTTGGCGTATCTCTGGCACCGATCGTACTTTTTGACATATTCAATTGAATCATGATACATTGTTGGCCAGTAGTACCCTTGGCGGAGTAGCTTGTGGGATAAAGATCTGGCACCCAAATGGTTTCCGCAAGCTCCCTCGTGTACTTCCCATAAAGCGTAGTCAGCTTCCGAGGGCCGGAGGCACCTTAAGAGGGGCAAGGAGTATGATCTTTTGTATAATTTGCCCTCATAGAGGATGTACCGGGAGGCTTGATTTCGGAGCTTTCGAGCCTCCTTCGCATCCCGGGGAAGAACTCCATCTCTAAGATAGGTCATCAGCGGGTCGACCCAGCTGGGCTCGTGGTCGATCTCCATTATGGACCGCGGTTCTTCTGTACTCGGATGTTTTAGAACTTCAAAGAGGACGCCTTTAGGCAATTCGGTCGGAGCTGATGTCGCCAGCTTGGAGAGAAGATCAGCTCTGGTATTCTCTGACCTCAGAATCTGCCTGATGTCGAAACTGCTAAAGGCGGGGGTAAGCTCCTTCGCTTTCTCAAGGTATCTGGCCATACTATTTTCCCGCGCTTCATAACTCCCGCTGACTTGTCCCACCACAAGTTGGGAATCACTGTGTACCCGGAGTTGACCTACTCCCAGCTCTTTAGCGATCCTTAATCCTACAATCAGAGCCTCATATTCCGCTCCATTATTTATTGCGGAGAACTTGAAATGCAGAGCGTACTCTGCGACGACCCCCTCCGGGCTGACCAAGATCAGGCCTGCACCCGCACCTGCCATGTTGGAAGATCCGTCCACATAGAGGGTCCAAAAGCAATCGGAGGGACTGGCTTCTTCGTTGGGGGAGTTCGGTTGAGACTTCAGACTGTCAACTCTGCTTTGCTCAGGTTTGGCCTCCTCTGGGATGGTGCACTCTACAATGAAATCTACCAATATTTGGGCCTTTACTGCCGGTCTAGGTCTGAAGTTGATGTCGAATTCTGTGAGCTCGATCGCCCATTTTGCCATCCTTCCGGAGGTATCAACTCGGTGCAAGACCACCTTGATCGGTTGATCGGTGAGTAGCATCACCGTGTGCCCTTGAAAGTAAGGTCAGAGTCTCCGAGCTGCAACCAACAAGGCGTAGGTCAGTTTTTCTAATTTAGTATACCTGGTCTCGGCGTCCCTCAACGCGCGGCTAATGTAGTAGACCGATCGCTGGACTTTCGTTTCTTCTTTGACAAGGACAGCTGCGAGGGCCGTGGGAGAGACTGCCAGGTACAAAAATAGTTCTTCCCCAGGTTCGGGCTTCGCCAGCAGCGGGGGTGAGCTAAGGTAGCCTTTTCATTCTTCGAATGCCTGTTGGCATTCAGAGGTCCAACAGAAGTTCTTCGGCTGCTTGAGGGTTTGAAAGAAGGGCAAACATCGTTCGGCCGACATCACGACAAAGCGATTAAGAGCCGCTATCCTTCCAGTGAGGCACTGAACCTCCTTGATCGACCTTGGGGCGGTCATCTCTTGGATGGCGTGAATTTTCTCTAGATTGGCCTCAATCCCGCGCCCCGATACCATGAAGCCCAGGAACTTTCCTGAGGTTACCCCAAAAGCGCATTTGGTTGGGTTCAGCTTCATTCTATATTTTCGAAGAGCGCCAAAGGTTTCCTCGAGGTCGGCGACATGATTTTTGGAAGACCTGCTTTTTACAAGCATATCGTCCACGTAAACCTCCATGTTTTGGCCGATCTGCTCTTTGAAGATTTTGTTCACCAGTCGTTGGTAGGTTGCGCCCGTGTTCTTGAGGCCGAATGGCATGACCCTGTAGCAGTAAAGGCCGCAATTAGTGATGAAAGCTGTCTTTTCTTCATCTTCCGGTGCCATTCTAATCTGATTATAGCCGGAGAACACGTCCATAAAAGTGAGGAGCTCATGGCCTGAGGTAGCGTCCACCAGTTGGTCGATCCTGGGAAGGGGGTAGCTGTCCTTTGGACAAGCCTTATTCAGCTTTTTGAAGTCGATACACATCCTCCACTTGCCGTTTGCTTTCTTGACCAAAACAACATTGGAGATCCACTCAGGATAATTGACTTCCTTAATAAATCCGGCCTTGAGAAGCTTATCCACTTCCTCGGCTATCGCCTTCTGCCTCTCCGGGGTATGACTCCGGATTTTTTCTTTCGTCGGTCGATGTTTAGGGTCGACTGCCAGATGATGTTCCATGACTTCTGTGTCGACCCCCGGCATATCCGCCGGGACCCATGCGAAAATGTCCGCATTCCTTCGGAGGAAATCCACAAGACGCGTCCGCACCTCCTCCCCCAGGTTGGAGCCAATTAACACCACATGCTCCATGTTCCCATCATTCAAAGGGATTGGTATTAGGTCTTCGATTGGACCGCCCCTCTCTTCAGTGAGGTCATCGCGAGCATCCAATCCATCAACCGGACAGAGGTCCGCTTGATCGCTTCTTTGCAAGGCGATGTTGTAGCAATGTCTGGCCAGGGCTTGGTCTCCTCGGACCTCTCCGATCCCCTGGTTGGTGGGGAACTTCAATTTCAAATGGTAGGTTGAAACAACAGCTCTGAGGGCATTGAGGCCGGATCGGCCAAGGATTGCATTGTAGGCTGATGGCGCCTTTACCATCAGGAAATTCACCAGAGCTCTGGACTGCTTTGGATACTGACCCGCGGTCACAGTCAGAGCTATCATTCCCTCCGTCGGAACGGCGTCACCGGTAAACCCTATCAAGGGGGAGCAAATCGATCTCAGATGACCGCTAAGAGTGGGCAATCTTGAAAAGGCATCGTAGAACAAGATGTCGGCCAAACTTCTGTTGTCGACAAGAATGCGACGGACGTCGTAATTCGCTATGTTCAAGGAGACTACGACCGCATCGTTATGAGGGAATTGGACTCCCTGGGCATCTTTTTCGGTGAAGGTTATGGGTTCTTCAACCTTTTGCCGCTTAGGGGATGCAGCTGGTGCGCTGATTGCCTCCCGCCAAGATTCTCCCGAGATGACGTTGACAGAATCCGGCAGAGACCGGTCATCCGGCCACCCCTCACCGGCGACCATAGCCGGAGGTAGTTGTGCAGAGACCTCGTGAGAGGGCATCAGATGAGGGAAGGAGGATTGGGCGCCGGAAAAGATGGCCGGAAGCGGATCCATTGAGCGCTCCTTTAAGAACAAGGGTACTACGAAGACACAGGCCCCTTCCTCTAGCGCCAATCCTGTTGGTGCAAAAATTTGCTTGCGCCAGAGAAGCTGGAGTCGGGGAAGCCGCGGTCGCCGCCGGGACCTGCAAAGGAAGTCTAAACTGGAGGTGGGGTTGCTCCGGCAAGACCCTCCGACGCTCAAGTCAGTTCTCTGCCTCAACAAGAATGGAGTGCTCGAATGGAGAATTTAGCAGAGTTTTGAGATAAGAAATGAGCTTATGGAATAACGTATCTAGGTCCCCCTTTTATAGGCGGAGGAGGCAACGGATTGATGGCGACATTTGTAACCATCTGGTAGTGGGCTGCCCATGGTCAGGAGAATTTATTGCGAAGGGTAGTGGAGTAGATCCGTGGCTATTGTCATGGCCTGCCACGTAGAGCCTGTTGCAGGTAGTGGAGCGGCGTCCGTTGCCGCTAGTTGTCAGGGAGTAGTGGAGTCGCGCAGCACCTGCCGCAGGGAGCGGAGCAGAATCGTGGCCGTTGACACAGCCTGTCAGAGAGTAATGGGTTTGCCGCAGGGGGTGATGGAGCCGCATGGAATCCGCTATAGGAAGTGGAACAGGATCATGGTTGTTATTGTGACCTGCCAGGGGGCGCGGATCTGTTGATTGAAGCTCGGCAGCGGTCGGAGTCCGGACTCTGTAGAGGTCCGGGAGGGGTCCTCCTTGCGGTTGGGGTCGTGGGTGGAGCCCGGCTCCTGTAGGAGTCCGGGCGGAGTCCTCTGCAATCAAAGTTAAAGGTGAAGTCTGGCTTCCGTAGGAGTCCGGACGGAGCTTACCAGCAGTTGATACTGAGAGCGGAGCCCGGCTCCCGTAGGAGTCCGGGCGGAGTCCTCTGCAATCAAAGTTAAAGGTGAAGTCCGGCTCCCGTAGGAGTCCGGACGGAGCTTACCAGCAGTTAATACTGAGAGCGGAGCCCGGCTCCCGTAGGAGTCCGGGCGGAGTCCTCTGCAATCAAAGTTAAAGGTGAAGTCCGGCTCCCGTAGGAGTCCAGACGGAGCTTACCAGCAGTTGATACTGAGAGCGGAGCCTGGCTCCCGTAGGAGTCCGGGCAGAGTCCTCTGCAATCAAAGTTAAAGGTGAAGTCCGGCTCCCGTAGGAGTCCGGACGGAGCTTACCAGCAGTTGATACTGAGAGCGGAGCCCGGCTCCCGTAGGAGTCCGAGCGGAGTCCTCTGCAATCAAAGTTAAAGGTGAAGTTCGGCTCCCGTAGGAGTCCGGACGGAGCTTACCAGCAGTTGATACTGAGAGCGGAGCCCGGCTCCCGTAGGAGTCTGGGCGGAGTCCTCTGCAATCAAAGTTAAAGGTGAAGTCCGGCTCCCGTAGGAGTCCGGACGAAGTCTGTCTGCAGTCGTTGGAGTCGTCGGCGGGGCCCGGCTCCCGTAGGAGTCCGGGCGAAGCTGTCTTGTAGCTGAAGTTGTTGGTCGTCGAGGATGAAGTCCGGCTCCCGTGGGAGCCCGGGCGGAGATTTCTTTTGAGGTTGGCCTTATTGGCGGAGCTGTTGATTCTGTGGAGGACTTCGGCTGGGGGTATTTTATACCCAACACGTATCACGGACAGTATCTCGAAAGCTTTGAGATCACTAGCTCCAAAGTCTTTGCAGACCTCCTCCATATATGCATCAGCCCATGTCTGGGTTGTTGAGCCCTGAGAGAAGGATGTCGATGAAGATCCTCGAGCTAATGGAGGGTCGAAACTATGGCCGAATCCTATGACCCAGCTCCTACTCACCTCTCCGATGGCCTTGAGCCATTTCTCGAGGTCAAGAAGGGGCAGAGAGGATGGATCCTCACTATGTCGTGATATGAGATACTCTGTATAATCTGCCTATATAGTTTATAAATTCATTAGTCCATACATATCAGTATATATAAAAGCTTAATAAATAATATTTTAAGTTGTTATCATGATCTGTCAAGAATGAGGATCTAAGTAATCACCAATCCTTTTAGACTGGTGTGTGGCCTTCCGTATCTGTAGCTACCCTGATGCATGACCCAGCTACTGTGTCTATAATAAATAAATAATAAAATTAAATTAATTAAAATATACATATGATCAATTCAATATAAAATTAATTTAAGTATAAAATTTTTATCAATCTATTGGCCATAATATATGTGCTAATAGAGCTGCCAGTATACCTGATCGGATGCTGTTGGATGGACTGATTCTACCATGCCCTCTGTCACCTATCAGAGTACTCCTCAGTACTTTACTGGTCACAGAAGGCCTCCCATATATCCATCCGCATCCAATGACCTATGTAAGACTTTCAATCCGATGGTTACTCAAAATTGGAGTATTGTCTGGCGGACTATCTAAAGTTGTATAGCCCATCTCAGAACCTATAGGTGGCTACCTCCTCAAAGATCCGATGGCCAGCCTCCTCACCCTGAGGAGTCATGAATCGATAGTACTCCTACAAGTAGAAGTAAGCATATATTAATAAATAAAATATAAATCTATCATAAATTTAAAAATTAAACACCTTTAACTTACCAAGAATATCTTTCAAGCTACATCATGAGCCTCCGATGGCCAACTGGAGAACTCATTTATCAGTGAATGACCCCAGCATCAATCATCGGATGATCTCGATAATCACACAAGGCATGGAGATCTCTATAAATATGCTGTAAAATTAATTTTGAATAATAAATATTAGACTCTAAAATAGCTAAATTTTCAACATATTTAGTGAAGATATAATACTTATGAATAGTTTGACTATGGATGAGCTCTTTACCCTTCGATCGACTCAGAGGTGCCACGAGTCAGGTGGATCCTCTATCATGCCACTAACTCTAAGAGCCAGACGCTACTCTATGTGACTGTGGAGTCACTGGTATCCCTACGACATCTGAATCTGAGAGTTTCAAGACATCATAAAGAATGTTATATTAGATAATAAAGTATAAAATAAAATAAAAGAGAATATCTAAAGTATTAAAATTTACCATATGGTATGTGTGTCATAGAACCATGTGAGCTGGCTGCATGAGAACTCTCTCATCCAAAGCTCTCTCCTCGACTGTGACGGCCCCGACCTTGGGAAGACATGATCTATAATCTTTGAAAATAAAAATAACTATGTATCATATTGGATTAACTGTATACTAGAATAAAATAATTATGTATCATATTTATTTAATTGTATATCATGATACCTTAATTTTGTACCATATTCATAAAAGTAATGTATTTTGTATGTTTGGAGTAGAAAGTAATGTCATAATGGTTTGATTAGGAACTGTGGTTGACATAAGTATTTATCACCTGATAGAGTTTGACTTCTATCTTTGTAGCCATGCTGGCATAAAGGTAATACTTTTTTTGTGCTTTTTTGTCACCCAACGGCACCTATTAGCTTTAACACATCATATGGGAATAAAAAAAAGAGCCCATAGCAATGTGTAGAGCCAGTCCCTTCAATATCTATTTAGTTAAGATTATCATCAAAAAAAATAAGAAGGCAACCATAAGAATATCGCAAGCAAAATCCATCGACACCCATCAAGTTTTAGACATCATATGGGAACAAGAAAAAGAGTCCATAGCAATCTGTGGAGCCATTTCCTTCAATATCTATTAATTAAGTTTGAATAATCATCCAAAAAAATAAGGAGGCAACCATAAGAATATAGCAAGCAAAATTCATTGGCACCCATCAGCTTTAAGACATCATATGGATAGAAGAAAAAGAAATCATAGCAATCTGTGGAGCCAGTCCCTTCAATATCTATTTAGTTTGGATCATCATCAAGGAAAATAAGAATGCAACCATAAGAATATAGCAACTAAAATCCATCAACACCCATCAGATTTAAGATATCATATGGAAAGAAAAAAAAGAGGCCATAACATATCTCATGCCAAATGTATCAGTTGTTTAGCATATCTCGCGCCAAATGTATCATAATTATGGGCTGTCTAAATTTTTTATTAGGCAACTCAGCTGATAGACCTTTCAAAGTATTATCTGCAGCAAAAATAAGTGACACCAACATAATATATAAAGTTAGTGAGATAATAAGAAAGTGTCATTTTTGCAATCGATTATAAAAAACTCTACTGTTAGCTAAAAATAGGTCAAAAAGCTAAAAGATAATAATAGAGTCATGCTCAATTATCCCAACCATATCTTTTTCTTACCTAAACTATCCTTATTACTTCCTCCCTTATTCCTTTGGTTCGGGCCTAGGACCTAGAATCCAATCATCGAGCTACTCCAACCGCCATTAGAGTAGATGAGCGAGCTAGAGCCGGTCCGATGGTGGTCTGACCTCGAATCCCTACCATCGAAGGCTATAGAACTACTCTCGCCAGAGAGCTTTCTAGAGTGGCTCCACATTTTCATAATAATATTAATTTAAATAGTATTATTAATAATATTATTAAAATTAATAATATTATTAATAATATTATTAAAATTAATAATATTATTAAATTAAATTTAAATATTATTAATTTATGATAATTAGATAAATCTAATTTTAAATATTTAAAATTTAAAAAGATAGGAACGGAGTGTGGCGATGGCGACGGAGCCATCACCGTCGCTGTCGCTGATACTCATAGTGCGATGACGGCACGGTGCTCCAACTACTGGGCACTCTGAAGGAGGGAGGTGGGGCCACAGGTCTGGTTCGGTGAGAGGAGGTGTGGGGAGAGAAGGGAGAGACAGCGGGGGGTCTAATCCGATAAGGGGAGGGGTGGGGGGAGAAGAGGGAGGCAGCGAGGGATCCGATCCAGCAAGGAAAGGGGTGGGGAATGAAAAGGGAGGTTTGGTGGCGGGATACCAGCTCTTGGAGGTGGGTGGGAAGAAGGGGGAGCTCGAGGAAGTGGGGGGACGCCGGATCCAAGGTGGCTCCGATGGCATGGGGGCTAGGGGCGGGGGCACGGGGACTCCGATGATGGGGAGAGGCCAGAGGGAGGTGGGTTGTGGGCTCGGGGAGGTGGTTGAGGCTTGGAGATGTGGGAGGTGGTCGAGGGGCTTGGGATCCGATGGATGGAGGCTCGGGGAGGTGGTCGGAGGCTCAGAGAAATGGGATTCAATGGTCAGAGCCTCGAGGAGGCAGTCGATGGCTTGGGGCAATGGGATCCGACAATGAGGGAAAGAGGGGAACTGGAGAAGGGGAAAAGAGGGGGGATGTGGCGGGATGAGAGAAAATAAAAAGTGAAGAACCGGTGGGGTGTTTTTAAGGTTAGTATTCAAAATACCATCGCTAATAAGAACTTTCCGTCGCTAATAATCCTACAGCCAAATTTTAAAAAAAAATAAAATTACTTTCTATTAGCGACGCAACTTGCCATCATTAAAAGTCAAAAATACCATCACTAGTAATTTTTTTTTACGATGGCAAATATGTTGGTCACCATTTTTCATCGATAAAAAATATTATTAGCGACGGCAAGTTTGCCGTCGCTAATAGCCATCAGTAAAAATTATTTTTCTTGTAGTGATTTAATTCTGCCTCGATTGTGTCTTTTCATTTTGGCCTATCATTTGTACATCTACATTCTTCTATAGATTTAGATTCAAGATCCTCATTATTTTCTTTAACATTGAGTGCTACGTTATATGCAAAAATGTCATCGACGTCTATTTCATTTTGGTTCAATAAATTAAACATTTCTACACCTATATTCTTCGATAGATTTAGGTTCAAGATCCTCATTATTTTTCATAACATTGAGCACTATATTATATGCAAAAATATCATCGACGTCTATTTCATTTCGGTTCCATCTTTTCCCTATCATGACATAATTTATTGAGATCTTTGCATTTTTACTAATTTCAGGTACCTGAATTTCTTCTAAAATTTTGTAATTAGTTTTTTTCTAGAGTCTCTTCATGAGTTACTGCCTTCTCAATCCGACCATCATGATTATTTGCTCTTTTTCTTTTTCAAGGATTTTATCTTTGGAACCGATTGGTCTACCATGCTTCAAGCGTGCCTTAGACTCATTAGCACTAGCAGATTGTCTTATAGGGACATCAATTCTAATTGGAGTATTTGCAACTGGTATGTGTGATTCAGTTACTCTCTTTGGGTTAGTAATTGCATCTAGCAATTGATTTACTATATTTTGCAAATAAATTATCTTTTGAACTTCTTGTTCACATTGCTTTGTCTGAGGATCAAAATGAGATAATGATAATGCATTCTATGTAATTTTCTTTTATAGCTACCTATTCTTTCTCCCTAATGCTGGAAAAATTGATTCATCAAAATGACAATAGATAAATCATGTTGTAAATAAATCTCCTGTCAGTGGTTCTAGATATTTAATTATAGATGGAGATTCATATCCAACATATATTCTCAACCTCCTTTGAGGACCCATCTTAGTGCATTGTGGTAGAGCAATTGGAACATATACTACACATCCAAAAATTCCTAGATGGAAAATATTTGGTTTCTGACAAAAAACCAATTGTGAAGGGGAAAACTTATAATAACTTGTTAGCTTGATGCATACAAGTGCTGCTGCATGTAAAATAGCATGTCCCCAAGTAGTTTAGTTCTCATAAATAATGGTCTAGCAATTAACTGAAGGCATTTAATGAATGATTCGGTGAAACTATTTTGTGTATGAACATGTGCAACAGGCTGTTCAATGGTTATTCCAATTGACATACAACAATCATTAAAAGTCTAAGATGTAAATTCACCGGCATTGTCAAGACTAATTGTGTAAATTGCATAATCTGAAAAATGTGCTCATAATCAAATTATTTACGCAAGCAATATCGCAAATGCCAAGTTGCGAGTTGATAATAAACAGATGCATCGATTAAAACCATAAAATATCTAAATGGTCCATATGGTGGATTTATGGGTCCACATATATCATCTTGAATACATTCCAGAAATGCAGGGGATTCAATCCCAACTTTAGTCAGTGATGGTCTAATAATTAATTTGCCTTGAGAACAAGCAGCACATTAGAATTCATTAGATTGAAGGATCTTCTAGTTCTTCGATGGATGTCCGGGTGAATTCTCAATGATTTTTCACATCATTATTGATCCAAGATGGCCCAATCAGTCATGCCAAATAATAAAATTATTTTGATCAGTAAACTTCTGATTTACTGTAGCATGTCTTTTAATCGTACTAATATTCATGTAGTACAATTTGGTAGAAAAATGTTGCCCAGCTATGCAACCCAAGAGGGGGGGTGAATTGGGTTTCTAAAAATTTTAAGCTTAACTTATGACTTGTGAGAAATGTTTGACAAAGCTAAATAGATAGGGTGAGTAGAATTAATTCAAGGCTAATAGCAAGAGCAAGAATGCAAGAGAATAATGAAGAGATAAAGAAGAGCAATTAGACACACACCAAACAAAAGGATTTATAGTGGTTCGGTGCCAATCTTGCACCTACATCCACTCTCCAAGCTCCTACTTGGGAATTTCAATCCACTAATCTTGTATTCAACCCGAATACAAACGTTGGAAACTCTGACTCTAGCTATTCCAAGCTAGTCCACTTATTTTCTGGGTACAAGCCAACCCAATACACTCCGATTCTAGGTTCGGATCAACCTTCCCTTATTTTGGAATCCTTCCAAAACAAAAACAATAACTCAAAATGAGAATAACAATCAATAGCATAAATAAGTACAAAGAAAGCTCCTTTAATGAGTGAATATGACTTTAAATATACTTTACTCAAGAGAAGAAGACCCTTTTTGGATTTCCTCAAGGTGGTTGGAGACTTGAATGTGCACTTGAGGAGTTGGTGAGCTTGGATTAAAGGCTTCTTGAATGCTTTGAATGAGCTCTTGCTTAGGGCTGAAAAGTTTGCTTGAAATCTCTTTTTTAAAATCTTTCTACTTGAATGCTCTACTTGATTCCCACCTTTTTGTCCCTTTTATAGCTTTAAGAAATAGTAAAAATCATTCTAGACTGAAAAAGAACCGTTAGACTGCATTAAATGAGCATTAAAAGTATTTAAAATGGGTTAAAAACTAGTCATTGCAGAAAAATCCCATCACAGGGGTCGACTCATGAGTCGACTCATGCCTGGGGGTCGACTCATGGGTCGACCTCTATGAAAAAATATCACAGAATCGAACGGGATCCGAGGTTCTGTAAAACTGGCAAAAAGACCCGCAGAGGTCGACTCATGAGTCGACTCATGCCTTGGGGGTCGACTCATGGGTCGACTCACAGGGTGTGCCAAGTCTGTGCCGGCCAGGAATTTCAGCGTGCCAGTCATCTCATGTGCCATGAGTCGACTCATGGGTCGACTCATGATTTTCAATCATGCATATCTTTCAAAATACAAGTCCAAAATCAATAAAATTTTCACCATTGGATCATAAATCTTTTGTTCTATCATTTGATACTATCAAATCAGGATTTTGGTAAAATTATAATTTTGCCCCTGAAGAGCAATAAGACTTTTTCAAGTGAGAAATATTAGTACCTCTTCAACTGCTTTGTAATCATCAAAATCAATCTAAGGAGCAACAATCTCTCCCTTTTTGATGATGACAAAATATTTGAACAAAAGCATTTATATGAATCAATGATCATGAATTTCAATGAAATACATTATAGGTAGTTTGAAGATAAATAGAAAATTTACTACCAACTTATAAGTGCATTTGCTTGAAAAGAAGATTGATTCTTTTGGCATGTGATACATGTGCCCATTTGCATAAATAATTTGCCTATTGCTTAATGATTTGAAAATTTGCTCATTTGATTATGTAATTTTGGTATCAGAGTAGAAAATTTATTTTTGTTATCAGAGCAAAGTAGAATTTACATTAGGATTTGAAAATTACGTGTTTGAAAATATCTCATTTGCTCATTTGCTTGTTTTTCAAATTTCTTAGCATCTTGAAAATTCGCTCATTCTCATTTGATTATTTAGTTTTAGTATCAGAGCATGTTTAACAATTAAGTGTATCAATGCATGTCTAAGAATTAATTTTAAAGCATGTCAGAGCATGTCAAATTTTAAGATGTATCAGAGCATGTCTAATTTTAAAGCATATCAGAGCATATCTTAGAAGTAATTTTAAAGGTTGCTCAATTGCTTTGTGCTTAGCAATTCACTCATTTTGTTATCAATCATGTTTTTGATATTTTAATTTCTCCCAATTCACTCATTTTATTTTTAAGTCTTTTATTTATCTTTTTTTTGATACTTTTGCTTAGCAATTCACTCATTGTATTTTTAAGTCATTTAATAATCTTGCTTTTGATATTTTTCTTTAATTTCTCCCCCTTTTTGACATCATCAAACATTGTTAACTCCCCCTTTTTTTTTGAATACATTTTCTCTTTAGTGTTTCTTCAAACTTCTTGTGCTAATCATTAATATTTACTCCCTCTGAATACAGCAATCATAAAACAAAATATGCCATTGAGTACCATAGATATGAATTAGCAACAAAGAAAAGATATATAATCAAAAGATGATTGATACCATTACAAAGAGTAGATATATAATTAAAAGATGATTGAAACCATAGTTGTTTCAATACATATTCCATAATATAAAAGTCAACTAGTTAACATCATTACATGGCCCAAAAGATAGATCCTAGAAAGAACAATAGACAAGGCTAGCTACAAGGATCTAGTAGAGCTCATGACTAGATGGATCAGAATCAGATGTATCAGAGATGGGGTGGAGAGATGATGGATCACGACCAAGGACTTATCCTCTACCCCGTCTGCCTCTGCCACGAGTGGAGGTGCTGGCACGAGTAGGTGGGCGAGATGATCCTGAAGGCTGAGAGGCCATAGACTGGACTGCAAGAGAGAGCCTGATGGAATCAAGAACGTTCAGAGCTCTCGAAACAGACTGAAGCAGTGCAGTGAACTGTGTAGAAGCATGCTCACTAGAGCCTCTGATCTCTCTCCTCAAGAAATCAAATCCACCCTCCAATATACCTCTGAGTCTGCCAGCCTCCGCAGTTAGGTCTGTGACCTCAATAGTGCACTCCTATAGCTGAGGATGGGCCAAAGCTAAGACTTGCCCCTGCAAGTCAAGTACTCTCCCAGTCAGTCTCAAAATGTAATCCTCGAGATGCTGAATCCGAACTGACTGATCTGTGATCATCTGAAATACAGTGGAGATATGGGGGATCAAGGTCTGATCAGATGCATCTAATGATGTAGATCCTGGTGCAAATACAGAAGTGCTCCACTGACAAGAAAGCAAGGAAGCCACATGCTGACAAATCTACTCAATCTGATCATCAGCCAATCTGAACTCTAAGGGAGGTGCTCTACTGTCTGGCTGCTGAACTGGTGTGTGCCTCCTGGTGGACTCTGAAGGGCCAGCCTCTGGATCTGAAACAAACTGGATGTCTGGAGATGCTGCCCTGAAGTCATGGAGAGGTGATGAGGGATCTTCTTCCTCAGCTCTGTCCTCAACTCTATCCTCAGCTCTCTCTTCTGTACCTTTGATCCAACCACCATCAATCCTAGTGAATCCCATGCGGTGCAGAGTGTGTTGGTTGATGGTGTCAGAGTGAGAAAGCCTAGCAGATGCCTCCCCCTCAAAACTGACTCCAAACCTCCTGAATACTAGTGTGAGGGCCATACCAAAAGGCAGATGTGCCTTGGATCTATTCAGTGTTTCTCGCATGGCCTCAATCATTAAAGCAGGGAGGTTTAAGGGGGTTTGGGTGATCACATGAAATATTATACATATGTCTCGGCCAGAAAGGAGGTCATGTCTACCACTTCTCGGGAAGAAAAGCTTTGTCACTAATTGATGTAGAATTCTCATTTCAATCGACAAGATTTTGGCTTCTAATTTATTTAGACTTCCCGAGTAAGTTCCTCCTAAAATTACATTGATCCCTTCTTCCTTCACTGGGAGTTCCATGTTAGAATATCCCTCACAGGGCAAATGTAGAATCTCTCCCAAAATAATAGGATCTAAGCAGATATCAATTCCCTTAACAGTAGAAGTTACTGTTCCATTGCCATAGTGCAGATTTAGATAAAACTCTCTAACCAAGTCTACATATGTAACTTCCTTGAGAGAACAGTAAAATCCCCAACCTTGGTTTTTGATCTTTGACCCAAAGGAGAAACCTTCTTTTTCAAAGAATCTAAAGTCCACATTCTTGCTGGTTTCTACCTTTCTGTCAGAGAGAGGAATTTTGCTAGGGCTAAGAGGAGACTGAGAGGGACCTGGTGCAGACGCTGAAGCCGGAATGGGAGCAGAGGAGGTCTGAGAAGCTTGCCTTTTCCTGCAGACGCCTTCTTCCAGCTTACGGACTGATTTTCTTCTTTGAGGGAGTTTCATCTTTGGGGCCATTCTCACCACAAGAGCAAGCAAGGAGACTCGAAAGATCAAATGGGTGAGGAGAAGGAGGGTTATTAGAAGATGGAAAGGGATTTTGGCAGAGAGAAATCACGATTTTGAGAAGAACGATGGAAGCTAGGGCACGCTCCAACCGCTTCAGTCAAGGGAGAAAGATGCGAAAAGCTCCTTTCCCAAGGGGTGATTTGAGGTGGAGAGGTGATGGGAGAAGGATCTTGGGCTAAAACTTTGGATTTGGATAGAACGAAGATGAGGACGGTGAGTTTTGGAGGGAGGAAGATGAAGAAGGAGGGGTCGGCTCATGAACGGGCTTTAAGTTAAAAAGAAATGAACCCGTGGGATGTTGGCCAAAAATTTCACGTATGCCATTGGGTCGACCCTAGGGGGTCAACTCATGAATCACAAAATTTTAGGAAAAATATGAATAAATTCTGAAAAAATCCAAAATTTTGGGAGAAGAATTTTTGCTCAATGACAAGTTGTGAGAGATATAATCTTGAGCGTTTAGGTCCAAGAGAGATGATGGAAAATGAGCTCAAAGATATTTTGACATCGATTCCTTGGAATTGGAGAAATATTTAGGCAAATGGATCAAGAATTCTTAGATTTCTCCTAATTTCACAGAATCTATCCTCACTTAGGGCCTTTGTAAAGATATCAGCTAATTGATTTTCAGTGCAAACATAGTTAAGAATTATATCTTTATTTTGAACATGTTCTCTTATAAAATGATGTCTTATTTCAATATGTTTAGACCTTGAATGTTGAATTGAATTTTTAGTAAGATTTATGGCACTAGTGTTACCACATCTTATGGGTGTTTCATTAAGCTTGATACCAAAATCTTTGAGTTGTTGCTTAATCCACAAGATTTGAGCACAACAGCTTTCGGCTGCAATGTATTCGGCCTCAGCCGTAGATAGTGCTATCGAATTTTGTTTCTTGCTAAACCAGGAGATTAGGTTAACTCCAAGAAATTGGCAGGTTCCACTAGTGCTTTTTCTATCTAATCTACATCCAGCAAAATCAGCATCTGAATATCCTATTAAGTCAATTAATGAGTCCTTAGAGTACCATAATCCTAGAGTTTGAGTACCATTTAAATATCTAAGGATTCTTTTAACAGCATTCAAGTGAGACTCTTTAGGATTAGATTGAAATCTAGCATACAAACAAACACTAAACATGATATCAGGCCTACTTGCAGTTAAATATAATAGAGAGCCAATCATACCTCTATAGTATTTTAAGTCTACACATTTACCTTCTTCATCCTTGTCAAGCTTACATGAGGGGCTCATGGGTGTGCCAATTGCTTTGGAGTTCTCCATTCCAAATCTTTTGAGTAATTCCTTGGTGTACTTGCTTTGGATGATGGAGATTCCTTCCTTTGTTTGTTTGATTTGGAGTCCGAGAAAGAAAGTAAGTTCTCCCATCATACTCATCTCGAACTCCCCCTGCATGAGCTTAGCAAAGTCTTGACAAAGAGATTCATTAGTAGATCCAAAAATAATGTCATCAACATAAATTTGTATAACTAACATATCATTTTGATTTCTTTTAATAAAGAGGGTTGTGTCTACATTACCTCTTGAAAAACTATTATTTAGTAAAAATTTGCTTGGCCTATCATACCAAGCCCTAGGTGCTTGTTTTAATCCATATAGAGCTTTATTTAATTTAAAAACATGATTAGAAAAAGCATGATTTTCAAAACCTGGGAGTTGTTCTACATAGACTTCTTCAGCAATATATCCATTCAAAAATGCACTTTTGACATCCATTTGAAATAATTTAAATTTCATAAAGCAAGCATATGCAAGTAGAAGTCTAATGGCCTCTAATCTAGCAACAGGTGCAAAGGTCTCATCAAAATCAATTCCTTCTTCTTGATTATAACCTTTAGCAATCAATCTTGCTTTATTTCTTATTACATTTTCATGTTCATCTAATTTGTTCTTAAAGACCCACTTTGTGCCAATTATTGAATAATTTTTAGGTCTTGATACTAAAGTCCATACATTATTTCTTTCAAATTGATTAAGTTCCTCTTGCATTGCATTAATCCAATTATAATCATTTTCAGCTTCTTCAATAGTTTTTGGTTCGAGATGAGAGACAAAAGCACAATGATTAAATACATCTTTAAGTGAAGAACGAGTTTTTACCCCATGCATAGGATCATCAATAATTAACTCCTTAGGGTGATTGTGAACATACCTCCATTCTTTAGGTAGGTCATTTGTACCTTGAGGTTGTTCTTGATGTTCTTCACCTTCCTCATCCTGTTTGTCTTCATGTTCCTTGTCATCTTGAACTGTTGAATCTTTCAGAGTGATCTCCTTCATTCCTTCTATAAGAGGATCTGCATCATCAACACCTTCATTCTTTCTTGAAGGAAGATTGTTAGATTCATCAAAGACAACATGTATGGACTCCTCTACTACTAAAGTTCTTTTGTTAAAAACTCTAAAAGCTTTACTAGTGGAGGAGTAACCAAGAAAGTTGCTTCATCTGATTTTGCATCAAATTTTCCAAGTCTTTCTTTACCATTATTTAATACAAAACATCGGCAACCAAAAATATGAAAATATGCAATATTAGGTTTTCTTTCTTTCCAAAGCTCATAGGGGGTTTTCTTTAAAATTTGTCTAATCAAAGCATAATTTAAAATGTAACATACTGTGTTAATTACTTCCGCCCAAAAATATCTTGGAAGGTTGCTTTCACATAGCATGGTATGGGTCATTTCTTCTAAGGTTCTGTTTTTCCTTTCTACTACCCCATTTTGTTGGGGTGTCCTAGGTGCAGAGAAGTTATGGCCAATTCCTTTTTCATCACAAAAGATTTCAAAGTCTTGATTTTCAAATTCAGTTCCATGATCACTTCGAATATTTTGAATTGAAAATCCTTTCTCATTAATGACTTTTCGGTAAAATTTAGTGAAAACATGAAAAGTTTCATCTTTGTGTGCCAAAAAGAAAACCCAAGTAAAACGAGAGTAATCATCTATAATTACAAAACCATATCGTTTTCTTCCTAGACTAGTGGTTCTAGTAGGTCCAAATAAGTCCATATGCAAAAGCTCTAAAGGTCTAGAGGTTGAAACAACATTTTTGGAGTTAAATGAAACTCTTGTTTGTTTACCTAGTTGGCATGCATCACAAATTCTATCCTTTTCAAAATTCAATTTGGCAAACCAAGAACTAATTCTTTCTTAATTAATTTTGAAAGAGAATGCATGCTAATGTGTGCAAGTCTGCGATGCCAAAACTAACTAGTCTCATTAATTTTAGCATTCAAGGATACTAGGCATTGCATGTTTATTTTGACTAAATTATTTAAATCTACCATATAAATATTACCATATCTATGTCCAATAAATTTAATGTCATCATTAATAGGACTAGTTACAATGCAAACAGACGATTCAAAAATAACTTTATATCCTTTATCACAAAATTGACTAATGCTTAGTAAATTATGCTTTAAACCATCTACTAACAAAATATTTTCAATGTATTTGGAGGGAGTGATACCAATGTTACCTATATCGATGATCTTTCCTTTGCCATTGTCTCCAAAGATGACCATCCCTCCATCCTTAGCATCAAGAGTGATGAATTGAGATTCATCACCAGTCATGTGTCTCGAGCATCCACTGTCAAGATACCATTTCCTGTTTCCTCCTTGGGATGCTAGACACACCTGCAAGCAAAAGTCAAGTTTTTATTTTAGGTACCCAAGCTTTCTTGGGTCCTTTTTGGTTAGTCATAATAGTTCCTTTTGGAATCTATATTTTCTTTACAGTTGAGTTTGCAGACTTGTTAGAGAAGCAAGTGTATGACTTATGTCCTATTCTACCACATTTGAAGCAAGTAATATTAGAAGACTTATTGCTTAAAGAGTTTACATAAATATTTTTCAGATATTTTTGTTTCTTCAAGGGGTTATAGTCAAGTCCAGCCTTATCATACACGGCTTTTTGATTATCAAGAATCATATTAAGTTTATTTGAACTCAAGGTGAACTTTTCTACTATTGATTTTAGCTTGGCAATTTCATTCTTTAAACTTTGATTTTCTTGAAGCAGGGTGGATTTTTCAATTGAAATATTTTCATTTTGTTTCAATAAAGATTGATTTTTCAATTTTAGATCTTTATTCTTCATCTCTAGTTTCTTTAATTCATCAACTAAATCATAAAAGGCTTCATGTAATTCTTCAAATGTAAAGTCACTAGGAGTTTCGAAAATTACCTCATTTTCGTGTGCCATAAGGCACAGGTTGGCTTGTTCGGTTGAGTTTTCCTCTTCGGAGCTTGAGTCATCACTCGCACTCCAAGTGACCATCATGGCCTTCTTCTTATACTTCTTGGGACCTTTCTTCAGTTGTGGGCATTCAGATTTGAAGTGTCCCGGCTTCTTGCATTCATAGCAGATAAGGGGTTGGTCTTTCTCTTTTTCTTTGCTCTGTTCCCCTTTTGTGAATGGCCTCTTCCTCATCCCTTGTTTCCTTTTTCTCAAAAATTTCTTGAATCTTTGGGTAATGAGTGCCATCTCTTCATCCTGTTCTTCATCTTCAGTGTCATCAGTTTCTTCATCTGGTGGAGCTGTGGATTTGAGGGCAATTGTTCTTTTTTTTTTGACTTCTTCCTCTTGATGTTGCTTCATGCTTAGCTCATTAGTCATCAATGATCCAAGAAGCTCTTCCAAGGGTAGAATGTTCAAGTCCTTGGCTTCTTGGATGGCAGTCACTTTGGCTTCCCAAGTTCTTGGTAAGGACTTGAGAATCTTTCTTACAAGCTCACTGTTAGTATAGGACTTACCAAGACTCTTTAAACCATTAATAATATCAGTAAAGCGAGTAAACATTTCAGTTATGGACTCATCATGCTCCATTTTAAACAATTCATATTTATGCACAAGCATGTTGATTTTAGACTTCTTTACTTGATTGGTTTCCTCATGGGTTACTTCTAATCTATCCCATATTTCTTTAGCAGATGAGCAAGTAGAAATGCGATTAAATTCGTTAACATCAAGAGCACAATAAAAAATATTCATTGCTTTGGCATTTAATTGGGCCATCTTCTTATCAACCTCATCCCATTCTTTCTTGGGTTTGGCTGATTCCTCACCATCTATAATTTTAGTAGGTGTGTGAGGACCGTTCACTATGATACTCTACATATCATAGTCGAGTGCTTGAATGAATATTTTTATCTGAGCTTTCCAATAGGTGTAATTAGACCCATTGAAAAGTGGAGGTCAGTTGGTGGATTGCCCCTCGGCTAGAGAAGTGCCGATTTGAGTTGCCATAGATCTTTGGCTCTTTGATTGTTTAGATCAAAGAAGGGCTAGAGCACTAGGCTCTGATACCACTTGTTGCCCAGCTATGCAACCCAATAGGGGGGGTGAATTGGGTTTCTAAAAATTTTAAGCTTAACTTATGACTTGTGAGAAATGTTTGACAAAGCTAAATAGATAGGGTGAGTAGAATTAATTCAAGGCTAATAGCAAGAGCAAGAATGCAAGAGAATAATGAAGAGATAAAGAAGAGCAATTAGACACACACCAAACAAAAAGATTTATAGTGGTTCGGTGCCAACCTTGCACCTACATCCACTGCCCAAGCTCCTACTTGGAAATTTCAATCCACTAATCTTGTATTCAACCCGAATACAAACGTCGGAAACTCCGACTCTAGCTATTCCAAGCTAGTCTACTTATTTCTCAGGTACAAGCCAATCCAATACACTCCGATTCTAGGTTCGGATCAACCTTTCCTTATTTTGGAACCCTTCCAAAACAAAAACAATAACTCAAAATGAGAATAACAATCAATAGCACAAATAAGTACAAAGAAAGCTTCTTTAATGAGCGAATATGACTTTAAATATACTTTACTCAAGAGAAGAAGACCCCTTTTGGATTTTCTCAAGGTGATTGGAGACTTGAATGTGCACTTGAGGAGTTGATGAGCTTGGATTAAAGGCTTTTTGAATGCTTTGAATGAGCTCTTGCTTAGGGCTGAAAAGTTTGCTTGAAATTCCTTTTTCAAAATCTCTCTACTTGAATGCTCTACTTGATTCCCACCTTTTTGTCCCTTTTATAGCTTTAAGAAATAGTGAAAATCATTCTAGACTGAAAAAAAGCCGTTAGACTGCATTAAATGAGCATTAAAAGTATTTAAAATGGGTTAAAAGCTAGCCGTTGTAGAAAAATTCCATCACAGGGGTCGACTCATGAGTCGACTCATGCCTGGGGGTCGACTCATGGGTCGACCTCTGTGGAAAAATATCACAGAATCGAACGGGATCCGAGGTTCTGTAAAACTGGCAAAAAGACCCGCAGAGGTTGACTCATGAGTCGACTCATGCCTTGAGGGTCGACTCATGGGTCGACTCACAGGGTGTGCCAAGTCTGTGCCGACCAGAAATTTCAGCGTGCCAGTCATCTCATGTGCCATGAGTCGACTCATGGGTCGACTCATGATTTTCAATCATGCATATCTTTCAAAATACAAGTCCAAAATCAATAAAATTTTCACCATTGGATCACAAATCTTTTGTTCTATCATTTGATACTATCAAATCAGGGTTTTGGTAAAATTATAATTTTGCCCCTGAAGAGCAATAAGACTTTTTCAAGTGAGAAATATTAGTACCCCTTCAACTACTTTGTAATCATCAAAATAATCTAAGGAGCAACAAAAAAGCAGATAATTTTTTCAATACACATTTCTTACCCGAGACAACAGTTGTAATATAGTGGTACTCAATGTTTTTCTCATTTGTTGTCTCAATATGATATCCGTTACGATGAATATATTTAAAACTTAATAAGTTCTTTTGAGACTTAGTAGAAAATAATGCATCATTTATCATAAACTTTATTCCTCTGGGTAATAGTATATTAGCTCTTTCAGAGCCTTCAATTAATTTTGTACTACCAAATATTATATTGACATTGGCTTCTTCCATTATCAAATGAGAAAAATATTTTTTATCTTTAAGAATGGTATGCATTGTTGCACTGTCTGTGAAACACATTTCTTCATCATTGATCTTGGATCCAACTAAAGGTTGAAGTTTTTCCATATTTTTCTTCATTAAAACAAGATATATAGTAAGAAATGTTACGAATTAACATAAGAAAACATTGCATATGAATTTTATTATTGAAACCATAATGGAAAACTTATTAAAACAAAAAAAAAATAAGTGAAATTTCGTAATGAAATTTCTTACTGAAAACATACTAAAAATAAACCTCAAACACACAAAGAAATACTAAAATATCTTCATTTTTGGACATTCCCATCACCAATCAAATGATCAATTCCCCCCTCAAGATTTTCAAAGAAATCGGCAACATCCAAATGTGTTATATCAACATGGCCATGGTCAAAATCATCATGTTGATGTGCAAAATTTATCTCCATATTTCTCTCCTTATCTTTCAATGATTCTTGATAAAGTGCAACAAGATGTTTTGACGTACGATGGATACGTGACCAATGGCCTTTCATGCCACAGCGATAACATAAATTTTTCGTATTCCATTTATTCTGTCCACTTTTGTCTCTCTTATTTCTCTCTACTATTCTACCACTTTTGGTGGTGAGATATGTTCTTATAATTAGAAAAGTTATTACTATAACCACCATGATTGTGATAATTATTGCGACCTTGACTGCATCCATGGCCATGGCTATGACCTCGCCCAAGCCCAAAATTGTTAAATGTTGTCACATTCACTTCAGGGAATAGAGCAGAACAAGTTGGGTGGGCTTTATGATTTCTCATTAATAGCTCGTTATTTTGTTCAGCCATAAGAAGACATATAATCAGTTCAGAGTATTTCATAAAATTCTTTTCACGATATTGCTACTGCAGGACTATATTTGCAGCATGAAAAGTAGAGAATGTTTTCTCTAACATATCCTCATCAGTAATATTTTCTCCACACAATTTTAATTGTGAACTGATTCTAAATATCACTGAATTATACTCACAGTTTTAAAATCCTGCAATCATAAATGTATCCAGTCATAATAAGCTTTTGGAAGAATCACTATTTTCTGATGGTCATATCTTTTCTTTAATTTTTTTTCCAAAGATCAAGTGGATCTTTTACCATAAGATACTCAAATTTTGATCCTTCATGGAGATGGTGACAAAGAAAAATCATCGCTTAGGCCTTATCTTGATTGGATGCTTTATTTGCTTCTTTAATTGTGTCTCTAAGACCCATAGCATAGAGATGAATTTCAGCATCTAGTATCCATGATAGATAATTCTTGCTCGTAATATCAAGAGCCACAAATTCAAGCTTTGCAAGATTTGACATGATGAAAACTATTATTGGATATATCAAATAAATTAGAAAAATAAACATTCAATATAATAATGACTTAATAATTATGAAACTATTAATCAACATATAATAGAAAAATGAATGAAAATATTAACAAATTAATAGATAATGCTTTCATTTTTTTTAAGATTGTTAACTTTTCAACTTACGTTTCATCAAATAGAGGTTATTTTAACAATTTTGAACATTATTATATACAATCAAGAGATACAAATTTTTGATGGACATTAAGCAAAAATTATAATTTAAACACTACATCCACTACTATAATAAGATCATACCAAGAAATTTAATGGGATCAACATTACTTGAAGAAATGGAGCTTGGCTTATAGAAGCGATAAAGACATAGTACCAAAACTTGAGAAATTAGAGCATCATGCTGATAACGTATTATAAAATATAACTAAAAGAGCAAATTGGAATTAGAGATAAAGAAGATGAGAGAAATGGAGAAGTTCTTTTATTTCATTTTCAAGTGCATACATTACAAACTACGTGGCCTCTATTTATAGGCTCATGTTCATAAGTAATTGTATTTACAATAAATTAGAAAAATAGAGAGAGGAAGTAAACACATTGGGTGCTATGGAATGAGAAGAGTTTTGGGAGTTGAAGAATGTGAAAGAACATCCACACACATAATATTCATAACATCTTGATATTTTTAAAGAATATTAAGGTTCTTGATGGCTATATATCAAATATTTCAAGATGTGTAAATCTCAAAGATCGAAAACTTTCAAATTTTAAAAGTCATAATGGTCACATTTTGATGCAAGATATTTTTTCACTCGCTTTAAGGTCATCAATGCTAAAATAAGTTGTTACTATTATTGCTTAATTGTCATCATTTTTTAAGTCATTATATTTCAAAGTCCTTGATCCACGAGAGCTTGATCAATTAGAGTCTAGTATTGCACTTATACTTTGCCATATGGAGAAGATCTTTCCTCTCAGATTTTTCACTATCATGGTTCTACTTGTTCATTTAGCTGTAGAAGCAAAATTTGACGGACCGGTATACTACAGATTGATATATCTTATTGAGAGGTGATGTTGCTAAACTTTGTAATTGTAATTTAGAAACCTTTAGTATAACTAAGGTTGTACTCATATTGATGTTTTAATGAATTTTTAACTTTTGAAGGTATTTTTGTGCGTTTAAAGGATTATGTACGAAATAGAGCATATCCCGAAAGCCCCATAGTGGAAGGATATATTGCTGAAGAATATTTGATATTTGTTTAAGATATCTTGAAAGTATAGAGACCGTTTTTAATCGATCTCAAAGAGATTATGATTATGTATACAAATTTTCTTATAAATTTTGGATAGGTTTATGTATTGTTTGTGATGTTATACAATTTTTATTATGTTTATGTTGGTGTTAGATTGGATTCTTTAAGCTGTAGATTACAATTTATGTTGCTAATATGTAAAAAAAAAAAAATTCATGTAAGCTTCTTCTACATGGTCTTGATCTATGAAGGCTGTGTATGCGCACGCGCATGTGGTAAATGTGGTGCAGGCCAACTCAAGTTCACAACAGAGGATTTGATCTTTGTTATATGTGTGTTATATGTGGTGCAGGTCTCCAAACCCTTTGCCTACTGCTTCAGAAACAACAATTGGGTCTGCTGCACCAAATACTAACCCACTTCCAAATCCTTGGAGCAGTGCTAGTAAGTTTTATTTGTTTCACTTGTTTATTTGATCTTTGTGTGCCTTAAATGATCACTTTGATATTTGAAGTTATTTCAACAGGAGGTGCACAAACAACTAACTCAAGATCAATTCCTGCCAATGGACTTGGTTTATCAGATTTGGAAAGGATTGCTGGTAGCATGGCAGATCTATCCCTCATAAATCAGATGATGCAAAACCCAGCCATGACACACATGATGCAGAACCTCCTCTCCAAATTCATGAATCAGGTAGTTGTTCCTCACAGTTTTTGAACTCTTAGCATGATCTGTCTGACATTGTGATTGTGGACTGCCATTAGATCTTAGCTCTCGGTCCCCAGCTCCATAGCTTGGTTGAATCAAATACCCAAATGAGAGAAATTTTGCAAAATCGAGAATCTATTCGCCAGCTTACTTATCCTGAGACACTGCAGGTAAATTCAATCTTGCAAGACTTGATAAACTCGTGTCCTGGTATAATCTGTTCTTTCTGTTTCTTGCTGCAACTCCTATCATTACGGCAAGCACACTTTTGTCCCAGCTTGGTCAGCAACAGTCAAGCCAGTAATCTTACCAAAAAAAAAAAAAAAAACAGTCAAGCTAGTAAGTCAGCATCTAAAAATGACATTTGTATTTTCCCCTTCACTCTTTTCCCGATCAAAGCCAGTAAAGTCAATTCCTTCTGTTCCCGATAAAAACGGCAAGTTTATTAGACAAAAAAGTTTCTCTGTTATATTCCTTCTTCTCTCAATGAGTTTATGGAAAGGAGATATAAGTACAAAGCTTAGACCCAATACTCCATCCAAACAACTTCTTCCTACGTATTGTTTGTGGATAATTAATCTAAGCTTGAAGTAACGAGATAAAACCACCTATAACCACTGCATAATACAACTCCCTTAACATTTACAACCTTCCTCATTTTTCTTTTTTTCGCAGCGCAGCGTGTTGGGGGGAGGTTTGGAGGGTTGGGCCATTGTTGTAATAAACTAAGTTTCCTTTCCAACATGAATTTGCAAAGCCTAATATGTTTGAGTTATTAAAGGTACTTCTATATAATTCATTTTTCTTGAACTGTCTAAGATCGACTCTCTACTTGTTCAATTATTTATAGGGACTTTAGCATGATTTCAGAGGTGCTTAAGGATTAGAAATAAACCATTTCCTACAATAACAGGGAACATATCATTCACTTCTATTGACAAACTAGAGTTCTATAAAAGGTCATTTTCTTTTGATTTGTTTATTTACCTTGTTTTCATTTTTCATTGAAGAGGAGGTATTACCACCCATTATTATTAATGATTAGAGTAGTTGGTTGACCAAGGTCAACTAGAAAAGGACAGTTTTAGGCTGGTAGTTTTATAGGTTTTACATATTTTCAGGTGTCGGTTATAGGTTTTCAGATGAAAAATTCAGAATAGCCTTACAGATTTACATGACTTCAGCAAACCAAAAATTGTTTGCAGCTGTCCAAAAAGCGAACCACATGCGATGAGAACAGCATCTTTAGTTTTTCTATTCGAAGGTTTCGGTCCTGGGGCAGCTACCAAAGCTGTTGAATCATTTTTTGAATACTGGATTTGTGCTTATCCTCAGTGATTGTAGACTAGCTTGTAAGTGTTTGAATAATTCTTGGAATCAGAGTCTTTGCTATTAGAGCTTCAAACTTGAACAGCCTTCTATGCCTTTCCTTCCAGATCAACCAACAGATGGTTGAGGCGATGGTGTCCCAGGATTGTCTGTGAATTCTTGTTGGAAGACGATTGCACCAGCTTTCCCAAAGGTCTTTGACGAAAGATGGGGTATCCAAAATGCCTGGCTTTTGAGTGATTCTCCACCAAATGGATTCAGCATTGGTGCAAGTGGTGAAAAGATGGCTTGTGGATTCTGGGTGTAAACAGCACATTGGACAAACATGAGATGTCCGAACATTCCTTCTTTGAAGAGTTTCTGTAGTAAGGATTTTGTTGTTTAGCAGCAACCAAGTGAAAATTTTAGTTTTTTCTGGAACAGGTATGCACCAAATTTTCTTTGCAAAGGTAGACCTGATACCGCCTTCGCTGAAGAATTGATAACATTTTCTAATAGAGAATTTTCTGCTTGCACTCCATTTCCAATTGGCGTTATCTGGTGTCTCCAAAAGGGTTATACTGATAGCATTTTTATTGAGACTTTGAAAGGTTTTCTCCATGTTCAAAGGTACATCTTCCCTGAAAGTCATCTCAATGTTCTGAATTCTTTTGAATTCATGAACAGACAGAAGTTGAGTGGAGGAAAGATGAAAAAGAACTGGGAATTTGGATTTCAGTGGCACACTTCCAAGCCATTGGTCATGCCAAAATGAGATATTGGTTCCATAGCCCAGATTAAAATAAATGCTTTGATGGAAGATCATGCTTATTTTCACCATATTTTTTCAGGCTATAGAGGCTTGTTTCAGAGCTCTTCTTTTCGTTCTGTTTGGCAGTCTATTGTGATAGTGTAGGCTGTAAATGAGGATCCTCTATATTGCACTATGTTCTTGGTAAAATCTCCACCATCATTTTTGTAACAGACACAAGTTCAGGAGCTTGAGATTTAAAACCCCTAGGCCCCCAAAGAGTTTTGGTCTGCGCACCTGTCTCCAATTGACTAGACAGTATATACCTTTGCAGTGGTCATCTCCCCTCCACAGAAAGCTCCTCCTTTTTCTGTCTATTTTGTCAATGACTTCTTGAGGGATTAGTAAGGAAGACATCCAATATATTGGTATACTACTGAGAACATGATTAACAAGAGTTAGATGACCCCCTAGAGATAAAACTTTATCTTTTCAAGCAGCCAGCCTCCTCTTAATCTTTTCTTCAAGAAATTTTCAGTCACTTATAGTTGATTTGCGATGGATAAATGAAAGTCCCAGATAAGTAGTGGGTAGTGTTGACAGCTTACAACCAATAATTTGCGCAATAATATCACTTTCTCCTTCTGAAGTTCCCAGGGTGAAGAGATTATTTTTTTTGAAATTGATGTTTAACCCTGATGCAAGCTCAAAAGAATAGAGAATAAATTTCAGAGTGGAGGCATGTTGTTGACTTGCATTGCACGAGAGGAGGGTGTCATCCGCATATTGAATGCATATAATTCTTTTGGTAATTTCATTTGTTCTGATCCCTGAGATGAGGTTGTTTGATGCCGCAAGATTAGTCAGTCGACTTAGAGCGTCTGCAGCCAATATGAAAAGCATGGGGGATAGCAGGTCACCCTGGCGTAACCCTCTTTTGATTTGAATCCAATGTGTCGGTTTTCCATTTATGAGGAAAGCCATCTTGGAAGAGTTCAGTAGATTTTCAATCCAGAATATCCACTTCGGGCCAAATCCTCTAAATTTTAGCAATGAGATAAGAAAGGACCAGTTGATTTTGTCAAATGTCTTTTCGAAGTCTATCTTCAAGACTAAGCCTTTCTGGTTAAATTTATAGCAGTGAGAAATGATCTCCATTGCAATTAGGTAACAGTCTAAAATTTGTCGACCCCTAATGAACGTTGCTTGAGAGTCCATCACGAGACAATTTAAAAATTTTGACAATTTGTTCGCTAGAGTTTTGGTAAAAATTTTGAGGATCCGTGAAGTAGACTAATAGGTCTATAGTCACTTACTTGTTTGCATTCAGATTTTTTTGGGACCAAAGTAGTGTAGGAGTAGTTCAATCTGTGCAGATCTGTTTTGTTGCTGTATACGTCTGAAAAAAATCTGATCAGATCTATCTTGTTTTCATTGCAGATGATAATCAAGCTGCTAACAACACTGCTTCGATTATGCTAAAGCAACAATAAAAATTTCAAATTCAAGCCTTCTTAAACCCAATGTACTGACCTTTTTCACTTATTTCACCAAAACTTTTATCAAACCAAAATTCAAGTACTTATGCATGCTGCACTTTCTTTTAGTGCAATTAGCACAGAACCACATATACTAACGAAAATAAGAGAAAAGAAGATATTTTTTCCCTAATCAAATACCTCAGCAGGAGCAATGCAGAGGACCCTCTTTGGGGTGTCCAACTCATGGATCAACCTCGCATCCTCAGAATCGTGCATCGAAATTCTCTCCTCCACCACCATGAAGAACTTCTCCAGTCCAACTTATGCATGGTTTTTGGTTTTGATTGGGAAAAGAAGGAAGAGAAAGAAAGGGGATTTGGATTCGTGTATCGGGTTTCGGGTTTCGACCTATAAACCCAGATCCATCAAGTCCAATCCTAGCCCATTAAGAACCAATTAAACCAAACCACGTTGAGCTGGTTCAAATTGATTTAGGGGATTTTGCATTTTAACCCTTATAATTCAATAAAGGTACTTTTCAATAGTTAACTAAACCAGACCATGTTGAGTTGATTTGGTTTAGGAGATTTTATAATTTAGCCCCTGATAAAGTCCATATTCAATTAAAGGCCCTTCTCTATAATTGGCTGAACCCGATTTAGGGATTTTTGCAATTTAGTCCCTAATAAAGTAATAAATTCAATAAAGATCCTTAAAATTGCATTTTGATTCCTATAATATAGTTTATTACATAAAGATCCTTGGATTATTATTTAGTCCTAGTAATAAACTTAATTACATAGAGATTTTTTGATAATTATGATAAGGTCCCTGTTATATAGTTTTATTGCAAATTTGCACGTTACATGATTGATTTATGTACTTTTTAATTTATTTATATGCAAATAAAGAATTACATATCTTTTATCATAATGATCATGATAAAGATAAAAACCATAATAAAGTCTTATATAGTTATTTGGATTATTCAATGTCATATTAAAGTTAGTAGATTTATTATATTCAGGAGTAACCGCAGCATCCTAGATATAGTAAAAATCATATAAAGTTAGTAGGTTTATTATATTCAGAAGTAGCCATAGCATCTTGGATATAGTAAAAATCATATAAAATAGTAGGTTTCTTATGTTTAGGAGTAGCCACAGCATTCTAGATATGATAAAAACCACATAAAGACTATAAATTAAAGTTAATGGTATAGAAATAAAATTGTAATTAAGTCAGAGAGATAATTAACTTTACCCATAGGGAGTGATCTTTTTTGTGATTTAATTGAAATAAAATGGTAATCTAGATATTAAGAATAGATTTTCTCTAGGCCCATAAGTATGAAAATCTTTTATTTTTGATATCTATATTGCTGTCTTATTAATAAAGTATTAGCATATTCTATGCATGATGCAACCTCTACCCACAAGAAGGTTAGAACTTACTATTGGAATAATATTGATTATTTCAGACTACAGTTTAATTAGTCTTATTATTTGATGATATTATGAGCATGTATTAGTTACGGCATTAATTCTCACTATTATTAATAATAGCATAGGAAAATTTCTCTTCTTAATGGATTGAGTTTCTTAGAATAAAGAGAGTAAAATAATGCTCACATTAGGATGGTCTGACCTTAACCTAATATTTTGAGTGGATAAATTTTCTCTACTTACGGATGAAAGTACATAAGAAAAGAAGAGCATTTTTGAAAAATATAAGCAATCTATTCGACTCACTTTGCATTATAAGAAATCTGACATGGCACATTAGGAGATACTTCCCTTCATGTTATAAAGTATGTATTTTTTTGGATGATGTAGAGCCAAATAAATAAGCTTTAATAAGGCAAAGATCAGCATCTGTGAGCATATTATAGAGATAAAAAATATTATAGCATAGTAATCTGATATTAAAATTTTATATCGAATATTCTTTGGTCCACTGTATTCTCACTTCTATTCCATCAGAGTATGATCTCTTTAGGATCTCCTATAAGTATGCACAATGAAGATTGGATAGTTAGTGAATTACTAACCAAATGTGTGTAAGTGAAGAAAAGATTGAGAGAAAGAGAAGATAGAGAGTGTGAACTTTGCTTCACATCAAGTTAGTGAAAAAGTAAATAAAGAAATAGTGTACCCAATGTGAAAGAGAAAAAGTATTTATTATGGCATTAGGTGAAGCCATTAATAAAGTTTTCAAATGCTTCTTCTGCATAAGAAAGGGATACTTAAGAAAAAACTACATGAAGTATGAACAATTGCTACAAAAGAAAATACCCTTTACTCTTGAGTGTGTTTTGAATCCAATTTAGTAAATATTCCTAATTCTACCTAGTACATTGACTCTAGTGTATTTGTACCCATTGCCAACAAATTATAGAGCTTCCTTTTAAGAAGGCTTCTAATTGAAAGTGAACAATATATTCTCATGAAAAATCAAGCACGTTCACTTATCAAGATAGTTGGATGCTATAGGATAGTCTTAAATCCTCAAGTAAAATTTTCTATTCTTTTGAAAATTTTTTATGTTATGGCATTAGAAAGAGGGGCATATCTCTAAAGAAAGAGTCATAAGACTAGTAAAGGATGGGATTATAAAATTATTAAACTTTACTGATTTTATAATTATGTATTGACTGCATAAAGAAAATACAGACATACATATTTAAGAAGGATGCCAGGTTGATTAAAAAAATTTTGGAAATCATTTACATTATTGTATACAAATCTTTTTTCCATACCTAATAGGTGAAAAATATTTCATCACACTCATGGATGACTATTCACAATATAAGTCTATACTTTTTGTTTGATAAGACTGATGAGTTTGAGGTCTTTAAAGAATTTAAAATAGAGATAGAGAGATAATCAGAAAAAATGATATGAGTAGTCAGATCTGATAGAAGTGATCGATAATATGGTAAATAAATAAAGAAGGAACAATGATCAGGATCATTAGCAAAATTTTTAAAAGAACATAACATTATATTATATAATGTTAAAGTATGCTAGATCAAAATGGTGTCACTAAAAGAAGGAATATGACGCTTAAAGAAGTGGTTCAAGTTATGATAAGTTATTTTACTTATCTATTTATTTATGGGGTGAGGCTATAAAGATAGTTACATATGTCTTGAATAAAGTCCCTACTACAGCAGTTCAAAAGAGTCCTCATGAGTTATAAATTGGTAGAAAACTTATTTTGAAATATATGTGTATATGGGGTTGTCCAGCTGAAGCCAAAATCCATAAGAAAAGGCTTTTGATCTCAGTACAATCAATGTTTTTTTTTATTGATTATCCAAAGAGATAAACCACAAATAGCAGAAACTATAAAGCTAGATTTTTAGAGAATGGCATGTTTAGTGGGAGTGGAGAATCTTAAGACATTATCTTTGAGGTAATATTGGGTTTGTAAAACAGATTAAAGTGATGATACCGATTGTTATTCCTAGGGATAATATTTAGGAGGGATTACAACTTTATCAAGTTTCACCCCATGAGATTTTCATTGCCAATGAAGTAACTATCTAACCACTGTCATAAGCGGATCAAGGGACAGCTCTCTAGAGATCTATTAGTATAAGATTATGTGGTATTTTTTATAGAAATGGATGAAAAAGATATGACCTTGAAACATTCTTACAAACCATAAAAGATGAGAACTTCTTATAATAGTTAGATGCCATAAAAGAAAGAGCTGGGCTCTATGGATATCAACCATGTCTGAAAATAAATTAACCTCCCTGAAGGATGTGACAAAATAAGTTGCTAATGAAAAGGTCAAATAGTATAAAGCCAAACTTGTGGCAAAGGGGTCTACATAAAAAGAAAGGCATTGATTATTCTTCTTTTAAAATTGTCATAGTCTTAGTAGCTCATTTTGGCTTAGAGCTATATCAGGTGGATGTAGGAACGGCTTTTCTTAATGATAATCTAAAGAAAAAGGTCTGTATGAAACAACCTGAGGATTTTTATGGTCAGTGGACAATTGCATATGGTTTGTAGATTAAAAAAATTTAATTATGGACTTATACTGACTTCCACATATTGGTATCTTATTTTAATGAGATAATTATATCCGAAGGTCAGTAGGAGTAAGTTAATATTCTGCTTGCCAATGTGATTTGGGTCCACTTAAAAAAACCAAATAATTTCTATTCCAAAATTTTAAGATATAAGATATAAGTGAAGCCACTTATATTGTCGGCATTCAGATTCAAAGAGATAGATCCTTTGGGCTACTTGAACTATCTTACAAGACTTATATCTATAGTACAAAATTTGGGATGGAAAATATTCTTTTGGGTGTGCTCATATTGTAAAGGGTGATAAATTCAATAAAGCTTAATATCCAAAAATTAAGATAAAGATAGAGGAAATAAGGTTCATAACTTATGCATCTAATGTTGGGAGCCTATGCACATGTTTATATGGGTCCAATTTTTGTTATGTTGCATCGATATTTTGACATTATTAACATGATCTAAGAGTGGAGCATAAGAAATCTGCAAAGAAAGTCGTATGTTACCTATAGGATATAAAAGTTTAGATGCTCACATACAGTCAGTCTGATCATCATGAGGTAATAGACTATAATTAAGATTCAAACTTTACTGAATGCATCAATAGTAGAAAGTCTATTATGGGTATATCTTTCTACTTGCAGGAGGTGCTATATTAGAGATGTATCTAACATAAGTTTTCGTTTATTACATGCACTATGAAAGCAAAGTACATAGCCTATGTGAGACTTTCTCACAAGCTTTAAGATTGTAGAATTTTATCACAGGACTTAGAATTGTTAACTCTATCAGCAGATCAATAAAAATATATTGTGATAATTTTACAGCAAGATTCTCCTATAATACAAAGAATACAGATGCATGCAAGTATATAGATATCAAATATTTTGCTCTTCGTAAAAGAATAAAGGACAACATAGTATCTGCGAAACATATTAAAGGAAAGTTGATAATTGTAGATCCACTAACTAAAGGAATCATTCTCAAAATTTTGTGTATTAGGTAGATCATATGTGATACAGCTTATTTTATGATATATATTGAATACTATGTATAAAGTCATCAAATTGAATTTTATAATAAAGTTTAATTTATTTTATGCTGATCAACTATTTACTATATGATATAAAGATGACCAAAGAACAGGCATAAGATTTCGTATATTCATAAAGTAAAGTTCTACAAAAAGAACTTGGTTATGAGGTGTCATAATATTATGTACATGGAAGATCGTATGTTGATTGATAACATATTTGCCATCATAATTCGCACTAATGATTATTTTATAATCAAATATAAAGTATGTATATCCTATAGAAGAATTAAGTTTTTTAAATGTGATCACATCAGTTTTCTAATTATCAGATCTAGATAAAATTTTATTAAAAGTTTTTGAAATATTTTAAATAATTAAAATGAAGATGCTTTGTTAGGTCGGACTAGGAGAATGTTGTGATTTCTCTAATTATATCCATCTGGATGTGGCCTACACTAACATGCATCAGAATTTATTTTACATATTTTAATTGATCTGGATTCTGACTAAAGATAAACTTTCGATTAAGTGATAGAGATTGAAGGAAAAATTGGTTTTTTCCTTGTAGGATCTTCCAGATCTAATGAGATCTAGGGCAGAATATTTAAAAAAAAATTATTCTATGATATTTTAGATCTAAGATCTATTAGATCTAATTCCTATTATCTGATATTAAATCTGAAAATATGAGGAATAGAGAAATACCTCTAGGGTAACTAGATTACCCTGTAGATGATCGCAGCAATGCCCGAGGTTCTAAAATAGCCATGCAGTCGTCTGGCCTCTATCGGTATCCACTCAAGTAGGATCTGGATCATCTTCTCCTCACAAATCTTTGCTCCAAAAATTAGATCTGGACCTGATCTGGAAGATCTTTAAAAGATCTTCTGAAGCTGGAGCAGTAGCTTCTCGATAAATCTCTACAGCCTTCTAATCAAAGAGCCACCACGCCTTAGACAAGCACTAGATGGATGCCCAACCTCTTGGACGTGAAGAGGAGAGGGAGAGGAGCAAAGGGGGTGTAGAGAAGTGGAGGGGTTTTAGGCTTTTGCTGGGTATTGCACAGAGTCTCTTAACCCTAGGCACAGACAGGGTTTAAATAGACCCTGCTGCGCCATGCAGTGCCACATCATTCGATCAATCAAAAAATTTTAATTAATTCTAAAAAAATTTTGATTGGTGGAGTGATATTATCTGATCATATCAAATAAAAATCCCTACAATCCCTCCTACTATTGGCACCAACATTGGATAAGCACAGTGAGATTGGTGCCCCACAGTCCAAGTTGATCAAGGGATCAGAGTCCTCATCTCATGGGACTCTATCCTTATCCACTTGGGGTGCACGCCCAATCTGAATATGGTGCCCACTTTGAGGTCCAATTTAGTAGGTGGACACTCCACTAAAACTATCCAATGACCTCTTGCCAAGTGGCCTTCAGTCCAAGGTCCATGGGTCAACGTTTGACCAATGTCCTAAAATGAAAATGGTAGGTGACAGGAATTAGCAGGTGTTGTCTTAAATTTATCTCATGAATTAAGATAAGTCCTTTCTAAGCTGGACTGGCTCCAGTCAGACTGTGAGAAATCTTCTCAAGGTTCTCTGAGTGAGTCAAATCACATTTAGCTCAGTCGAGATAGAAAATATTATACGAGGAGAAAGTTAGGCTCAATCGTGTGCTAGCATGATTTCTTTGAACCTAATTGGATCTAATCCAAATCAATCGAACTGGGCTAGCTCAATTGATGACATCCAGATCCTAACTCTTGTTTGTGTGACCCAGTTAGGTTCATTTTCGTATGGTAATGAGACATGTCGTGATCTCATCATCGACATCATCGAAACTCCTTTCGATGGACCAGAACTCTTCTGATTCAGACAATTAAAATGATCGATCATCAAGATCATTCTAATTGCTCCCAAAATCCATCAGTAATATCTAGCAGTATATGGTGGCAACCCATCAGAAATGAAGACGAATCTCTCGATGTAACTACCTGTGTGATTGAGTTCTTCTATCATGAGTCCCGACTGAATTAGGGTTAAGGTGAACTCGTCAAACCCAACATCAGTCATATGAATCAATCAATCAATCCGAGTCTGATGTGAAACCTCAATGGAAAACTCTTTTCCATTATTTCACTCTGCCATGGCCATGGGCTTAAGGACTCGATCTTTCGATCATCATAGGACTACTCTCATCTACCAAGATTGATAGATCCCATCTTAGTGCGACTTGGTTCCTACAATGAATATGCTACAGCCAACATATACCTCAGGGTTCTGAATGGCTAGAAGATCGAGTTATGGTGTAGTCAAACTATAACACACTCAAAGTGAACTGTCGATGCACCTCAGGTCAAAGAACTAGACACACAGCTGCAGCATCAATCTAGTCATCGATGAGAAGGTAGATTTTCTTATGACTGCTCGAGGTGGTCACACTCAGTACTCTCATTCTCAACGAATACCTGTACTCTCACTCTGGTATCTCTACACCATAGACTCAAGACACATCTACCCTAAGAAAATGATCGTACACCAACCTTCCAGATCGATCATCATCTTCATGATGATCCTATGGTCAGGAGCTGTTTATGAGTTAGTTATGTAAATTCATGCCTTAAATTTTCAACTCTTGAAAATATGAATTAACAATCCTACTAACTCAAAGGATGTATCACAGACATAATGTATACAATGTGATAGTAGAATAACCCTTTTATTCATTTATAGTTAAAATTATAAATTTGCCCTTACATTTGTACAAAAATGTATCAGCCAATCTGGCATCTAGCGTACACATCTAACAAACTCCCACTTGACCTAATACCAATTGGCTACATATCTAAGTCTCATCTTCTCAAAGTGGGCTTCAATTTTCTGCTGGCCTAATGACTTTGTCAGTGGGTCTGCCACATTGTCTGTGGAGTCGACTCTCTTAACCTCGACATAACCTTTTTCGAGGTAATCATGGATCAGATGGAATCACCACTCGATATGCTTGGACTTCTGGTGAGATCTTGGCTCCTTAGCTAGGGCTATGGTGCCATTATTGTCGCAGTAAAGAGAGATGACATCTGATGACATCACTCCAAGCTCTGCGGCAAACTTCTTGTACCAGAATGCTTCCTTCGCAGCTTTCGATGCAGTAATATACTCTACCTCCATAGTGAAATCAGCAATCACCGTCTGCTTGGAACTCTTTCAGCTAACTGCACCACCATTGCAAATGAACAGACTCTCAGATGTCAACTTTCGATCATCTATATCAGACATAAAGTCTGAGTCTGTAAATCTCTGAACCTAGAGTTCTCCATTTTCAAAGACTAAAAACATATCCTTAGTCCTTCTCAAGTACTTAAAGATACATTTCACAGAAGTCCAGTGCTCTTCGTCTGGATTCGACTGATATCTGCTTGTGACACTCACAGCATGGGCTATATCAGGTCGTGTACATAGCATGGCATACATGAGGCTTCCTATTACCGAAGCATAAGAGATCTTGCTCATACGTTCAATCTCCTCAGGTGTGCTAGGGCACATCTTCTTGGAGAGATGAATGCCATGTCTAAAAGGTACTAAATCTCTTTTGGAGTTTTTCATGCTAAACCTTTTTAGCACCTCCTCTATGTACATCTTCTGTGAAAGTCCCAGCATCCTATTTGGTCTATCTCTATAGACCTTAATACCCAGTATAAAGGATGCCTCTCCTAGATCTTTCATAGAGAACTTCTTAGACAACCATATTTTGACTGAGGTCAACATAAAAATATCATTCCCAATTAGGAGGATGTCATCTATGTATAGTACGAGGAAGACAACTGTGCTCCCACTGACCTTCTTGAACACACATGGTTCCTCCTCATTCTTGATGAAACCAAACATTTTGATCACATCATTGAAATGAGTATTCCAGCTCTGAGATGCTTGCTTAAGTCCATAAATGGACCTTTGCAGCTTGCAGATCTTGTGATCATTATCACTGGATGTGAAACCAAGCGACTGTTCCATATAGATATCTTCCTTAAGATATCCATTTAAGAACATCATTTTCACGTCCATCTGCCATATTTCATAATCGAAATAGGCTGCAACAGCAAGCAATGTGCGGATGGATTTTAGCATAGCTACGGACGAGAAGGTATCCTGATAGTCAATGCCTTCGCGCTGATTATAACCTTTCGCTATGAGCCTAGCCTTGAATGTCTCCACATTTTCATCTGCACCTATCTTTCTCTTGAAGATCCATTTACATCTAATAGGTACAATACCTTCAGGTGGATCTACCAAGGTCCAGACTTGGTTTGAGTGCATCGAGTAAATTTTTGATCTCATTGCCTCTAACCATTTCTTGGAGTCGATATCTGATATCGCCTCGTCATAGATCTTGGGGTCATCACCATGAGCCCCATTTTCCATGAGGAATATTTCCTCTACTTCCTCTTGTATAGTACCTAAGTATCTTTCAAGAGGATGAAAAATCCTAGTTGATCTACGAGGTGGAAGAGGTTGTGTTAGGACTGATTCTAATTGATTTGGTTCCTCAGATTCCTTAGCTCGTTGCTCTTAGGAGACATTCTCCTTGAGTTTAATTATTCTTCCGATGCCACCATCTTGAATAAACTATTTTTTAAGAAAAATAGCATGTCGATTCACAATCACATTGTGATCTTCCAGAATATAAAAATAGTATCCTAATGACTCTTTAGGATATCCTATGAACCGAGCTCGAAAAGATCTGAACTCTAACTTGTCCGCCTGCTGTCTCTTGACATGAGCCGGACAACCCCAAATTCTGAGATGACTCAGACTTGGCTTCTTACCATGCCATATCTCATACGGTGTGGTAGGAACAGTTTTAGAGGAAACTCTATTCAATACATATATTACTGTCATGAGACAATGTCCCCAAAGAAACTCAGGGAGGTCCGTAAAGCTCATCATGGAACGGACCATATCTAATAGGGTCCGGTTCCTCCATTCTGAAACTCCGTTGAGTTATGGCGTTCCAGGTGAAGTCCATTGAGAGACTATGCCATTGTCCTTAAGATAGTCTAGGAACTTCCGACTAAGGTATTCACCTCCTCGATCTGATCGAAGAACCTTAATGGGCTTTTCTGTTTGTTTTTCTACCTCATGTCTGAATTCTTTGAACTTTTCAAAGGCTTCAGACTTATGTTTCATTAGAAATATATATTCGTACCTAGACACATCATCGGTGAAGATAATGAAGTAGATATAGTTGCCTCTAACCGGCACATCAAATGGACCGCATACATCTGTATGTACTAGGGCAAATAGGTCTGTGGCCCTTTCCCCATGTCCTGTAAAAGGGAGCTTGGTCATTTTGTCTTGAAGGCGTGATTCACAAACTGGATATGACTCGAAAGTCAACAGACTCAATAGCCCAGATTTCTCCAATTTGTTAACCCTATCTTCCGCTATATGACCTAGCCTTAGGTGCCACAGATACCTATCATTTAGACTATCTCTAGACCTTTTAATTCCTATGGCATTCACATTTTGCTCAATATTAAATACAGATACATCAATATGTAGCTAATAGAGACCATTAATAAGAAAATCATTTATAACTTTATTATTTTTATAAAATATGTTACAATAGTTCTTATGAAAGCTAATCACATAGCCTTCTTGTGCTAAACATGAAACAGAAATCAAATTCTTGCTTGCTGCAGGCACATAATAACAATCTCTAAGAATTAAATCTAGTCCTAACGATAATCGCAGAGGGTAGATTTTCATGGCCACAGCAGCAACTCTTGCTCCATTCCTGATGCGTAGGATCATATCCCCATCCCTCAGTCTCCTGCTCTCCTCAAGATCCTGCATAGAAGTACACAAATAAGCACTAGAACCAGAGTCAAGTATCCAACTGGATGCAGAGAAAATCGTAAGATTAGATTCTATAATGAACATTCCTCCAGAAGGACCATCCTTCTTGTTCTTCAGGGTGGCCAGGTACTGAGGATAGTCTCGCTTCCAATGGCCGTCTGAATTACAGCGAAAATATTTTTTCTTTTCAGCAGCCTTCTTCTTCGGTTCCGTCTTCTTCTTCTCATCCACCTTCTGCTTCTTCGCAGACTTCTTCTTCTTTCCAAAAGACTTTCTCTTGGAAGAAGTCTGCTCCACAGTAAGGACTGAGCCTTTTGAACCTTTCAGAAAAAGCTCAGCCGTAACCAACATGTTTATTAACTCAGCTAAGGTACACTGCATCTTATGCATATAAAAGTTCATGATGAACTGATCATATGCATCAGACAAGGACTGAAGGATCACATCAATCTGAAAATCCTTATCTAAGATGACACCGAGCTTCTCAAGCTCCTCAAGGTCCTTGATCATTGTCAAACAATGATCTTGGACTGACTACCCATCACGCATTTTAGCCTTAAAAAGTCTTTGGCAGACTTGATACTTGGCTGCACAACTTTGTTCACCAAACAACTCTTGTAGGTGAGCCAACATTTGGTGGGTAGTCATAATATTCTCATGCTGGCACTGTAAGTCATCAGACATGGCACCCAACATGTAGTACCTGGTTTTGTTATCGTCATCCATCCACTTTTTCAGAGATGCTCTCTGTTCAGCAGTCAGACGTACTGACATGACAGGTGGATCCTGGTCCAAGACATGAGTCAGTTTCTCGAAACTCAGAATAATTCTGTAGTTTCTCAATCAATCCTTGAAATTGGATCCAATCAATCTGTGGGTGTCTAGTATTTTGGTCAAGGGATTGAACGCAGACATATTTTCTGTAGAGAGTCAAGAGTTTCTAGTTAGATTTTGTAATCAGACTTAACCAATTTATTTAGAATTTTTTTTTTTAAAATAAATTAGGCTCCCACTATTTTCTCAGATCCCTACACTCCTTAAGTAGAGATGTGAAAATCTCCATGATTAGTGATTTCTAGTGGGTGGTGCGGTCTCACCGACTGGCTCACCACCTCACCTAACAGTTATTGGTGATGGGTCAACCGATGAGTGGACAACTCTTGTCCAATGATTCTCTAATCATGGTGCACCCAAAACTTGGTCTCTAATTCATGAAGCTCACCGTACCCGAAATATTGCTCCAATCCTTAGTTAAGTCAAACTCACCATTTGCATGAACTAGATTTCTGATTGGGTCCCTCATCGTATCCAAAATATTGAGCACAACCCATCCTCTAATCCGTAGCATCCAATGCCTAATGGACATGGTTGCGTCTTCCCGATGCAACTGAGCCACTATAACCAGCCGAAAACAATCAACCTCGGGAAGGGCCCGCAGATCCACAATGGTGGAAGACCTTAGACTTAATATTTTCTTAGGGAGATTTGATTTAGGTCTCATTAAACTTGACTTGACATAGTCATAATAATTATGACTAACCTAGTAACATGGGTTAGCTCGAATTGTTAGCCACCTCAAATCAGAACTGGATCGACACATATGGCCAAGTAAGTGAGACCGATGGAAGGGATATGCCATTAACTTGACAAGAATGCATTCAAGTCAAGTAGCTCCCAATTAAAAATCAGTCGATCGCATCTGCCTAACTTATCTTAGACACCAAATTATCGAACCAGAATCAATTGGGTTAGCCTACAATCCAGGCTCTAACCACTGAGCTAAATTAGGTCTTAACTTGATCGAGTCACATATGAATGTGATTCAACCTTGATCTAGACTTAATCCTATTAGGCTGGTCAATTATTAGCTTTCATGATCCCACCTAACCAACTTTTGATTCGGTTTGATCAACCGCTAGACCTAATTGAGCTACCCAAGCCCGAACCCAATTTTATGAAAATGGCTTAGATCTGAAATTCTTAATTTTAGACCTAATTTGATTTTATAAGCTTAATTCATTAATTAAGTCTTGGGTTCATAAATAAAACATGTAAAATAAATCCTAGGATTTCAAGTTCTAGGATTTTACAGAAAAGTAAATTTTAATTTTTGATTAAGGATGAACGCGCAGCACCCCTACATGCCATAAGAACACCCCATTGAATGGGAGGAGAGGGTCTTAAACCCTACTTTATTCTTATGATCGGACGGCCATGAGGAATACCTTAATTAAAAATATTAATTTAACTACAAAACTAGTTAGATCTAAGTTACATATCACATATATAATTTCAGATCTAACTTATACATGCTTTGCATACATCTCATGTATTAAAATCTGATCTAATTAGCATGCTTTCAGATTTGATACATCACATATAATATCTGAAAAATAAGATTTAAATTGAACTATTCAATATAAAATCTATTCTAGACAGTTACTAGAATAATTCTACAACTAGTCTAGACATGCAACAGATCAATCTTATGAATTAATTAAAATTTTATTTTCTATTTTTTGATCTGAATATAATATTTATAACATAAAAAAATAGAGAATAAATTAGATCTAATTTATATTTTAATCACATTAAAACATAAAACTATAAGACTATTCATAGATCAAACTACTCCTAGTCTAGTCATGCATCTCATACATGTTAGATCTACTTAGATTTAATTTTAAATTTTTTTGATTTCAAATCCTATCACATCTGATGTGATATCTGAAATCCATTAATATCAGATAAATAAAAATCAAAATTAGATCTAAATTAGATCTGAAATAGAGCCATCAACCTGGCTCTGATACCAGTTAAAGGAAAAATCGACTTTTTCTTTGTAGGATCTTGTAGATCTAATGAGATCTGGGGTGGAATATTTCAAAAAAAATTATCCTACGATATTTTAGATCTAAAATTTATTAGATCTAATTCTTATTATCTGATATTAAATCTAAAATTAAATCTGAAAATATGAGGAATAGAGAAATACCTCTAGGGTAACTAGATTACCCTGTAGATGAACGCAGCAATACTCGAGGTTCTAAAATAGCCACGCAGTCATCTGGCCTCTACTAGTATCCACTTGAGTAGGATCTGGATCATCTTCTCCTCATGAATCTTTGCTCCAAAAATCAGATCTGGATCTGATTTGAAAGATCTTCAAAAGATCTTCTGAAGCTGGAGCAGCAGCTTCTCGACAAATCTCTGCAGCCTTCTAATCAAAAAGCCACCACACCTTGGACAAGCACCAGATGGATGCCCAACCTCTTGGACGTGAAGAGGGAAGGGAGAGGAGCAGAGGGGGCATAGAGAAGTGGAGGGGTTTCAGGCTTTTGCTGGGTATTGCACAGAGTCTCTTAACCCTAGGTGCAGACAGGGTTAAATAGACCATGCTGCGCCATGCAGTGACACATCATTCGACCAATCAGAAAATTTTAATTAATTCTGAAAAAAAATTTATTGATGGAGTGATATCATCTGATCATATCAGATGAGAATCCCCACAATCCCTCCTACTATTGGTGCCAACACTGGATAAGCACAGTGAGATTGGCGCCCCACAGTCCAAGTTGATCAAGGGATCAGAGTCCTCATCTTATGGGACTCTATCCTTATCCACTTGGGGCGCACGTCCAATCTGAATATGGCACATACTTTGAGGCCCAATTTAGCAGGTAGACACTCCACTAAAACTCTCCAATGACCTCTTGCCAAGTGGCCTTCAGTCCAAGGTCCATGGGTCAACGTTTGATCAATGTCCTAAAATAGAAATGGCAGATGACAGGAATTAGCAGGTGTTGTATTAAATTCATCTCATGAATTAAGACAAGTCCTTTCTGAGCTGGACTGGCTCCAGTCAGACTGTGAGAAACCTTCTCAAGGTTCTCTGGATGAGTCAAATCACATTTGGCTCAGTCGAGATAGAAAAGATTACACGAGGAGAAAGTTAGGCTCAATCGTGTGCTAGCACGATTTTCTTGAATCTAATTGGATCTAATCCAAATCAATCAAACTGGACTAGCTCAATTGATGATATCCAAACCCTAACTCTTATTTGTGTGACCCAGTTAGGTTCATTTCCGTATGGTAATGAGACATATCATGATCTCATCATCGACATCATCGAAACTCCTTTCGATGGATCAGAACTCTTCTGCTTCAGACAATTAGAATGATCGATCATCAAGATTATTCTAATTGCTCCCAAAATTCACCAGTGACACCTAGCAGTATATGGTGGCAACCCATCAGAAATGAAGAAAACCTCTCAGTGCAGCTACCTGTGTGATTGAGTTCTTCTATCATGAGTCCCGACTGAATTAGGATTAAGGTGAACTCGTCAAACCCAACATCAGTCATATGAATCAATCGATCGATCCGAGTTCGATGTGAAATCTCAATAGAAAACTCTTTTTCATTATTTCACTCTGCCATGGCCATGGGCTTAAGGACTTGATCTTTCGATCATCATAGGACTACTCTCATCTACCAAGGTTGATAATCTCATCTTGGTGCGACTTGGTTCCTACAATGAATATGCTACAGCCAACATACACCTCAGGATTCCGAATGGCTAGGAGATCGAGTTATGGTGTAGTCAAACTATAACACACTCAAGGTGAACTGTCGATGCACCTTAGGTCAAAGAACTAGACACACAGCTGCAGCATCGAGCTAGTCATCAACAAGAAAATAGATTTTCTTATGACTGCTCGAGGTGGTCACGCTCAGTACTCTCGTTCTCAATGAATACCTGTACTCTCGCTCCGGTGTCTCTACACCGTAGACTCAAAACATATCTACCCTAAGAAAGCGATCGTACACCAACCTTCCGGATCGATCATCATCCTCATGATGATCCTATGGTCAGGAGCTGTTTATGAGTTAGTTATGTAAATTCATACCTTAAATTTTCAACTTTTGAAAATATGAATTAATATTCCTACTAACTCAAAGGATGTATCACAGACATAATGTACACAATATGATAGTAGAATAACCCTTTCATTCATTTATAGTTAAAATTATAAATTTGCCCTTACATTTGTATAGGAATGTGTCAGCCAATCTGACATCTAGGGCACACATCTAACAGAGATATATTAGATGGTTTGATAAAGTTAAGCTCAACATAACTATTGTGGATAAAGTTTAGTTTTCAGTTTTTGTGATTGATTCAGATACTGTCTCTGATCGATGAGACACGTTATAAAAGGACTTCTATGGATTTACTCCCCTATCTATCTGAGAGCTTGTGAGATCTTTTTGACCGGTAATACTCAGATTAGGATCAGAGAAACCAAGGCGCTGCTCGTTAACAACGAGGGAGCATCCAAGATTGATTTTCTTGTGATTGTAGATTGTAGATAGTTGCAGTTCTTTGATCGTTGATTCATCTGGGACTTGAATAACAATGGCTAGAGGTACGATAGTTTTCCACATTAAAGATTAAGATTTCCTACGGAGCCTCCTCTCCAACCCTCAATTCATGAATCAGGTAGTTGTTCCTCACAGTTTTTGAACTCTTAGCATGATCTGTCTGACACTGTGATTGTTGACAGCCATTAGATCTTAGCTCTCAGTACCCCAGCTCTGTAGCTTGGTTGAATCAAATACCCAAATGAGAGAAATTTTGCAAAATCCAGAATCTATTCGCCAGCTTACTTATCCTGAGACACTGCAGGTAAATTCAATCTCGCAAGACTTGATAAACTCATGTCCTGGTATATAATCTGTTCTTTCTGTTTCTTGCTGCAACTCCTATCATCACGGCAAGCACTTTTGTCCCAGCTTGGTCAGCAACAGTCAAGCCAGAAAGTCAGCATCTAAAAATGACATTTGTATTTTCCTCTTCACTCTTTTTATCTGCTGTCTTATTGATCTTTTGATTCTGCCTTCTATTAAGAGTGTTAAACATGGTGGTCTTGTAGATGGCAAAATCACTGTAATGTTGGTTTCATTTTTATGGTTAATAATTTGCTTTTTAATTTCATTCCGTCAATTTTTTCATGAAAGGAATTCCTTATGTAAGAGAGGGCCCATTCTTAATCCATTATTTTGAGATAATACAAAATTTGTCATGATCCCTAGACTGGATAGCATCCTGGTTTTGAATTCTTGTGCTAGCTTTTTCTTGTTTCCCTAATTTCTCTAAGACCTGATCAATTGCTGTCTATGCTATCAAATTGCAGGGAACGTAACCAGGAAGGTGGTGGCGCAGGTAATTAAAAATGTTAACTCATCATTTGCCTGATGTTTGCGAGTTGCATTGATTTGATCATATGCCCTGAAATTCTGTTGATGCATCTTTGTAAAGACGGCACTGGTTGGTTCCTTACTATAGTTCAATATTTATTTCAGCTTGTGGAAATCCTTTTAACTTGCTGATGCCACAGTGTAGTCATAGACCAAACCTCCTGTGGCTCCATTCTCAAACTGGACTGTGGTCTAATGGTTTTCTCTTGACAATTGAATTTTTATCATGTCGCCTTGCTACAGGCACGCCAAACAGCACTGGGCTGGATTTTTTTGATGAACTTGTTTGGTGGACTTGGAGGGGCCGGCGATCTCGGTGTTCCTAATACCTCTGATGGTTAAATATTTGAAACAAGCTAATGATTAAGTCTTCCTTCATGATGCTGGACCTGTGGTATTTTGTTCTCTAATCATATATTGCTTGTGATGTTATACAGTCTTTATTACGTTTATGTTGGTGTTTGAATTTTGATATAAATTTTAGACAGATATATATATTATTACACAAATTATCTTTGAATTTTATCTTTTTATTTTTTTTCAAATTTAGTAAATATCGATACTTTTAAGCGTCAGCAATGTTTTAGGAACTGCCAACGCATAAATTCTTGTTAATTGGTGATGCTTGTAAGCGTCGGCATTTATAAATATAGCGATGCTCAAGCTTGCACCAGAAACTTTTCTAAACTTGCCGATGCCTTTTTAATATGTCGGGAAAAATAGTTTTCACTCTTCATTTAACGACGTTTTTTCGATGCTTTATAGTGTGTCGAAATTATATTTTACGGTGAAAATTTAGAATTTTGGCGTTGGCAATGTTCGATTATGCTGTAGTGAACTACTCCAAAATAGACTTTAATCTCGCTGAGCTGATTTTTCTTAATCTCTACTACAACCAAACTAACAATCAAAATTTGATCATCATGAGCATTTCTTATAATCAATGCAGCATGTAAGTTGCAGCACAACCTAAAACACCCTTGTCCAGTAACATGCTAATATATCAGATCATAACCCATGTCTCACAACATGAAGCTGAGCGTACACCTGAGGGGTTTCTTAAATATTTTGAATTAGGGCTTAAGATACAAGTATTTGAAAATGGCTAAGGTCTTGATTCTCTTACAGATTACTTGCTGTGTGTTTCAGCTGCATGCAATGGCTTGAGCATAATCTGATGTTAATATCATTCACCAAAGATTAAAGATCCCTATATCTATACTATGATTTTTGAATTAGCCAATGAGATGTCTTGAGATAGAACCACAAAGATTGACTAAAGACGGAATTGAGCAACGCATGCAAGCGAAGTAGCGGACCACATAGCGCCAGCACTGCTCACTCTTCTTTTCTTACCTACTTTGCTTAAAGCTCCCTCCTCACGGATTGTCAACGTTAATTCTGTGGTAATTGGATCTTTCTCCTATACTTCTTTGAAGTTAATTAAGTTTTTGATATAATAATATGCTGTTTATCTTTTCATTAAAAAAAATGCTGTTTATCAGCAAATTTAGTTTTTACAGAGATCCATAATTACGTTTCTCTTCTATAATTCACTTATTTGACCTAACCAATGCAAGTTACTGGATCCAATGTCTAGAAAAGCATTCACTGCGAAAATTGATAGAATTCTGCTTCAACATTTACTAGGGAGTGGACAGACAAAAAGGCAAATGGCAATTGTAGCCAATGTAAATTTTCATATATGAATGTGTATATGTGTATGGGTAAGCACTTATGTACTAATCATTTATTCATTTGCAAAAAACTTCTTTTGAGAAAACTAAATTACTTACTTACTTGTGTATACATTAATGTATAACCATAATAATCGAGCCTTGGCCTACTATTTATAAATTCTTCTTCACCGATCATCCTTATTAAGGGCCATCTCTGTTCTCTATGCACTCTGAATGCATGTTCACTAGCACAGATAGATCACATTCCTAAGGCAGTGCAATGGTAATATGGCCAACCAATTTCTCAATAATTACCTAAACACAAGAATTTATTGGTTTAAATGGAATACAGCTCTCACATAAGGAGATTAACTTAGTTTAACGATCTTCAGAATACAGAACAATTTCAAAGATCAATAATTCATCGATAGCAGATCAAAATGTGAAAATAGTAATGAAGTTGCTCCACTCATATTTAGTGACAACCAGTTCAAACCAGAGAAAGACTCCAAGCAAAGGAATTACCAAACATCTCATCGTTCAATATGTAGTAGTAAATGATGAATAATTCAGATTATTAAATTAATCATGATGATAGCCAATAGTGAGTAACGAAAGGAGGAAAAGGTTTCAAGCTTATCAATCTAGTGGTTATCATTAACTTTCAGTGCAGGCTCACCATTGTGCTGTCATCGATCCTTCTCACTGGACTTGCAAAATTGACGATGATAAAGTTCAACGATATGAGAGCCTATGGAGAGAGCAAACTAGCCCAAGTATCACTCCATCACATTATAATATCCTCATCAAGCTTTTTCAAACAATATTTGCAGTATCATGTAAACTGATACATGTCTTGTGTCTCTTTCCCAAATTTTTGGAGCTCTTGTTTCTCAGGACCCTAGCCAGGAAGCTTTCAGAAAAGAAAATAATCTCCATCCAGTGCATTGTGGTGAACCCAGGGATTGCCAACACCAAATCGGTCAATTTCTTAAGTTTTCATCATCTAATAAGTATACACAATTAGCTGATTTCAGTGAAAATATTTTTCAGCTAAAACAAGTTCCAAACCCTGATTGGAAGTTATTCTGGATGCCAAGTCCTGCTGAAGGCAAGCACTGAAACAATTTTCTTTTGCTTACATGTTCTTCTTAGGGTATCTTGCAGCTCATGGCTAACAAAACTCATGGGCCATATATGGCTCAGGTCACTTAGTTGTCTTAAGTTTTAGGCATGATTGATATCTGGTCCAGTTGGGAATGGGTACCATGCAAGAGTATCATGCAGTCATGCGTTCATGTATAACAGTAAATGGTTTAGACAGGATCATCTTGCTGATAAAAGGCATTTATACTCTCATATAGGTGCAAGGACTGCGGTCTTCTGTGCAACAAGTGCCAGAGCAGTTAACATGGCCAAGGGTTTTGCATACTACTCTTATGCTTGCAAGACGACCAAGGAGTCACCTCAGGCAATGGATGTGGGTTTTTGTCTAGATGTGCGGCAAAAGACATTGGAAGTTCTGAACTTAGATGTAGACTATGTAAATCAAGTCATCAACTGTTAGACATGCTGTAGACAAGAGTTGACTCATCTTGAATCAAGAGAAATGTATTCCTCTCATTAAGAGAGATTACTTAGTTCTTTTTTCTTTTCTTTGTTTGGTATTCTTTCAGCATGTTTAACATCTTGTCTTCCAAATGAACCAGAACCCCAATAGTATCAACTTTAAAAGAGTAACTCTATCTGTGGTTTTATGTATGCTGGACGTGCTTAGTTACCATAAAATAGGTTTAGATGATGATTTGATTTAATCTTGCAAAAAAGGAGAACATCTGGTAAACCTCGAGTGAAACATGTGGAAGCCAGCAGGAAATGAGTATGAAACCGAAAACTTATATGTTAAAAAGGTAGAAACTCTGACAATGGCGTTCTAGTGGTTTCCTATGTACTGATCATATTACACTTAATCGTTCTCGAGTAATCCAATGTCTGCTTCTCTTGTCTGTTTACTGATGGGGAAATTTTGAGCATATTGTACAGTTTCTGCATCTTACACCATTACTATAATTAAGCAAAGTTAATGTATTTGAACTCAAGTTCTTGCACTTTTTTTTGTTGTTACTAATCTAATGTTGATTCCTTTAAACTTTAGGCATATGAAGATTTTCCCGTCTGCTGCCTTATTACATTTGGGATTAAGGGAAGAATATTCTAAAACTCCCCCCCCTTGTCCTGTTTTCTCTTTTTCTTTCCCTTACTCTTTTGAAATTTCCCTGCATAAGATGATCTGTGCAATTAACAAACAGCAACTAATTTGGCACCAGAGGCAATCTCCATGGATCCTCTATCTCATGGTTGGGTAACTTCATTAACGACTCCTGGCTGCCATAGTGTTGTTCAAGTTGATTGCTAGGCAAAACAGCTGCTATAGTCCCATCCTCGCATAGAAATGACCTAGAATTTCAAGTGACATGAATTACCTGCCCTTATTGACAAAGAATCAATTTACTTGAGCATGTTGACTATTCTTTTAGGCTCAATTCCTGCTGCTATTAGAGCATTTGACCAACATTTGATGGGATTGTAGAGGTTATATACATAACCCGGAAACAGCAGATCATCCTTAGAAGAACCAGGAAGCTCTTACACTGCACCAATGTTAACGTAATGTAAAAAGGTTAAGAAAGTGGCTGACATTACTCTTTCTTCAAAAACGAAAAATTAAAAAAAAAAAAAAAAAAAAAAAAAAAGAAAGAAAGGTGGCTGCCAATCCTAGATTCCTATTTGCAACCTGTTAGGTTACAGATTCATACCCCAAATTTAGTATTCTAAGGAAAAAAAAAATAGGATCATATTCTGAAACTGCTGTTTCTATATACCAAGATATTATATCCATCAAGGTGCATTACATCTATTGACCAGGATTCATGTGGTATATCACATTGATTCGATGTGTTAATCTATCGTTATTCTCACTGATGATAACACAATCCATTTGTTCATCCAAGATTACGGCTCAGTGCTGCAGATTTTCATTGAAATTAGGAGCCTCTGAAATGCAGTGCTCAACTCCACACACACACCTCCCACCCCCATGGCCCCCTCAACCAAAAGGGAAAACGAAAGAGATATTGTTTAAGCAAGTAGGCTTATTAGGTGGTTTCCAAAGGCATCAAATCTTGTCACTTCGAACCGGATCATTGCAATTCTGTAGTAGAGATTCTTTCTAACTTTCATTTCTATTCAGACTCTATTGCACTGCTCATCAAGTACAAAAAGAAAAAAGGAAAGCAAAATCTTACCATTTGGTTCGGCAGCACAAAACCAAACATTGCCACAGAAACAGGATTTCCTATTAGTGGGTATTAACTTCTTCAACAAAGGACATCAGTGGGTATTTACTTCATGACCAAAGGCAAATGAAACATAGGAAACAGAGATGCAAACAGAAAGAAAAGGCTCACTCTTCATACACATGTTCACCATAACTCTGCTTAATTACATCCCCCTTAACATCAATAGATGCAGCTGAGGAACTTAGTTCTGCATAACAGTTCACGAAAACGATGTTTATGGATGCGGGCAAGGCCAGTCTTGACCATGCACTGAGAATGACTTCTCCAGCTCCCTCATGAAGAGCAATGAAGGTGTGCTCTTAAGGGAAGAAAAATTGTCTTTGACGTCCCTCTCTTCTTCTTTTATTGTGTCAAGAATTCTTGATACCTTGCGCCTCACAACAGAGACAAGCTGCGGCGGAGCCACCTCCGTCGCAAACCGAGAAGCTTGAGCCTTGGCCATTGCTTCACTAGCAACCAGTATTGCATTCAACAGCACAATTGGAGGAGAATAGAATCAAGAAGAAGCAGAAGAAATTAATGGAAGAAAGTTGAGGCTGTGCAGAGACCACAGATAGGAGAAGCCACAGGAGGAGGATGGCACAGGGATAAAAGGAGAGGGAATTTATAGCCGATGGTTGGTTTCCATCTGACTCTGCTATAAGGTGAACTTCTGTGTTAAACCTCACATGGAGGTAGGATAGATTCTGCTCCGTGTGTAAGACGTACACAGAAACCAGCACGCATTTTGACCGCATGGTCCTTTTCATGAGGTTAACCTCAGTGCCGTCCCCGTTAGCTTTTTGCATTAAATGTGGGATTGGACTGATGGTGGTGTGGGGGATGGTGATGAGCGCAGCATTGACTGCACGACACGTATACGTGAGGATTAGGTTCTGGATCTTTTCAAGATTTGGATATATCTGGGTTCTCCCTGGATGGATGAGTTTGGATTGAATCAGTCAATGTTCATAACCCATTGTATAATTAAAAATTAGATATTCATATCAATCTCACCATCAATCTCCAATTACATTAGATCGAATTAAATAAAAATATAAGCCAAATCAAATCAGATAGAAAAAAAAAATTTGATCAAATTGAATCGAATCAAATTAAATAAAAAATTCATAATATAAATATTATAAAATAATTATAATTTAAAAAATTAAATTAAAATTATTTTAGATTGAGATTCGATGTGAATTTATTTTATTTTTTTTTTATAGAATTAATACCTACACCAAATTTTAATTAGATTGATTATATTGAATCGGATTTCTAATGTATAAAATTACTATCTCTATTCCTCGTAATGTATTTTGGATTCTCCTGATCTGTATAATCAAGATTGATCTGAGAAAATAATTAAAAGATAAAATTTTTATAAAAATTATGCTATAAAGTATAAAATTATGGAAGAAGACAAGAGACGTTAACCATCCCATCTTCTTTGGGGTGACAAGTGTGGCTTTCTTGTGAGTCGTAATGCCGTGCCCTTCGAGGAAAGATGTCGACCTTGCTAGGCCGGGCCACCGCAAAGTGGTTCCTATCGGGTTTAAGGATAAAAATTTATTCATATTTGTTGTTGAAAAAAAAAAAAATTTCGCTCATTCCTCATTTTCTTCATGTGATGATCTTGAAATCTTCGTCATCCAATGATCACCATGTAGAAAAATTTTATGAGATAAGAGTGGAGTGTAAACAAATCAAATCTTAACATGTGAGATGCATATGATAGCTAAGGATTAATGAACATAAAATAGTAAGATGATGGAGTAGATAGGAGGGTTATTTGGCAATAATGTAATACAAAGACAAACATTTTGGAAATCTCACGCTTTAAATAATAGAGGAGGAGGAATCAAATCACAGGAACACAATTTGCACTAATTAAATAAACATTGCACGCTACTTTCTAGCCTTGATGGGGCATCACCCTCATAGACCAAGGGGCAAAGTTTTTCTTTCAAAATATTAAAAAGAAGAAGAAAATTAAGAGAGAGACAAGGTTGCCTTGAGGACCGATGTGCTCCCTGTCGGTTGGTGGTCATCAGCTTTTCATGATGCAAGCTACCATGAACATTTTAATTTCCATAGCCATCACTTAACATTAACTTAATAAGATGTGCTTTCAATCTACTGGACTCTACATGTTATTTAGGATGCATAATTGATGAAGTTGGTGGTGGCCTTGATTTTAAGTGGTTTGGCATAATTCACATGATGCTACTTGTTAGAATATACCGACCGACCCCTGTACATCCGACTCTACCGATCGGACCGACAAACAACTCCGACAATGACTGCCGACAAAGGCTGCCGACCATATCCGGCCGAAGGTATGCCGGCCGAACAGATCCATACTGTTTCCGACCGATCGAATGGCCGAACCCACATCACCGACTCACTGTCGGGGGTGGCAGCCGACGTTCGACTTCCACAAGGCACCAGATCAGCCGACGGTGTCTCCGAGTCACCACCCGACGATCCGGCAGCCGAATACCGACATACAGTCGGCCAGGCCATCCAAATGCCGTACAACCGCTATGGGCTGTTCTCCTGCCAAGGACATGCCGTACGACCGTCGTGGGGCGTTGTCCTGCTAAGGACTTGGGTTAATGACCTGACAACCCACGCCGCTTTGACAGCCTCCGGCGATTTGATAACTCTCCAGTTGTCTGCACCATTAATAGCGGGACCATACCGCATTCTACTATAAAACGGGGTAAGGCAACAGTCTTGGTAAGCTATCTCAAGCTTTCTCAAGCGTGGGTAAGCGCCTCTAAGCTCTTGAGCTCTCTAGCTCTCTCTCCCTCTCGCTGAGTTCCACTGTTGCCTAGTCTTCTCTCTGACTTGACCATCGGAGGGTCCCCACCGGAGGCATCTCCAATCAGTGAGGATATTTCTTTGCAGGTATGCGATCCCGACGATCGGACGACGGGGGGATTGGCCGCAACAGATTTGGTGCACCAAGTAGGGGCTCGACAGAGATAGGACAACGAGCTCCATAGAGCTTGAAAAATCTCTCGAGATGATGAAAATCAGGGCTCAGCGATCGAGAGCTACCGGGTCGGCGAGGCACTCTTCCCGATGGGAAGAGGCCCCTCCTTTACCTTCCATGGCGGAACCCAGTTCTCCGCACCCAGTGGTGACCATGGAGGTGCAGATTGCGGCGATCATGTGGCAAATAACCGTTCTGATGGACGCGGTCAAAAACCTCCAGCAACAACTGACTCGGTTGCCGCAACCGCCGGCGGAACAACCGACGGTGCACTCGATGCCGTCCAGAAGCAGCCGCCGATGCCCGCGTCAACTTTCGTCTCCTCCTCAAGAGTAGCCGTCTCAGCACTCCCATCGAGAAAGGGAGAGGTGGCCATGGCATGACACCCATCAATCTCGGCGTCCCTCTCCTTCCCAGCTGGAGCGAGCGAGGAAGGAGAAGCAGCCGCGGACACCGTCCGCCTCACTCTCAAATTCGTCGGGAGGTTCGACCCCTGGGGTTTCTCAACACCGACGGTTAGACGACTACGAATGCAAGTTCGAAGAAATCGACCGTCGGCTTGCCCAGCTCCAGGCGGATGGTCAGAAGTCTTTGAATGACGTCGACTTCCGGACCACCCAACATCTCTCCCGATTTATCCTCGACGAACCGATCCCTAGTCAGTTCAAGATGCCTCATGTGAAGCCTTACGATGGCTCCACCGACCCAGTTGACCATCTGAAGAGCTACAAGGCTCTCATGACAATTCAGAGGGCAACCGATGCCCTCCTCTGCATCGGCTTCCCCGCCACGCTTCGTAAAGCTGCCAAGGTCTGGTACTGCGACCTTCGCTCAGGATGTATCCACTCCTTCGGGCAGCTCGAGCATTCTTTCGTGGTCCATTTCAGCACCAGCCGGAAGCCGTCACGAACCTCGGACAGTCTTTTCTCCCTCAAGCAGGGAGAAAATGAGACACTCCGATACTTTGTGGCCTGATTCAATGCGGCCACACTTGAGGTCCGAAACCTCAACGAAGACATGGCTATCTCGACCATGAAGAGGGGGCTAAGGGGGTCCCGATTTACATATTTCTTAGACAAGATCCTCCCCTGAACGTATGCCGAATTACTGGAGCGCGCGTACAAATACACGCACGCGGACGAAGGAGCTTCCGACCGATGTCTGATCGAAGGCGCGGGCCAGAAGGAGAAGCGAAAGAAAAATCGGGCTCCTGTTGAACCCAGCAGGCCCCACCGATAGACGGGTCTCACCCCGACGATGGAGTTCGAGACTGATACATCGTAGGTATGACTCCTGCACCTCTCTCTCCGCTCCTCGTGTGCAGATCCTGATGGAGATCGAAGGGGTGGAATATCTACGACGGCCTCCGCCTCTGAAGGCAAAGGGCATCGACCAATGCGGCTGGCTAACTTGCCGACTTAGCTTCGACTAAGAAGGACAAAATGCCAGGACAACCGCAGTCACGCTCGCGACATACCGACTTGGTCACGACTGATCGAAGGATATTCAGCTTGCCACCATTTATCATACGTCCCGACGTGCTACGTCCGACCAAGGGCCGTAAAATGAATATTTGACTTGTCATCGTTATCTTATCCAAATACGTCGGACGCCACTCAACTATCAGACTCTATGGAATGATCGTGCCAACATACACGCCCAACCAGAGGTCGGACAACGGATATTCGACTTGTCGTCGTTATCCTATCCGAATACGTCGGACGCTACTCGACTATCAGATACGTCGGATGCTACTCGACTATCGAATATGTTGGATGCTACTCGACTATCAAACTCTACGAAATGATCGTGTCGACATGTTACGTTCGAAGGTTGGTAGACATCCGACCCGACGTGCACGCTCGACCTACAGTCGGGATGACTCTCGACCATCGGATCCTATGCAACCTGTACGACAGTCAGGACGTCGACCTACGATCGAGGCTTGCACTGCCCTTAGCACAGTGCACGCCACTGACTACTTTGATCAGCTACGCTGGATCCTACCGAACGTTCTAACGAGGTGTGTCGGAGCTATGACCTATACTCTCGGGGATGGCTCGGCAAATCAAACACTTTGAACCGCATGCGGGGAAAAGTTTGAAAAGTCTTTGATTTCATTTAGTTGAAGTGACTTATAAAATTGGACCGAAGCCCAATTATAAAATGAGGTCAGAGCCCGATTACAAATATCAAAGATGAAACAAAAATAAAAGAATACAAAAGTGACAAAGCAGACACTCCGACTATTCATCGGAGTCGACTTCCTGCACCAGGGAGAGTTCGAGAGCAACCGGCGTGCCCGCTTGGGTTGGAGAGGGACCGAAGATTGGAGCCGCCTCATCTTCGACGACTCATCCCGTTGGCATTGGGTCGGCCTCCTCCTCTGCGGCTTGGTCCTCCGACCCTGGAGGGACGATGCTGCTCAGGTCGAGCTCTGGGTGCAGACATTGAATCACATCCCGGGCGTCCTCATACCCCACCCAATAGGAGGCGAAGCTACTCTCGAGAAGCTCCTCCCGGTACTCGTCCGAGCCACAGAAGTCCTCCACCACCCGGCTCAGCGCCTCCTTGGCCGACTCTGCCTCCGCCTTCGCTATATCGGCGTCGGTTTGGGCGGAGGACAAGTTCTCCTCGATCTTAGCCAGATTCTTCGAGCTAACCTGAAGCTGTTCGCGCTCGGCCTCGAGCTCCCTGACGAAGCCATCTCGCTTGTGCCACAGTCGGTGGATGGAGCGGGTCTTGCACTAAACCTACTCGCGAGCCGATTGAAGTTCGGCCTCTGAGGTGGCTAGGCCGTTGGTGAGTCAGGAGATCTCCTCCTCGAGCCTAGCCTCACGATCAATCGATAACTTCAGCTGGTCCACCAGCATCGCCTTCTTAGCTTTTGTGGTTTCGGCCCTATTCTTCTAGGCCGCCCGGACATCGCCGAACCTCCGGTACCCGACCTCCAGCTCAAACATATTGTAGATCAGCTGCAAGTAGAAGTCGATCGTCAGAAAAATGAAATGATAAAAATAACAATGAAGAGAAAAGAAAAAGAAGAAGAGCTCATCTGGATCATGGTCAGGTAAAAGAAGAAAGCATGTCAGACATCGGCCGACCCCTCAAGAGCTCCCAGTCAGCTGGGAGAACAGTTGCCTGACACAACTTCCTGGCCAAGTCGTGGTTGGCCAGGGCCGACGCTCCCTCGGGGACCCGAACGTCAGATGATGCGACGCGGCCCGCCGACCTCGAGTCGTCCGCCGGTGCCATCGGAGCCTTCCCCCGACCTGTCGCCCAGGCCCGAAGATCGAAAAGGGACGGAAAACTTGAACTGACTGAGTTCTTCTCGAGGGTGCGACGGGAGCCACCGCAGGTCGTTCGGGCTCACTTGCTTCGACCCGAACCTCTTCCACAAGCGGGGGAGCCGACACTCCTTCGGCTGCCCCCTCTGCTGCCCCTTCCTCGGATGGTGCCTCGAGTGGCACCGCCGGCACCGACGGGGTGATAACTGGCTCAAAGCCCGACGATCGTTTGGGGTCGGGTTGCGCTGCCGCCATCGCAATGTCGATCGGAGATGATATCTGAGGCCTCTTGGGAGGCCGCAAAGGTCTGGCCCTGGGCGCCGGTCTCTTTCATGCCGCATGTTGCCGAATGTCGGCATCTGTCAGTCTCACTCTCGGTGGCATGCCTGTAATTTCAACAAAGGATCAGCACAAGTCCAAAGACGGATAAAGAAGATAAAAAATGACCGACAGACCGAGCTGTACCTAAATGGAGAACCGAACTCAAGCCGGCATCGTACAGAGCTTGCTCGGTGATGAGCTCCCTCTGCTTCGACACCGACACATCCTTCAGTCGGTGAAAGTCCTCTCGGTCTCCAGCCTTCACCCGACTGTTTTCGTTCGGCTGAGTCCGAGGATCGCTCCAGCGGGAAGGGAACCCCCAAGTAAGTGAAGAAGAAGCAAAGAAAAATTGGTTCTTCCACCCGTGGATCGATGATGGAAGATCGGTAATGAACGAAAGACCCTTCCGAAGATTGAAGAACCACCACCCTCGGGCTTTCGGGTGGGGTCGGAGGATGAAGAACGTCCGAAAGAGGGAGATGCGGGGAAAGGTCAGCAAAAGCCGATACAACAAGGCGAAGCTGATTATCAACCGGACTGAGTTCGGCGCCAGTTGCATCGGGCAAAGCCCGTAATAATCCAAAACATTCCGGACGAACTCCGAAATCAGGAAGCGAAGATCTGCTCGAAGGTCCTCAACATAAAAGGCCACCTGGCCCAGAGGCGGGTTGTTAACCCGACCCTCAACCCCAGAGGTGAAGAGTTCGAACTGCTCCGAGATACCATACTGCTCCCTGAGCCGTTTGACGTTTGCCCCCGAAAGTGAAGAAGCCTCCACCTCCAGGGTCGACCGGGAATCATCGGTCGGGTACTCCGACTGACTTCCTCGAGGAGAGGCTCTAGCCATAACGCTAGCCCCAAAAAAGAGAACAAAAAGAAAATGCCAAAGGAGAAAGGATGCAAGGAGACAAGAATGGAAAAAATTTCGAGAAGAGCTTTCAAAGGAGGACGAAAATGACTACTTGGAACTGGGGGACAACTCGATAGAGCCTCAGCGCTAGGAGCAGATTTGAAGCAAAAAGTGAAGTTTTGGATGTAAGTGGTTGCATATATATAAGAGCCTTCGACGGTCGAGATGAAAGTGTGCCGAACGAGGGTTTCCCAGATGTCGACATGTGGCAGTGCCTGGGCCCTTCCTCGGTCCGACGATTCGACGTATCTGCCCCCAGATCGAGCCACGTCGCCTCCATCCGCATGAACGGTTCCGACCCAATAGTCTCTTGACACGTAGCGAAAAAATCGCATCTCAAAATTCATTAACTGACGACGGTTTGTGTTCCCAAGGAGACGACGGTTCGTGTTCCCAAGGAGGCGGCGGTTTGCGTTCCCAAGGAGACGGCGGTTTGCATTCCCAATGGGACGTCTGATGTCGGATCGTTCGTTGATACAGTCGTCAGAGTCGGAGCAAGACGTGATGGAAAACCACTCCTTTTGCTCAAAGCCATCGCCCACGTGTTCACGCGGGCCGACACGACATCCGACTCAAGAGTGGGGGGGCAACTGTTGGGATATACTGACCGACCCCTGTACGTCCGACTCTACCGATCGGACCGACGGACAACTCCGACAATGACTACCGACAATGGCTGCCGACCATATTCGACTGAAGGTATACCGATCGAACAGATCCATACTGTTTCCGACCGATCGAGCGGCCGAACCCACATCACCGACTCACTGTCGGAGGTGGCAGCCGATGCCCGACTTCCACAAGGCATCAGATCAGCCGATGGTGTCTCTGAGTCACCACCCGATGATCCGGCAGCCGAATACCGACATACAGTCGGCCAGGCCATCCAAATACCGTACAACCACTATGGGTTGTTCTCCTACCAAGGACATGCCGTACGACCGCTGTGAGGCATTGTCCTGCTAAGGACATGGGTTAATGACCTGACAACCCATACCGATTTAACAGTCCCCGATGATTTGACAACTCTCCAGTTGTCTGCACCATTAATGGCGGGAACATACCGCATTCTACTATAAAACGGGGTAAGGCAACAGTCTTGGTAAGCTATCTCAAGCTTTCTCAAGCGTAGGTAAGCGCCTCTAAGCTCTTGAGCTCTCTAGCTCTCTAGCTCTCTCTCCCTCTCGCTGAGTTCCATTGTTGCCTAGTCTCCTCTCTGACTTGACCGTCGGAAGGTCCCCACTGGAGGTATCTCCGATCAGTGAGGACTTTTCTTTGTAGGTGTGCGACCCCGGTGATCGGGCGACGGGGGGATTGGCCGCAGCACTACTTATTCTCAAAAAATAAAGATTTCTTCCAAATTTGTGGGAGGCTCGGGAGGCCCTTCATCACTGCATATAATAAATTCTTTTCCAAGTATGATTGGAGCAAATCATAAGGTTTCTTTTTGTACATTGGATCATTTGATTATGAAATTACCAAACCAGTATCCATCGCGCCATTGAACTTTTTAAATATTGGCCGTTTATCAAAGTTGTTGTCCCCAAGCTAGACCCAATAGACTAAGACATTTTTGAGTGACTCTTTCACAAGCTAGAACCTATGTATGGTGAGCTAATGATCGAAGCTTTCTTGAAAGTAGACTCAAAATTTATTCATAAATATTTTTTAAAAAAAATTATAGTTTTATTTTTCTCAAATTTGAATGATTTCTAAATAAACTCTTCAACTTTAGAAATTTTCAAAGTGACTTAAATAGTCCTTTCATTCATCCCCGTTAATAGAGTTGTGGCACATATAGATTAAATGATAATTTAAATATATTATTTGGCCAAAATATCCTCTCCCAAATACTCTTTAATTATTAGGAACGCCCTTCATTGCCGCTCAGCCGACCTCCTTGCTAGCAAGCTCCACATTGACATCATTACTACCTTTGTTGCCCTTGACTAGCTCACCACCCACGCTGACCCCCACCGCACCAACGCTCTCCTCAAACCCTTAACCATATTGACAGTGGCATTTGCAAAGTTGCCATGGAAGACTCACTGTTGCAAACTAAATATGAAGTATAATATAAATAATCAAATAAAATAAAAGATTCCAATTAACACCCAAATTACACCTAAAATTGAATCCACAAGCATCCCCCAACATAAACCTAGCCCTTTTTTATTTTATAGTTGTTGACACCTTACAAGAATGTTGCAAACTCATTTTTTAAAAAAATGTGAACAATAAAAGAATTTCCAAACTCTTGATTTGAAGCTTCTTGTACATCCAATTTCCTTTTAGAGATCTTGTAGAATTACTATTTTGTCTCCTTAGCTTTCATTTCCTCACAGTAATGCAATTACAATCTTCCCTGATTACTGCATGGTCAAAAGCACGACTCTAAAGATCAAGTAAAACTTCAACTAGTTCACTTGGTAAAGTTACAGGGCATTGTCACCGGTGATCTAGCTTGATGCCCCACCTACAGCACTTTAAGATTGGTTGTCTTAATGTCCAGAAGAGGAATATTTATTTGGACATGCTTAAATAAGTTTCGACCTGCTAAATTTTTAAAAAACCTTTGTACCAAAAAAAGAACCACCAATGTACCTAAGAGAGTATTTTTAGCAGCAAGTGTGAGCTCATACTTATCCAATCATGTGCCAATAAAATATAAAAATCCAGGATCTCCAACAATTTCATGTGATATTGGAGAAACCCATATTGAGAAGGCCTTGCTAGATTTAGGAGCTAGTGTAAATATTCTTCCATTTTCAGTATATAAGCAACTAGGATTAGAAAAATTTCTACCGACAAAAATTACATTACAATTAGCAGATAGATCTCTTAGGATCCCTAAAGGAATGGTAGAAGATATTTTAATCAAGATTAGTAATTTTATCTTCCCTGTCGATTTTATCATTTTAGAAACCGAACCAGTTGCGAATCCCAAAAGTCATATCCCAGTTATTTTAAGAAGACCATTCTTAGCTATTGCAAATGCTGAAATTAATTGTCGGAATAGACTTATGAAGCTATCTTTCAGGAACATGACTATTGAGCTGAATATATTTAATCTAGAACAGGAATCTACGCAGCATACTGATGTAAATGTAATTCAAGAGAAAATTTATGAACTCATTGACATTAGCGATGAGGAAGTCAATTTCGAGTCTAGTTTCTGGCCAATCAATGAATCTAAGAAAATCAAAATTTTTTTTATAGATAATAGGAATAGCCAGAGACAAGAACCTTCCATTGAACCAATCATAAAAATGATTAATCCATCATCCAAACCATCAATAAAGGAGGCACCCAAATTAGAATTGAAACCACTCCTCGAGCACCTTAAGTATGCATATTTAGGTTCAGAGAAAATCTTACCTGTAATTATCGCATCTGACCTCAATTCTAAATAAGAAGAGAAGTTGCTAGCAATTCTGAAAAAGAATCGTGAAGTAATAGGCTGGACCATGGCTGATATTAAGGGAATAAGCCCTTCCATAGTTTAACACAGGATACACCTAGAGGAAGAGGCCAAACTAACTAGAGATGCTCAGAGAAGACTTAACCCAGCCATGAAGGATGTAGTCAAAAAGAAAATTCTAAAGTTACTTGATAATGGAATCATCTACCCCATCTCTGATAGCTCGTGGGTAAGCCCTGTACAAGTGGTACCTAAAAAGTCTGGGATAACAGTGGTCCAGAATGAAGCAAATGAACTTATTCCAACTAGGACACAAACGGGGTGGAGGGTCTGTATAGACTATAGAAAACTGAATGCTACAACAAGAAAAGATCACTTTCCATTACCGTTTATTGATCGAATGGTAGAAAAATTAGCTGGATAAGAGTTCTACTATTTTCTCGATGGATATTCCGGCTATAATCAGATCCCTATAGCCTTCGAAGATCAGGAAAAGACTACATTTACTTATCCATTTGGAACCTTTGCTTATAGGCGTATGCCCTTTGGATTATGTAATGCGCCGGCAACTTTTCAGAGATGCATGATCAGTATTTTTTCAGATATGGTTGAACGATTTCTGAAAATTTTCATGGATGACTTTTCTGTCTTTGGCCTGACCTTCTCCGAATACTTAGATCATCTAAGATTAGTTCTAGAAAGATGTAAGGAAAAGCACTTAGTTCTTAACTGGAAAAAGTGCCAATTCATGGTTAGAGAAGGGATAGTTCTTGGCCATGTAGTTTCGAAAAAAAGAATTGAAGTAGACAAAGCCAAAGTAGATCTTATTGCAAGTCTTCCACCATCCAAATCTGTCAAAGAAATCCATTCATTTCTAGGACATGTTGGATTTTATAGAAGATTCATTGTCAATTTTAGCAAAGTGGCTCGCCCATTAACAAATCTCTTAGCAAAAGAAATCAAATTTGAATTCACTCCTGAATGCCTAGAGACTTTTGAATTTCTTAAAAAGGCACTCATTTCAGCTTCCATCATTCACCCTCCTGTCTGGTCTGAACCTTTTAAACTAATATGTGATACGTCTGATCATGCTGTAGGCACAATTTTAGGTCAAAGAATTAATAAGCTGCCTAGAGTTATTTACTATGCGAGCAAAATCTTAAATGATGCACAGCTTAATTACACTACCATTGAAAAGGAGTTCCTGGCAGTTATTTTTGCCTAAAAAAATTTAGATCCTATTTGGTTGGGTCACACACTATTGTCTATACTAATCACTCAGCCATTAGACATCTCTTAGTAAAAAAAGATGCCAAGACGCGCTTAATACGATGGATTTTACTCCTTCAAAAATTTGACCTAAAAATTAGGGACAAAAAAAGAACAGAGAATGCAGTAGCGGATCACTTGTCTCGAATCATAGTTGCACCATCTGGTGAACCATCCATCAATGAATTTTTTTTTGATGAGTAGCTCATGTCCGTGTCCACTGAACCATGGTATGCCGATATTGTCAACTATTTAGCCATTGGTAAAGTCCCTTCTCACTGGACCACTCAAGACAGACACAAATTCTTTGCCCAAGTGAAGTATTTTATTTGGGATGATCCATACCTCTTAAAGCAGTATCTTGATCAAATCATTAGAAGGTGTGTCCCGGATAATGAGGTTAGAAGTATTTTATCTTTCTGTCACGATCAAGCTTGTGGTGGTCACTTTGCATCTACGAAAACAGCTATCAAAGTCCTCCAATATGGATTTTATTGGCTCAATCTATTTAAGGATGCATACGAGTACTGTAGAAGTTGTACTCGATGCCAACAAATGGGACGAATCACCAAGAGAAATATAATGCCTCTCAATCTAATCTTGATGGTTAAAATTTTTGATGTGTGAGGGATCGATTTTATGGGTCCATTTTCAAACTCATTTGAAAATGAATATATTTTAGTAGCTGTCGACTATGTCTCAAAGTGGGTAGAAGCTATTTCCTGTAGATCTACTGATAGTAAAGTGGTCATAAAATTTCTAAAAAAAAATATTCTCTCCCATTTCGGCACTCCTAGAGCAATCATTAGTGATCAGAGAATACATTTTTGCAACCAACCCTTTGCCACATTAATGAAGAAATATAATATCACCCACAAGTTGGCCACACCTTATCACCCTCAGACTAGTGGACAAGTAGAAGTGTCCAACAGACAGATCAAATTAATCCTGAAGAAAACTGTTAATGCCAATAGAAAAGATTGGTCTTTGAAATTAGTTGATGCACTATGAGCATACCGAATCGCTTTCAAGACCAACCTAGGAATGTCTTCCTATAGGATTGTATTTGAAAAACCTTGTCACTTGCCTATTGAGCTAGAGCATAAAGCCATGTGGGCTATTAAAAATTTAAATATAGACTTGGACGTAGCCAAAAACCACAGGAAGCTTCAAATGAATGAATTAGAAGAACTAAGAAATGAGGCTTATGAGAATTCTAGGGTGTATAAGGAATGAACCAAAGTATTCCATGATCAGGCAATTATGAGAAAATCATTTACTCCTAGATAAAAAGTTTTTTGTACAATTCTAGATTACACCTATTTCCTGAAAAGCTTAGGTCTAGATGGATAGGATATTTTTTAGTTAAAAAAATCTTCCCACATGAAGCTATAGAAATTGAAAATTCAAGTAATGGTGCTGTATTTAAAGTTAATGGTCAAAGATTGAAACCATTCATGGAACTACCCAAAGAATCTATTGACGAAACCATGGTTCTCTATGAGCCAATTTGTCATGATTAAATTGCTTGAAATATTAGCACTTTTGGGAGGCAATCCAATTTTTTTAAAAAAACTAATATCTTTTCTATTGAATAAATAGAGATACCAGTCTTCGGACTTCGGACTTTCAGACCAACATCGCACCAGATCACCTTCAACAAAGAACACATATTCACCAGGTGACATCTTTTTTTTTCTTACATTCATTGTGTTTCCTCCTTCATTAGAAATAATGATATTTAAGTTGGGGGGTAAAAAAAAAAAAAAGAAGTATCTTGAGCAAAATAGATTAGAAAAAAAATACTAAGAGTTAGAAAGTATTTGCTAATGACTGTAGTTAGTTAAGAAGTAGATTAGTGGGTAGACTTTTAGTAACTTACTTAGATCACCTAAAGGCTATTAGCACTTTTAATTACACATACACACTGACAAGGCAAAATAGGTGCTGATTGTAAGGCCGACCAACGACTCAATTATCACTTAAAATTGATAATTGATATACACTCCAATAAAAAATTTGAATTTGAGGAAAGAGCTACCTGCCTAAAATAAAAATATAGAGTATATGTGGATTGTCTTAAGCTTAATAACTGGATCTCTGCACTTAAATCAAGTGTGAAGGTTCGCATCAAACAGTAAAGGGAAGGCCAGGATGCTCAGCATGAAAAAAAAAGAAGAAGGTAGTGTAAAAGCTACCTTAAGTTCATTTGGGGGTGTATAGAAAATTAACCAAAATAAGGTGATAAGAGAAGATACATTTGTCCTTTAAAAGCCAGCACTCAAATGCTAAGTTGGTCATCACAAATACAAGTGCTATAGATCTTTCGATGTATTCTAAGAAAGTTTTTAATTGTATTAACTATGAAATTTATTTTTAAAGCTCAATATTTAATTAGTAATACTTGCTAAACTCTTTGACTTTCAATCCTAGATCTATTTTTGTAAAGGGTGATCTTAATGAAATATTGTTAAAAAAAATTTAAAAAAAATTATATATGGCATTGCTAAGAGACTAGCAATAAATAAGTTGGAGGGTGATGCGTAGTCGTTGATAGCACCAAAAATAACTCTACTCACTACATAGGTAGGATGAGTCGAGATCGTATCCTCAGGGACCTTGGACTAAGTTGAGATTGCAAAATAAAAGAAAGAAGTGTTGTTTTGATTTAGAGAATAAATTATCTTAAAATTAATGTAATTAGAAAATAAAGAGCTCAGAAGTTTTGAATTAATTTTGTACTAGTAGAGTTGTATCTCTTTTTTTTATATTTAAATAGATGTGATTAATCTTAAAAAAAATATCTATCTTTTCTCGGCACACCACGTGCCCGTAGATCACGGCGTGTCTCCAAAAAGTACTAGGTAAACAATTCTTCTTTCCTCGGCATGCCCCGTACCTGTAGATCACGGTACGTCTTCAAAAAGTAAAAATTATTCCTAATATTAATCTAACAGGAAAGCATAAATAAAAGCATATGAAAGAGAGCAAATAAAGAACTCATGACGATTTAAATAAAAAATATAATCTTTATTGCATATAAAGAAATACAAGAAAGTTTAGAACAATAAACCCACTCTATATCGTTACAAAATTTCTTCTCCACTCTCGAGACTGCTAGCCTAGCTGCTCATGGAGTAGTCCCTTTCTATTCCTCTATGCAAGGCTCTAGAAGAATTTCTGGGCTCCTCCTCCAATGAAAGTACAAAAGCCTTTTTATAGGTGTTAGGAGAGAGGAGTTTTATATGGTTTTTCGATGTGGGACTAAAGAAAATACTAAGGATTAAAAAATGAATGGATGAGATGAAAATATCACAAGCAGATAAAGAAAATATAAATTCTTCCTCTTGAAGTATTTTCAAGTATTAAATTTTTTTTTAATTTTAAGATCCCTCTGTTCGCCACTGTGTCTGCCTTGCCAAACTCCCCGCGAATCCGTGCACCCGCCTTGCCGCGCCCGATGCCGCACCCTTCCGCGTGCTCCTTCCGCGTGAACCCATTAACTGTTTATACTCCTTTACAAAAAGAAACTTTTGTTTCTTTAAAATGACATCTATATCCTTTTTTGGTTCCTTCAATAGTATCTTCATTTTCTATAATACCGTATGCATCCTTCTTTTATTTAAATTTTATTTTAAGTTTAATTTTCTTCAAACTTGAGTCTCTTTGATCTACGAATCGGACTCTTTATATCGACGATCACCTTTCCTGTAAAACATAAAAAGAAGCATAAATTCTTAATAAATAAAATAAATTAACTATAATTTTTTGCTTTAAATGACTTAAATTAAGTGTTTATCACACTCTCCAACTTGAATTTTGCTCGTCCTCGAGTAAGATAGATATATCAGCATTGTGTATCGACTCGATTTTGAATAAAAAATTAAGTTAGGCATCCCAAAAGGTAGATGATACCTGGTCAGACCATTAAAAAGATACTTCATTGGATTATCAATTTGACCCAATTAGTGGCTGAGTATTAACTAAAGAAATTTCAAGAGCTTTTCTTTCACCAACTCTCCACTTTACTCTTTAAATCCTCTAACTTAATGTGAGAGAGGTTTATTATCTTCTTGCAATTTAGTCCTCTTATTATCCACTATTTTTTTTAACATTGTCCATCTTTTTACGCGAACCACAACGCTTACTTAAGCGAAAGGGCCCGGTTACTCAGTAGGAAACCAATATTTTTTTTTAAAAATAAATTTTAAGGAGAATTTTGCATACCTCGACCTTTCCACCCAATCTCTCATGAAGCAGATTCTTTATTGAGATCAGTAAGAAGAGGGTTGTAGAATCACTCCTAAAATTTGATCTAGTCTAAATCCTACCATTCATTGGGTTTTCTTAATAATTTATTCCTCAGTATCTCTAAAATTATCTTGACCGTTAATCATTCATTGATTAGGATGCCTAATTGACTCTTAATCAAAATAAAATTCGGATACACAAAACTAATTATTTCTGACCATACTCGAGGATTTGATTAATTTCTATTTCCTTCCCCCCCAACTTAATCTACATTGTCCTCAATGGAGTAGGAAAGCAAAGAAAATAAAAGGAGAGAGTGCACCTGGGATAATTTTGCTTCAGAAGTTGAAGATAGCTTCATTGATTAATAGGTTCTTGTTCTAAATTCCTGCAGCTGCAGTAAAGTAAAAAAAATATAAAATCGTTGGGTTGCCTCCCAACAAGCGTTAAGTTTTACGTCTTCAGCCAGACGTCAAGTTTATTGATAGACTCTTCCATACAGAGCTGTCCTTTATTCTTAAAAAAAATGAAGATCAGTTAAAATAAAATAAAAAAAATTTGGGTTGCCTCTCAAAAAGCGCTAAGTTTAACGTCTTTAGCCAGATGCTAAAAGAGTGTCTATCCTATTCCTGCTCAAATCTTAACATGAGTGTCGATCCCTCTTTCAGAAATAATATGTCCTAATACAATTCCTTTCCGCACCATGAAATGGCTCTTTTCCCAACTTAGGACAGGATTTGTCTCCATACACTGTTTAAGAACTTTGGAAAGATTATAGAGACAATCCTCAAAGGTAGTTTCAAACACAGAAAAATCATCCATAAAAACTTCAAGATATTTGTCCACCATATCCGAAAAAATAGCCAGTATGCACCGTTGAAATGTAGCAGGTGCATTGCAGAACCTGAATGGCATATGTCGAAAAGCGAAGGTACCATAGGGGCAGGTGAAGGTCATCTTTTCTTGATCATCCGAAAATACAGGTACTTGATTGTACCTTGAATAACCATCAAAAAAATAGAAGAAACTTTGTCCTGCTAACCGTTCTAAGATTTGGTCGATGAAGGGCAATGAAAAATGGTCCTTCCTAGTAATGGCATTCAGTTTTCTATAATCTATGCATACTGGCCATCCAGATGATATGCGAGTGGGAAGCAGTTCACCTTCTTCGTTCTCAACCACAGTAATATCTGATTTTTTAGGTACTACTTGAGTGGGACTGACCCATTTACTATCGGATATGGGGTAGATGATTCCAGCATCTAACCACTTTACCACCTCTTTCTTTACTACTTCACGCATGTTTGGGTTCAATCTCCTCTGCATATCTTGATGGGGTTTGGCATTTGCCTCAAAATGAATATGGTACATGCAAATAGAGGGATCAATTCCTTTTAAATCGATAATGGACCAACCGATAGCCTCTTTGTGTTCCTTCAGAATACCAACCAATTGTGCTTCCTGATTAGGGGTCAAGTTTGATGCAATGATTGCCGGGAGGATGTCATTGGGTCCTAGAAAAACATACTTGAGCATAGCAGGAAGGGGTTTCAATTCTAACGTAGGTGGTGATTCTAAAGATGGGACTATTGGTGTACTGGCTAATGTGGGCAATTGCTCATACTTGATTGTCCATAGAGGAGTGATTTTATCGTGTGGTGTATCCAACAGGATGTTAACTTCTTTCATATATTCCTCAAAGTCATACACTCCAAAGTGAGCCAAGCAAGTATCTAAGGGGTCTAGTGCTAGAATTATGGGTGTTGCATCTTCTATAATGTCTTCTAGTGTATCTACTTCGAAGCAACTATCCATTGATGGTCCTTGAGAAGCACCAAACACATTCAGTCTCAGTTTCTTATTCCCAAACGATACGTCCATGACTCCTATCCTACAATTAATGCATGCATTTGTCGTAGCTAGGAAGGGTTGTCCTAAAATAATGGGAATTTATCTTGGGTTGCCACTTAGTTCCATGTCGAGAATCAGAAAATCAACTGAAAAGTAAAACTCATCTATCTTGACCAAGACATCCTCAAGCATTCCACGTGGTTCCTTAATTGATCTGTCGGCTAATTACAGTATGACTGATGTGGGTTTCAGTTCTCCGAATCCAAAAAGTTCATACACCAAACTAGGTAAAAGATTCACACTTGCCCCTAAGTCCAGAAGAGCTTTTTCAATGTGATAATCTCCTATAACACATAAAATGATGGGGGCTCCTGGGTCCTTAAGCTTTGGAGAAGTGGCATGTTGGAAGACAGAACTAGCCTGTTCAATGAGACGTACTTTCTTTGGGATTTGTAATCTAGATTTACGTTTTTGGATGCATAAATCCTTCAAAAATTTTGCATAAGCAGGGACCTGTTTGATTGCATCTAGAAGGGGAAGATTAATTTGGACTTGCTTAAACAATTCCAATATCTCGTCAAGTCTTCCTCCCTTCTTATCTGCAGGAATAGGGGCTTTCAGGGCATCCAAAAATAGGGCTTTAGGCAAATACGATGATTCCAGTGCAGTTGGTTCATTCTCTATTTTAAGGTCCTCCTTGTTCTTGGATGATTTGGCTTCGGTTAGAGGTTTAGGGTCAGTCTCATTGGTTTTACTAGTGTGTTCAATGACCTTCCCACTTCTCAGAGTCATGATTGATTTGGCGTGTTCAGAAAAAGCTTCTGGGGTATTAGAGCTCTCAATCATAAATTGCCCTCTTGGGTTGCTCTCGGATTGGCTAGGTAATTTTCCTCCTTCCCTCCTACTGAATGCAGTCGCTAGTTGACCTATTTGGGTCTCTAGCTTAGCAATGGATTGTGTGTGGGAGTTAAGGGTCTGAGTGTTGACTTCTAATCGCTCTAGTGCTTTCAGAACTTTTTCCTCAAAAGCTGAGCTGTGACCAGTAGTAGACGATTGAGGAGCATTTTGAAATTGATGGTATGGTCCATGCCTATATGTTGGGTCCTGATATTGAGGTCGAGGTGCAGCAGGGCCAATCACTGGTTGTGGTCTCCAGGAAAATTTGGATGGTTTCTCCAGCCGGGGTTATAAGTGTTCGAATAAGGATCGTTTCCTGGTCTGCGAGCTTGTTGGACTTGAGCTTGCTAAATCTGCTCGTGCACAAACTCAGAAAATTGAGGTGCGGCTGGACATTCACTAACAAAATGGTTCCGACTTGCACACAATGTACAAACTTCTTGGATTGGGTTAGGTGGAATCAGAGATTGTCTAGTATTTAGAAGATGGTCTAATTTTTGGGACAGTTCATCTACCTTACTGTGGATATCCATGATGTTTCCAATCTGATAAATTTTACTTTTTTTTTGTTGAAGCATGGGTTGTTTTCTAGAAGTGGCAGACATATGATGTAGAAAATTCTCACTAAATGTTTCAAAGAGCTGCCAGGCTTCATCCTCACTCTTTAGCATGAATGTCCCATCACATGATGCATCAACCATTTGTCGGTGTTTCTTCAATAGACCATCATAAAAACACTGACAAAGTTGCCATTTAGGGATAGCATGGTGTGGATATTTATGAATGAGGTCCCTTAACCTTTCCCATGTCTCATGAAAAAGTTTACCCTCCAATTGGAAAAAACTAATGATAGCTTTTCTAATTTGATTTGTTTTTTCAATTGAAAAGTATTTCTTGAGAAATTCTCTCTGAAGATGATCCCAAGTTGAAATGGTTATAGAGTCTAAGGAGTTTAACCAATGCTTGGCTTTGTCCTTAAGTGAGAAAGGAAACAGTTTCAACCTAAGGGCATCATCGGAGAAGTTTTAGATTTTTACTGTGGAACAAATTTCAAAAAATTCATCCAAATATTTGTATGGGTCCTCGTTACTAAGTCCATAGAACGATGGCAACATTTGAATAATGCTAGACTTAATCTCATATTGGGTAGCTTCTACTGGAGGTGCTTGAATACATGGAGAGTAGGTATACGAGGATGGAGTGAAATATTCTCTCAATGAGTGTGGAGGATTAGCCTCACCAGGTGCAGCCATGTTTCTAACTCGGATAGTCCTAAGAGTCTTTTCTAATTCTTCGTCTAATATTTGCAAGTTAGGTTTTAGTGATCGTCATCCTAACATGCAACTAAAAGGTCTATGTAGGACTATCCTAGTCTGTTAAGGATTTTTTTTTTATTAAGAGGAGAAGAGAAGAGAGAAAAGAGTTCTAAAGAAGAGATCCTAAGAAGTCCTAAAACTAATAGAAGAATTAGCTGTGGTTAGATTTTAATTACAATCAAGTTAGCACGCAGTGGACTCTCTATCCTAAAGTTACCCTAGTTCTAGACAGCTCCTAACTGTAGTTAGCCTTCAAGCCCTCCAAGTCGGAGCTTAACCAACCAACTGGCCAGGTAAGTGTAAGGTTGGTGGGAGTCCCCCCGTTGCTTTCCTTAGACACCAATTAAATTGGCCAGGTCAGCAAACAGAATCAATTAAAAACCACCTTCCTTCGGGCCCAATCATCCCACAAACCACTTGCCTAGACACCAGCTAGCTGACCAAGTCTAACCTGATTCAACTCTCAGGGTCACTTGTCCTAATGAGCTCGAAATCCTTAGGGGTCAACGTCTAATTAATTTTAGATTAAGGTCTAGATTATGCAAATGCAAGGGAGTGATTTGTGGGCCAAGGAAGGGTGATCAAATCCCCACCTTATCTTAATTAATGGGTTACACCCTTAAAGTTCATTATGGAGATGCAATGCAAAGAAACAAGGTGTCCAATCAAGTTAGAAATTTTTATATTTGAGGTTACGCTATTTTAGTTAAGTGTTATGAAATGTCAGTGTTTTTTTTTTTAATTCAACCGTGCCAAGGTCCCCGGCAACGGCGTCAAAATTTGATGCGTAGTCGTTGATAGCACCAAAAATAACTCTACTCACTACGTAGGTAAGATGAGTCGAGATCGTATCCTCAGGGATCTTGGGCTAAGTTGAGATTGCAAAATGAAAGAAAGAAGCGTTGTTTTGATTTAGAGAATAAATTATCTTAAAATTGATGTAATTAAAAATAAAAAGCTCGAAAGTTTTGAATTAATTTTGTACTAGTAGAGTTGTATCTCTTTTTTTATATTTAAATAGATACGATTAATCTTAAGAAAAATACCTATCTTTCCTCGACACACCCCGTATCCGTAGATTATGGCGTGTCTCCAAAAAGTACTAGGTAAACAACTCTTCTTTCCTCGGCACGCCTCGTACCCATAGATCACGGCGCATCTCCGGAAAGTAAAAATTATTCCTAATATTAATCTAACAGGAAAGCATAAATAAAAGCATATGAAAGAGAGCAAATAAAGAACTCATGATGATTTAAATAAAAAATATAATCTTTATTGCATATAAAGAAATACAAGAAAGTTTAAAACAATAAACCTACTCTATATCGTTACAAAATTTTTTCTCCACTCCCGAGACTGCTAGCCTAGCTGCTCATAGAGTAGTCCCTTTCTATTCCTCTATGCAAGGCTCTAGAAGAATTTCTGGGCTCCTCCTCCAATGGAAGTACAAAAGCCTTTTTATACGTATTAGGAGGGAGGAGTTTTACATGGTTTTCCATTGTGAGACTAAAGAAAATACTAAAGACTAAAAGATGAATGGATGAGATAGAAAGATCACAAGCAGATAAAGAAAATATAAATTCTTCCTCTTGAAGTATTTTCAAGTATTAAATTTTTTTCTTTTATTTTAAGATCCCTCTGTTCGCCACTGTGTCCGCCTTGCCAAACTCCTCGCGAACCCGCGCGCCCGCCTTGCCGCGCCCGATGCCGCACCCTTCCGCATGCTTCTTCTGCGTGAACCCATTAACTATTTATACTCCTTTACAAAAAGAAACTTTTATTTCTTTAAAATGACATCTATATCCTTTTCGGGTTTCTTGCATAGTATCTTCATTTTTTATAATACCGTATGCATCCTTCTTTTATTTAAATTTTATTTTAAGTCCAATTTTCTTCAAACTTGAGTCTTTTTGATCTACGAATCGGACTCTTTGTATCGGCAATCATCTTTCCTATAAAACATAAAAAGAAGCATCAAATTCTTAATAAATAAAATAAATTAACTATAATTTTCTGCTTTAAGTGACTTAAATTAAGTGTTTATCAGAGGGTTGCTGGGAAATTTGATATGTTTAAATTGTATTTCAGATTCTTGTTCTTCGTACTTTTAGTTTTAGTATTTTTTTTATCTTTTTAGTTATTTTAGTCAAATTAAAATCTATCCTGACATAAGGTTGTCCTGGCGTAACAGAAAGTTACGTTGTATGGTTGTCCTACAATAGATTTTGATTTGCATTAAAAATATATATATATATTTACCTTTAATTCTTAGATTTTTCTTTTAATTGCTGCTTTATTTGCTTAGTTAATTTTTTATTTTTAATATAGATTAGAATTCTCACATTTTATTTAGATTACATAAGTTTTCTTTTATTATTAGCTGATTTAATTTCTTTTTAGTTGAATCTTTTTATTTTTTTCATAACTCACTAGTCCAAACTCAATATTTACTTTAGTTTTTGTAATTAGATTAACATAAAATAATAATAATAATAATCATACTAGTCGCATAAGATTTAATTAATATAAAGAAACAACTAAACTTGAAAAATCTTCCACTTTATTTGGTCACCTTGTTTTCTTTGCATTGCATTTTCATAATATATCTTAAGGGCATCACCTATTAATCAGATAAGGTGGGGATTTGATCACCCTTTCTTAGCCAACAAATCACCTCCTTGCATCTACATAACCTAATCCTTAAATAAAATGAATTAGACGCCAGCCTTAGGGACATTCGAGCTCATTAGGATAAGAAAACTCAAGAATTAGACCCGATTCAAGTGGGTTAGCCTATCGGTGTCTAGGAAAGTGGTTCAGGAACTACGTTTCGAAGAAAGGTGGTTATCTAATTAGATCCATTACGAAAGTACGGAGAACCTTCCACCAATCTTACACTTATCTGGCTGATTTGGTTAGTCGATTTCGAACTTGGAGTGCTCGAAGATGATCTTGACAGTTAGGAGCTATCTAGAATTAAGAAAACCTTAGTCAAGACCCCTCTTCTTTTTTTTTTCTCTTCTTTTGATTGAAAACTTGATTGAAAAAAAAAATAGAAAAAAAATACTTTCTTCACTTCCTTCGTGAAAAAAGGTGTCGGGATGACTAGTAAAAATTAATTGAATTTCTGTTTCAAATCCAACAACATCTACAATGGGAGAACTCAATCAGTCCCAAACCCTTAAAGATTTATGTTATCCAGTCGGTTCCGTCCAACCTTCTTGCATCAGGTTGCCCCAACCCACTGCAAACAACTTTGAAATTAAATCTCAAATTATTAACATGCTTTCAAAATTCATGGGAATAGAGAATACATACATATTCATTAGAGAGTTTGAAGAGGTTTGTGCAACCATGAAGCTGCAACAACTGTTAGAGGACGAGGTTAAGCTAAGACTGATCAATTTTGCCCTTAAAGATAATGCTAAAAAGTGGCTATATAGTCTTCCAAACTAATCTGTCACAACCTAGGAGGGTTTTTTAAGAGTGTTCCTAAAGAAGTTCTTTCTCCATCACAAAACAGCTAGGATTAGGAATGAGATAAACCAATTTTACCAACTAACTGGGGAATCATTCTGGAAATACTTCAATTGCTTTAAGAATCTCTTAACCCAATGCCCACACCATGGAATAGAGATCTGGAGGCTATGCCAGATAATTTATGAAGGGCTAGATTCAAATTCTAGAACTATGCTAGAGTCCATGTGCCAGGGTCAATTCATGTACAAGGAATCCACTGAAGCCTGGCAATTTCTAGAAGACCTAACTGAGAAAAATTTACAATGGAAAACAACTAGGGAACCTGAGAAACCAACACCTTTAAGAGGAGGAATGCATCAAATTCAAACTTCCTTAGCTGCAGAGGCTAAAATTGCAACGTTAACACATAGGTTAGAGACCTTAGAACTATAAAAATCCGCCAGTGTGAACCAAGTTTCTGCACCTATGTGCAATGCATATAGTGCAACCGACCATGTCCTTGAAGAATGCCCCTTCCTGATAAACCCAATAGAAAATGGATGTGCACAGGTAAATGCCATATACCAAAGACCTAGGCTCGAATCCCAGCAGTCAAAAACTTGATGTGTCTTAAATTTACCGCAAGCGCACGGTGTGCAATGTAGCACGTCCGACGAGTATGAGTCGATCCCACGAGGAATTAGATTTTAAATTATATTTAAATGCTTGCTCAGACGAGCTTTAGAGAAAAAGAGAAGAAATTATTTGTTGAATTACGAACTACCAAAGCAGTAAACTAATTAATTATAAAGGTAAATTATCTAAAAGATCTAGGGCTCTTGAATCCACTAAACCAATGAATTAAAGAGCCTTCTTATGATTTCTCTTATAATGTCCCTTGATCAAGGTGTAAAACATGAACAAGTATGGATCATAAAAAGATTTAACTCAACTATGATCCATCAAGCATTTTATTTTTATCCTAATTAAGAGACTCTTCCTTTCTTCTCTTCTCTTATGTTGTCCAAGCCTAGGCTATGAAGGGATTCTGATCCAACTATAATTCATCAAGATTTTCATAAGAAAAGAGTAGAAATAGTTAGAAAATTTTAAGCCTTCTACCAATTATCCACTCTTGCACCGAATCAAGTATGGACTATGAAGGGATTCTGACCCAACGATAGTCCATCAAGTCTCTTGACGAGAGAGATGAAGGGAGAAGGGCTCTAAAAATTAAAAGCTTGAAAAGAGAGATTCAATAGAGCAGACTTCTATTCATGATCTAGCTTCATCGCAAACCCCAGAGGGATTACTTAGCTAGACATAATTGATTTGAAGTCAAAAATAATAAAATAAAGACTAATTCTACTTGCTGGAATTGAACTTGCAAAAATTAAAAATTGCAGAATTAAAAGATGTAAAAATTTAAACTATCCTATTGTAGAAATTAAAATTATAAAAATTAAATATAAAGAAAATAACTAATTTATTTCTGAATAAAAATTCTGACACAAAAATTTTCAACTCCTAAGCCATTAATAAGGCTTGGAGTTTGAACAGAAAATAAAATAAAATTTCTTACAGAACCAGACTTCTCTCCTTCTCTTGGCTTGGGATCAACTTTTTTCTGGCTGACTCTCCTTCTCGTGTGTTGGAAGGGTGGAAGAAAATGAAAACAAGATGGCTAAAAAATTTTAAAGATGGGTATGTCTGCCTGTCACACCGACCCCTACAAAAATTATGGAGTGGAGAGAGATCTCCTATGAATGAAGGCATTAGGCTTTATTTATAGATATAGGCAGGGAGGAGGATTTTATATTTTTTCGATGTGGGACTAAAAAGAGAGGATAGATGAATGGTTAGGATTTAATTTGGAAAGTACGGATGGATGGATAAGATTCAAGAGCAAGAGAGAATAAAACAATCGGTTACGGCTTTAAAATAAATTCTAAAAATATAATTTTTTTTTCTTTCCGCATTCGCTTCCCAAGCTTGCACCACATCCACTCCGCTTCTTCTTTCTTCCCGCGATCGCCCAGCATTTGGTCTCATGCACCCGTGTCATGGGACTCCTGTGTTCATGTGGTTTACTATGTATCATGTTCTTCATCAGCCATATCCCACATGCCAGCAGCTCACCAAAACCCAATATATACCAGCTCTCTTCCTCTTTAATTGCTTTGAATGCACATGGGCTCCATGCACAATATGCTAGTTTCCTCCTCCACATGAAGTGTCCAAAACAATTTTTTTCTTATGAGCCGCATGAAGATCAAATGGTTCACGGTGGACCAACAACTTACGTATTTGATTGAATTGACTTTTGATTTTGAATTTAATTTTATTTTAACTCTATTTTTTATCTCGTTTGATCTCTCTAAACCTGCAGATCGAGCTCTTCATATTGATGCAGCTTTTTTCTGTAAAATATATAAAAAAAATATTAATTTTAAAAAAATAAAAATAATTTAATCTATAAATTAATATTTTTATGAGCAAAGTTATACATCTATCACTTAATAAATCAGGTGGAGCCAAAAATCCCTTTCACAGCCTATTAAACAAGCAAAAATATGTAAAATCTTACCTGCCCTCTCTACCAAGAGAACCAGAAATAATGAGGAAGTACCAAGGTTACATAATTGAGGTATAGCAAAGGACAAATTCCAAAACGGAAACTCTTAGAATCATGTAAGTTCTAGCATCTATTTAATAGTTTTTGCAGTATGGAGGTTTGGCCTTAAGAACCAGAATTGCTTATAGTTTATATATCAAGTTGTTACTTAATAATAAGTTGTTCCTCAGCATTTCAGTTCTCTCAAGAATCATGGAAAGGTCTGCAAATAACAGAGAAAAAGAGATTTTCACAAGTATATGAACAGAGAATCACGCAATGTAATTTGTAGCCATGGCCTATTATCAATGAAAAAGAATTATAGCTTAAAATACCATGCAATTAAATCCAAATAGACGGGGTAGAATTCTGCTTGTTAACACTATTCAGCAATTTTTATCATATTAGAAATCATAAGACCCGTCATATGTAGTAGAATTTTGCTAATTAATAAAGTCTTTTTTTTGTTAATGTTGATATAGGATATCTCGTTTGAATTCCACCTTCACTATTTTTTGTGATGTCGACTAAATATGCTTGGGCTTTTCTTGTCTTCTCAAAAGGAATTAAAAAAGGATAAAATTAAATCATCTTGTTGATAGTAGAGGCAAAAGATTCCTAGCACTTTGACTGCATGGCACAAACATATAATGGATGGCTTTTTAGTAGTTTTGATTGACATGCATTGTGGCAAATAGATGCATGGACGAGTAGATTACTCATTAACCATAGTTGCAAACTGTAAACACATCTTGAATTAATTGGAAAGACTGCAAAATAGAGCATGGGATGGAGAGCGACCATGTGCCTCTCAAGGGAGAGGGCCCATGCATATAGATGCATCGACGAGGGGCTAGGACACTATCCACAAGGATATTGTTACCAGACTGAGAGGCTATCCAGAAGGAGGGGGTGAGTTCATCGTCGATGGACTCAATGGTAGTTGGGATTGAGATGGGCTCTAAGGCTAAGGGAGGTATTGGTGCGGATACCCTTCCTAATGAGTCATCTCCATGAAGCTATTAATCTAGAACACCGAGGGTGGGGAAGCCCTCATTTCGATCGATCTTTACTGGTTGGTCCAATAGCATGGCCCTGATATTTATATCCTGCTTGAGATCCGGCTCTCTAGGGTGAGTCTCACCCAGGCTAGAGGGAGGATTCTAGTGGCATGGAGCACCTACGTAGTGGAGTCTAGGGGCCTATCGAGGGCTATCTAGGTGATGTTGCACCGTGGCTTGGTTAGGATAGATACTTTTCATAGATGTGAGTAGTAGGTGGCCTTAGTCATCTTGGAGCATACTGAAAGACTATGGCTTTTATCCGAAGTCTATGCGAGCACCGAATACAAGGAGCAGAGGGTGTTTTGGTCCGAGATATCCAGGATGGTATCAAAGGGCTTGTCCTCTATCATTGTCGGAGACTTTAATTGCATTATGAGATCCTGTGAGAAGATGGGCAGCAAACAGCCAGGGGACAGCATTAAGTCTAGAGAGTTCAAAGAGTTTATCAGCAATGTGGGTCTGATTGATTTTGGTTACTATGGCTCTAGATTCATCTAGTGCAACAATCGATAGAGGATAACTCAGGTTTGAGAGAGGATTGATCATGCGCTTGCGACTGTGGAATGGCTCCAATAGCTCCTACAGCACCAGCTTCAGCACCTTCTAAGAATTGTATCAGATCACTGCTTGATTCTCATCAACATGGATGGCCTGCGCCTGCCCAGGGTCCTATTTAGGTTCGAAAAGTTCTAGACCTTCGATTCTAGATCATGGGACCTTATTCAATAGGTGTGGAGAATGCTGATTCGTGGGGATGTGAGGTACCAAATGATCCAGAGATTGGAGTTAGCCAAGTGCAGACTCCTTCGATGGAATTGTCATGAGGTTGGAGACATCTTCAAATAGATCGAGGGGATGGAGGCGGACATCGCGGAGCTACAATTAAGGGATGATCAGCAGGGGATCTTTAGGAGCCTGATTTTAGGGAGCTTCATCACAAACTCTCGATGCATCATTTTTATTAAGATGGCAGGAGACTTTGTGGAGACAGAAGTCTAGAATTCAATGGATCAAGAAGGATAATCGAAATATTAATTTTTTTTACCAGTCCACTATAATCCAGAGGTCTGCCAATTACATCAGGCAGCTAAGAGAGAGTGATGGTAGAGTTATGAATGATAGTAAGGAGATCAGAGAGTAGATATTCTAGTTCTTTAGATCCCATTGGATGGTGCCTTTGGGTAGGGACACTCCCCTCCAAGGGGCCCAACCTATGATCTGTATCTCTGATCAAGAGAATGAGGCTCTAACTCATCCGGTGTTTATTGAAGAGGTGTACAAGGTCCCCTGATCCCTTGAAAAAGATAAGGCCATAGGGCTGGATGGCTTTCCTCCCCTCTTTTTTTGACCTTATTGGCCTATTATTAGAGAGGAGATAGTGGAGGTGGTGCAGATGGTTTTCGAGTCTTAGAGCATTCTAAAGGAGTGGAAGAAGATGATGATCATTTCATCTCGAAGTAGCATGATGTGTCGACTCTGGGGCACTTCAGACCGATCGACCTCTGCATCACTCTCTACAAGATATGTATCAGGATCTTGATTGATCGACTGAAGCCGATAATACCTCGTATGATCAATCCAAAGCAGGATATTTTTATTAGTGGCCAAAGTATCACTGATAATATCTTGCTTGTCTAAGAGTTTATGCATGATTTTTAGCGAGTACCCATTTATCAAAGCCTCACAATGATCAAGCTGGACATGGAGTAGGTGTATGACTAGATGAGCTAGCATTTCTTTCGATGGATGCTTTGAGAGCTCAACTTTTAAGAGTGGTGGATCGATTGGATCATGATTGTGTGGAGACCCCTAGCTTTGTTATTCTGATTAATGGCGTCCCGATAGAGTTCTTTCACTTGACAATTAGGCTTCACCAAGGTTGCCCTCTTTCTCCTTATCTATTTATTTTATGTGCTGATGCTCTATCTCGGATGTTGAGGGTGGCGGTTCAAGGATCGGTGCTGGAGCCCTACTAGCTCACCTCTGGGGTCCAACCACTTTCGCACATTCTTTTTATAGATGACTATCTTCTCATTGGATGGATCTCGGTCCAGAATGTGAGGTGCTTTGCATCCATTATCGATGCCTATTGTCAGACATCTAGCCAGCTTATGGACCTGCAAAAGTCTGCAATTATCTTCAATCCCCAGGCCAAAGACTCAAGTGAAGCAGGTGATTCAAAAGAGGGGATCCGGGAGCTGATCGGGATCTTGATCTATCTGGATGTTCCTATCATGGAGAGATAACTCTAGAGGGCCGACTACAGGCCCATGGAGCAGTGGGTTCAAGATCGTCTTGAGGAATGATAAGCAACACCCTCTCCATGATGGGCAGGATGACCCTTGTGAGATTGTTGCTCAGTTCCATATTGGTGTACCTCTTAGCAAACACGATTATGCCTAGTTTCTATCTTAGAGGGCTAGAGCAGGGGCTTCAAAACTTCTTGTGGAGCTTAGGATTGGATGAGCATGGGATCCACCTACTATCTTGGGATGCGGTCTGTCAGCCTATGAGGGATAGAGGTCTAGAGATTCAGTCCCTGTTGGTCAAAAGGGAGGCCATGATCATCAGACATGCTGTCAAATTTCTTATCTAATCATATTGTTTGTGGAGCAGAGTGATGAGGGCTTAATATAAGGTATAGAGTCAAGGATCCCAGATCTAGGTTTCCTACGGCTGCTCCTTCATTTGGAAGGAGATTTGTACTCATAGGCCTACTATTTTTCTTGAGTTTTGGCACATTGAATTTGACCTACAGCAGTCCAAGATGGAGAACCCCACAGCACATAATGCGAGGTTCAAAGGTGCGGCCCACAAGCCTGACCTGCAGGCACCCAGGCCCCTATAGTGCAAGCAGCCTAGGTGCGTGCAACCCCAGCGATTGCGGCCTAGGCGCGCAGAGCCCCTGCTCACATGATCCACCATGGACCATGTGTTGGGAATAGTGTCCCAAAGCCAATCGTCAACCTGTTGACGGTTGTACTCATTTTTGTATTTGTACATGAATTATGAATTAATAAAAATTATTTTGATATTTTTCATCATAAAATGTTTCATCTTCTAATGAACTCCTATGTTGTGGTGAAGTCCTTATGACTATTTAGACTCGACAAAGGAGGATTTATCGTTTAGTCCTTAAATCTGTTCGCGATCAAATGATACGTTGTTACCAAGGACGACAACGTTTATCAAGTATAGGTCGTTGTGTACCATATAGGTTGGTTGTCCTCTTAACCAATGAGTGTGGAGACACTGGTATGGCATACAGGTGAGATATAAAGGTACATCTGCACTGAACGTGACCAACTCCAGAGCTATTTCTGCTGTCAAGATTTGCTCCGATGGAATATGGGTATAAATATCCCTCCGACCTGAGACCGCCACGGTGACTTGCAAGCAACTCACTGCACTTAGGCATTGGACTACTTAAATTTCTAATTCAGTGACGGAAGGTTGCTGGGTGTAGTCAAGTACTTGACTTGTCGGTGCGTGTGTCAAGATGGGATTGACCACTCTAATTTAGGAGCTGTGTACAGTCGTGTTTCAATTTAGCAAAACCTTAGCCAGGGTAGTCCTTATGAGGAGTCATAGGACTATTTGAGTTGAGCATGATTTGGTTGATCTGATCAGGGTTGACAGTTTAACCCTGAGTCGTCCTAAACACAGGGGTCAAAAGGATGAATTATACAGTAACCATATTCATGTAGGTTCTGAGTATTGCGATTGTGACTCTTCGACCTATCCGAACGTCGGGTACCATTGCTAGATGGTCACTTCGATTAGTATAGAAATTGGTTCCTGTGCTACCGGCTTAGGTTCGAACCTGCGGGATCACACACATTAGAGGTTCCTATCTGATCTGATGGCTGATGTAGAATCCTACATGTTTGAGACTCAGTGATCGAGAATCAGGATTCTCTGATCATGAGTTTCACACATTATGGGTATCGGGGTCAAGAGTCCCACTAGTTGGGATTTTTCGATCAGGATTACATATCAATGAATTCTGATGCCTGATTGCCCATTGAATTTGGACTCAGTATTTATGAGAGATTTAATTAGTGATTTGATCGCTAATTAACTCAATTTGATTGAGTAATTATTTTTGGATCAAGTCCAATTGAATTGGATTCAGTTGGGTTTGAGCCAATTAGGTTAAGAGTTGACCTAATCATCGAGATGGTTTGGTCCCTGATTTGATTAGGGGTTGGGCTTAATCAATTTTTGATTTGATTAGGATTTTATTGAGCCTAATTAAGCCTAATTTAGATGGGTTTAAATTAGTCTAATTGGACCTAACTTATTTGATTTAATTAGGTTGGTTTAAATAATTAAACCACCTTGACCCAATCTCCATGCGCCACCTCACTTCCATTGCACCTTATCCCTTTTTTTATGCTCCATTTATTACATGAGAAAAGGTTTCTCATGAAATCACTCCATGCATAATTTAAGCCATGCCTCATGCCTTTTGTGGATAAGGGATGAGTTGGTATCCATTTGAATTCAAAATGTGATTTGAATTCAAATGTGCAATTACTCATCTTTATCCTTTCTTTTGGATAAGATGTTTGACGTTGTTATAAAAGGAGGAGAAGAGTGGGGCATGCAAAGAAAAAATTTTGGAGAAAAATTCTGGGGCGTGAGAAGTCTTGTGCGTGAGAAGAAAGTCCATATCCTTCCAAGAGAAAAAGAAAGAAAAGAAAGAAAAGTGGGTGCAAGGTTTTCGGTGAGTTCCCTAAAGTTTTAGCCTGGAGTTCGAGAAGTGAGAAAGTAAGCTACGAGTATCGTGAGCCCACAAAATCTCAGGGAGATCTTCAACATCCTCTCAAACATATCTGTTGATGATTCGGAGCATCCAAAGAATCGACAGACATCGATCGAAGGAGTTCGATCAGCATCGACCGTCAAAAGGGCTCTACAACGAGCTAGCACTCGTGAGGAGTCGATCAGACCGAGAGCTTCGTGTGGATGATCCACAGAGGCCAGACACGCTGTGTGGCTGCATCGCGATGATCAAACTCTCCCTATGGTGATCAGATTGTGGTGATCTACTACCCGCATAAAGGTATTGTGTTCTGAACACATTACAATAAAGTATTTATTGTTCAAATTCGAATTTCAAATTTAAATGCATGCATGCTATATATCATATTTAGATCCTAGTGTAGGATAAATTTATATTAATTAATTAGATTAATTAATATTTTTTCATTATAAAATCATAATTTTGAAAAAATTTTAAAATTATCATTTTACCCCTGCACTGAATTTACCCACAAATGGTATCAGAGCAGGTTCTTAGATATGATATATATATTTGCATGCGTAGATTAAGTTGTAATCTAAAAGTTTAAATTTAAAATTTGAAATTTAAAATTTAAATTTTGACTTTTGAAAGTTGTTCAAAATTTAAAATTCAAAAATTTGAAATTCAAAATTTAAAATTTGAATTTTGAAATTTGAAATTTGAAATTCAAAATTCAAAAATTTAAAATTCAAAATTTGAAATTTTGTTGAAATTTCATATTTGAAATTCAAAATTCAAAATTTAAAATTTAAAATTCAAAATTTAAAATTCAAAAATTTTAAAATTTGAAATTTGAAATTCAAAATTTAAAATTTAAAATTTAAAATTTGAAATTTAAATTTTGAAATTAGTAGATTTAGATATACTTGATCCAAGTAGCAAGTAATCGAATTGGGTTGGTTGCCATGGCCGTCCGATCATAGGAGAAAAGTAGAGTTTAAAGGCCCTCTCCTCCCATTCGATGGGGTCTCCTATGGCGGTAGGGGTGTCGCTGCAATTATATCCCATGAAGATGAAGCAGCGAAAGGAATTAATTATATAGATTCAATTATGAAATTTATCATGAATGTGTTAGATTAGATCTAAAAGAATATTCATGATTTATTTTGATTGAGTTATTTTTTGTTATGTAATTAGCAATAGGATGGCTATTTATGAAATGTGCTGATCTATTTGTGAAATGAGTCAACATATTTGATTAATAAAAAATAAAATCTTTCAAATTTAAAAATTATTTTCGAAATACCAAACCCTGACCCATCAGCCCAAATACTTAATTAACAGAATTAAGTATTGTCTAGTAGGTCTAGAATTGTGAATTAAGATCTAAGACAATTACATAAACTTGTGGGTCAATGGGTTAGATGGATTAGATCTATAATTGGGTTAGACCTAAGGTTAGCTTAAAGAAATAGACTAAATTAGAGTAATTGGTCAAATCGAATCAAAAGTTGAATTAGATTAGGTTAAGGATACTCTAGACTCAACTCCAATAGTTGTAGTTGAATGGGTCTATGTCTTTAACTAGACCAAGATGGACTTAATTCATGGCTACGCGGTGGAACCCTATTTACTAAGTTGATCAAATTAAAACTAATAAATCAGTTGGTGTCTAAGATAAGTTTGGCAGTTTGACCAGTGATTTTTAAGTGGGAGCTACTCGCAGTGATTCGATCTCTGATGAGTTAATGGCTTATCCCCACCACTGATCTCACTTACCTGGCCAACCTGGTGAATTAGGTTTTGATTAGATTACTTGGTGATTAGGGCTCACCCATGTCATTAGGTAAATTAGTGTGACTGATTTAGGTGCTCCTAATGCCGGCTTTAATTAAATCTTTTTTAATCTGACTTAGTGAAATCAGTGGGAGGATTGAAATTGGCTGGATATTTTCTTCTCTTCGATTCTTTAACAAAATTCTCAAAAATTATTAGGTCCCTAAAAATGATTAAGTTATATTGATAACTAAGTCATAGCCTCCCATTAAGTGAGTGATAATGAGTCCATTAGTTTAATAATCATTGGAGGCCCAAAGGCCTGGTGCTTATTGACTAATGGAATTATCATTCATAATATGATAATTTGATTTGAGTCTTTCTAATGGTGGTCAGATTGGCCGGCCAAAGTCAGGCCTGATCATTTATTGGTCTGATTCATCAAATCAAATCATGTTAATGGTTGGACCTAACCAGATCTTTTCAGTGGAGGCCAAAGCCTACTGATTAGGTTCTGGGGCAAAATCAATTACTAGAAGTTGTTTAGAGAAACAACTGGTTATGAACCTACCCATAGATGCACATGGGTTGACCAACCAAAGTTGGGCTCGTGTGTAGACTGTGTGGATTTTAGTACCCACTAAGGAATTAAAGTAATTCCTCGAATTGGAGGTTGAGGCTACCAGTTCGTAAAAATACTGGGAGAAACTTTAGACTAAAGTCCAAGTCTTTAGTATTTATAATTTATGTACTAATAGAGGTCTGATTTTTCTTTATGCAGCTATGGCCACTACCCTGTCGCTCTGGTCATTATTAGATAATGACAAGCTCATGGGACCTAATTTCGATAGTTGGTATCGAAAATTAAAAATCGTCCTTGAGCATGAGCGGATCCTTTATGTAGTAACGGATCCGGCACCTGAGGAGCCAGCCCCGAACGTTAGAGGGACGATCCGAGATACTTATCAGAAGTAGCTCAACGATCGCACCACCATTCGGTGTATTATGCTAGCGGCAATGAATGATGAGTTCAGTCGTAGGTTTGAGAACGCCCAGCCACAGGAGATGCTTCAAATGTTGAACGACTCCTTTGGCACGCCTGACGATGTTGAAAGGTGCAAAATTAGTTGTGTCATTTTCAATGCTCGAATGAGGGATGGAGCCTCAGTCACTGATCATGTACTGTACATGATCGAAATGATTGAGCGCCTAAGTAAACTGGGCTTTCCCCTACACGAGCAGCTCGGTAAGGATGCGATCCTTAATTCATTGCCCAAGTCCTTCCTCCCCTTCCTTACTCATTTTTGGATGACAAAGCCTGCACTAAACTACCACGGCTTGTTGGGGTTGCTGCAGAACTTTGAGAAGGATCACCAGCTCCATAAGGAGTCGGTGAATATTGTGGGAGGGTCTTCTTCTGGTCGTCGACCCTTTAAGAAAGGGAAGAAGAAGAACAAGAAGATGAAGAATAAGAATGTGCAGCTACATGCTGGGACGTCTGCACAGGGTCAGACCAAGAAGCGCAAGCCCGACCAGAGCCAGGTGGAGTGCTTCTTTTGCAAGAAGCAAGGGCACTGGATGAGGAACTGTCCTCTATACATTGCCTCCCTGGACCCGAACAGACCAAAGAAGAAGCAAGGTACTTATATGATAACACCTTGCAACTTTTCTATTTGTGATACTACTGCCTGGGTATTGGATACCAGAAGCCCTTATTATATTTGTAATTCGATGCAGGGTCTGCAAGTCAGTAGGAGATTTGATGAAGGCGATAGATTCCTGAATGTTGGAGATGGAAGCAAAGTTTCAGTTCTAGCATTAGAAATCATAAACCTTGTAATCAATTCTCGAAACGTAATTCTGAGTGAATGTCACTATTGTCCAAGCTTTTTATTAAATATTATTTCTGTAGGCCTTTTGGTCATGAACGGTTTTCAATTTTTAATAAAAGGAAACATTTGCAATATCATTTTGAATGGTGTTACAATGTTTGTTGGATAACTTAATAATGGAATTTACTTTCTATCACAACCTGTTAATGTGGTTCAAACCTCCGGTAAAAGCCCTAGAATAGATAATGTGTCAAAAGTCTACCTTTGGCACTGTAGGCTAGGTCATATCAATAAGAACAGGATAAACAGGTTGGCTCAAGATGGAATTCTTAAAGTAGGTGATTGTGAATCACTTCCAACCTGTGGGTCCTGTCTTCTTGGTAAAATGATCAAATCACCTTTTACTGGAAAAGGTGAGCGAACCAGTGAACTCTTGAGTTTGGTACATTCTGATGTATGTGGACCCATAAGCTCAAGTGCAAAAGGTGGATATTTCTACTTCATAACCTTCACAAATGACCTATCGAGGTATAGGTATGTCTATTTAATGAAGCATAAATCGGAGTCGTTTGAAATGTTCAAACTATTCTGAAATGAGGTAAAAAATAAACTGGAAAGTGTATTAAAACTCTTCGATCTGATCGAGGAGGTGAATATCTTTTCAATGATTTTCTAACATATCTTGGGGAGAATGGGATTCTCTCTCAGTGGACTCCTCTTGGAACACCACAACATAATGGTGTATCTGAAAGGAGGAATCGGACCTTGTTGGACATGGTTCGATCCATGATGGGGTTTGCTGGTCTGCTGATCTTCCTCTGGAGATATGCGCTCGAATCGGCTTGTTACCTTCTATATAGAGTTCCGAGTAAATCTATAACCAAAATGCCATATAAGATATGGATAGGATGTAAGCCAGTACTCTCGCACCTTAGGGTTTGGGGGTGTCCGACTTATGTTAAATATTTAATTACGGATAAGCTTGGACCTAGGTCTGACAAGTGTAATTTTATAGGGTACCCAAAAGAAACCAAAGGGTATTACTTCTACCTAGCTGATGAGCAAAAAGTATTTGTCAGCCTTAAGGTAATCTTTTTGGAAAAGAAGTTCCTTGGTGAAGAGACTGTTGCCTCTAAGGTCGAACTTAACGAAGTTCGGTAGATGAAAAAACCGACACAAGTTGCTGAACCTGAACCGGATTTGGTTAGATCAGATCCGATGCCCATTGTTCAAGCACCCTTAAGGCGATCTGGTAGAGTACCACGTCAACCAGACAGATACTATAGTTTCTTGATCCGGAACGACGATCCTATCGAACTTGATGAAAACGATGAGGATCCGATCACCTACATGGATGCAATGCAGAGACCCGACTCTGAGAAATGACTAGAGACCATGAAATCCAAAATGGAGTCCATAAAGGTCAATGATGTGTGGATATTGGTTGACCCACCCGAAGGAGTAAAACCCATAGGGTGTAAGTGGGTCTTCAAGAGGAAGAGAGGCGCAGACGAAAAGGTGGAAACCTATAAAGCCTGTCTGGTTGCCAAGGGATATCGTCAACGTTATGGTATAGACTATGACGAGATATTTTCTCCTGTGGTAATGTTCAAATCTATTCAGATTATGCTTGCGATAGCTGTCCATTTGGACTATGAAATCTGGCAGATGGATGTGAAGACAGCTTTTCTAAACGGAGAGCTGGATGAAGAGGTGTATATGATATAACCTGAAGGATTCACATCCACAGATGAGTCTAAGGTGTGCAGGCTACAGAGGTCCATTTATGGACTTAAGCAGGCATCACGGAGTTGGAACATACATTTTGATAAGACGATCAAGACGTATGGCTTCATTAAGAACGGAGAAGAGCCATGCATTTATAAGTAGGCTAATGGTCCAATAGTAGTATTTCTTGTATTGTATGTGGATGACATTCTCTTAATCGAGAATGATGTCCCTGCATTACAGGGAATAAAGATTTGGCTGTCGTCACAATTCTCCATGAAGGATCTGGGAGAAGCTTCCTACATCCTAGGGATGAGGATCTATAGGGATAAGTCTACAAGGTTGCTTGGTTTATCTCAGTCCATGTACATTGATACTATGCTGAAGAGGTTCAGCATGGAGAATTTCAAGAAAGGCTATCTTTCGATAGGCCATGAAATTTTTCTCTCGAAGAGGGATTGTCCGACAACACCTCAAGAGAGAAAGCGTATGGGTAGGATTCCATATACTTTGATAGTGGGATCTATCATGTACGCCATAACATATACACGACCAAATGTGGCATACTCACTAGGGGTAGTGAGTAGATACCAATCTGATCCAGGGGAGAATCACTGGAAGGTTGTTAAAACCATCCTGAAGTATTTAAGAAATACTAAGGATCAGTGGCTTGTTTATGGTGAATCAGACTTGAGACTTATAGGGTTTAAAGACTCTAGTTTCCAGTCTGATCATGATGACAGCAAAAGTGTGTCAGGATTTATTTTTACCCTTAATGGTGGGGCTATCTGCTGAAAAAGTTCCAAGCAGCACACAGTGGCTGATTCAGTTTGCGAGGCAGAGTATGTCGCTGCATCAGATGCTGCCAAAGAAGCGGTGTGGCTGAGAAAATTCATCATCGAGCTCGGAGTAGCACCCTCCCTTGTTGGTCCAGTTCTGCTCTACTGTGACAGCTCTGGAACCATTGCTCAAGCGAAGGAACCAAAGGCATACCAGCGGACGAAGCATATTCTGCACCGCTACCATCTCATCCAAAAAATTATGGATTGAGGTGACGTCGATCTTCAGAAGATCGATGGGAAGGAGAACCTGGCTGACCCATTCACTAAAGCCATTGCGGTGAAGGAGTTCGACAACTACAAGTCAAAGATGGGTATTAAATACTGCACCAATTGGCTTTAGGCCAAGTGGAAGATTGTTGGGAATAGTGTCCCAAAGCCAATCATCAGCCTGTTGATGGTTGTGCTCATTTTTATATTTATACATGAATTATGAATTAATAAAAATTATTTTGGTATTTTTCATCACAAAATATTTCATCTTCTAATGAACTCCTACGTTATGGTGAAATCCTTAGGACTATTTAGACTCGACAAAGGAGGATTTATTGTTTAGTCCTTAAATCTGTTCGCGACCAAATGATACGTTATTACCAAGGATGATAACGTTTATCAAGCATAGGTCGTTGTGTGCCATATAAGTTGGTTGTCCTCTTAACCAATGAGTGTGGAGACACTGGTATGGCATACAGGTGAGATATAAGGGTACATCTGTACTGAACGTGACCAACTCCAGAGCTATTTTTGCTGTCAAGATTTGCTCCGATGAAATATGGGTATAAATATCTCTCCGACCTGAGACCGCCACGGTGACTTGCAAGCAACTCACTGCACTTAGGCACTGGACTACCTGAATTTTTAATTCAGTGACGGAAGGTTGCTGGGTGTAGTCAAGTACTTGACTTGTCGATGCGTGTGTCAAGATGGGATTGACCACTCTAGTTTAGGAGCTGTGTACAGTCGTGTTTCAATTTAGCAAAACCTTAGCCAGGGTAGTCCTTGTGAGGAGTCACAGGACTGTTTGAGTTGAGCACGATTCGGATGATCTGATCAGGGTTGATAGTTTAACCCTGAGTCATCCTAAACATAGGGGTCAAAAGGATGAATTATACAGTAACCATATTCATGTAGGTTCTGAGTGTTGTGATTGTGACTCTTCGACCTATCCAGACGTCGGGTACCATTGCTAGATGGTCACTTTGATTAGTACAGGAATTGATTCCTGTGCTACCGGCTTAGGTTCGAACCTGCAGGGTCACACACATTAGAGGTTCCTATCTGATCTGATGGCTGATGTAGAATCCTACCTGTTTGAGACTCAGTGATCGAGAATCAGGATTCTCTGATCACAAGTTCCACACATTATGGGTATCGGGGTCAAGAGTCCCACTGGTTGGGACTTTTCGATCAGGGTTACATATCGATGAATTCTGATGCCTGATTGCCCATCGAATTTGGACTCAGTATTTATGAGATATTTAATTAGTAATTTGATCTCTAATTAACTCAATTTGATTGAGTAATTATTTTTGGATCAAGTCCAATTGAATTGGATTCAGTTGGATTTGATCCGATTAGGTTAAGAGTTGACCTAATCGTCGAGATGGTTTGGTCCCTGATTTGATCAGGGGTTGGGCTTAATCAATTTCTGATTTGATTAGAATTTTATTGAGCCTAATTAAGCCTAATTTAGTTGAGTTTAAATTAGTCTAATTGGACCTAACTTATTTGGTTCAATTAGGTTGGTTTAAATAATTAAACCACCTTGACCCAATCTCCATGCACCACCTCACTTCCATTGCACCTTATCCCTTTTTTTACGCTCCATTTATTACATGAGAAAAGGTTTTTCATGAAATCACTCCATGCATAATTTAAGCCACGCCTCACGCCTTTTGTGGATAAGGGATGAGTTGGTATCCATTTGAATTCAAAATTTGATTTGAATTCAAATGTGCAATTACTCATCTTTATCCTTTCTTTTGGATAAGATATTTGACGTTGTTATAAAAGGAGGAGAAGAGTGGGGCGTGCAAAGAAAAAAATTTGGAGAAAAATTCTGGGGCGTGAGAAGTCTTGTGCATGAGAAGAAAGTCCATATCCTTCCAAGAGAAAAAGAAAGAAAAGAAAGAAAAATGGGTGCAAGATTTTCGGTGAGTTTCCTAGAGTTTTAGCCTGGGGTTCGAAAAGTGAGAAAGTGAGCTACGAGTGTCGTGAGCCCACAAAATCTCAGGAAGATCTTCAACATCCTCTCAAGCATGTCTGTTGATGATCCAAAGCATCCGAAGAATCGACAGACATCGATCGAAGGAGTTCGATCAGCATCGATCGTCAAAAAGGCTCTACAACGAGCTAGCACTCGTGAGGAGTCGATCAGATCGGGAGCTTCATGTGGACGATCCGCAGAGGCCAAACATGTTGTGTGGCTGTGTCGCGATGATCAGACTCTCCCGATGGTGATCAGATTGCGGTGATCTACTACCCGTATAAAGGTATTGTATTCTGAACACATTACAATAAAGTGTTTGTTGTTCAAGTTTGAATTTCAAATTTAAATGCATGCATGCTATATATCATATTTAAATCCTAGTGTAGGATAAATTTATATTAATTAATTAGATTAATTAATATTTTTCACTGTAAAATCTTAATTTTGAAAAAATTTTAAAATTATCATTTTATCCCTACACTGAATTTACCCACACCATGCGGACTAGCAAGCACCCACGTGCGAGGCATGCAGTGCACACATGGTGCGTGGTAAAGTTCACAGTCCACGCACTCCCTATGGACTACCGCGGTCTAGGGTCATTTTCATGTGGCTTACGAGTGCTTGAACGAGCATGCAACATGTGGCACATGCAAAGAGTCTCAGGTTCATAGCATGCACAGTGTATGCATGGTCTACAAGGGGTCTTACACGATTGGATAGCAATGGATGCATGCGGAAGAGATCGAATGGTCAGAAACATATCTGAGTCCTAACAGAGCCTAGCTTTCAATCTGTACTCGATTTTGAGATCTTTAAAGCAACATGATGGCCTAGGAGTGGGGGGTAGTAGTTGAGAGCACCCGCGAGGAGAGAATTCATGGCCGAGAGCATCGCAAGAAATGTCTAGGGGCTTTAGAGGATATTGATATGGCACGCTTGTGAAGAAGTCTCCTTGAGAGATTTTGTGAGAGCTTTTGTAAGGATTGAGTGCTTCTTATTGAGAAAAAGATTGATATATGAGAATTGAGAGTATGTCATATCTTTTTGTACTTGTTATTTCTTTCATAGTGAAACTTACATGCCCCATGAAGGTAAGCCTTAGGCTGATCTATGTATTTGATTGTATCCTTTTTATATCTTTTCTTTCTTTCTGTTGCGGTATCAACATCATTATCCAAATTAGTGATATTAGATGGGGGATCCGTATTCTGCACTCTTAAGAGGAATCTTTTTTAACAAGTGGTGTCAGAGCATGTGGTTGTCTAGGTTGTAGCGGTATTGATCGAGATTGAAGAAGATGGAGAATACAGGTTCAATCAAGATGGAGATCAATCAATATGATAGAAAGAGCAATTTCTTTCTGTGGCAAGTGAGGGTGAAGAATGTTCTCATCCAACAAAGGTTGATCAATACTCTCTTATGCGAAGAGAAGTCGATTATTATGAAGGAAAAGGATTGAAGGTAGTTTTAGATGCAGGTGGTGAGTATGATCTGCTTATACTTGGTGGATGATATGGTGATCTATGTCCTTCTCAAGACTTCTCTGATAGCAATATAGATGAAGTTCAAGGAGATATACATGGCGAAGTCACTCACCAATGCTCTTTTTCTTGAAGTAATTCTACCAGCTTCGGATGAGCGAGGGATAGAGCGTACAAGAGCATTTCAGCAATTTTCAAAAAATCCTCACTAATCTTCACAACATTGATGAGAAGGTTGAGGAGAAGATCAGAGTGTTGGTTTTGCTGTCATTAGTTTTCTCTTCTTTGAGTCTTTGATGACTGCTCTTCTTGTGGAAAAGAGCACCATCAAGATAGAGGAGGTCACTTTTGTACTTCTTCATAATAAAATTCTTAGAAGGAAGAACTGAGCCTCGAGTTCTGGTGGCAACTTGACTTTGGCAGTGACTGGAGATGATGGTGGTAGAAGATGAAGGGGCAGAGGATCACAAGGTGGGAGCTCCAGGTTGAAGTCAAGGGACTACAGCAAGATCCGATGCTATCGGTGTAATGAATTATGGTATCGAGTCAGAGACTGTCTAGAGCTTAGAGATCAGATGAAGGCTACTGCGATGATAGTGATCCAAGATAGCGATACAGAAGATAGTAATGATGTTCATCTGGTGACTAATGAGCTATCTACCTCTTTCTCACAGTAGATTTTAGATTCTATATGTTCACATCATTTTTATTATAGAGAGGAGCTGTTTGACTTCTTAGAAAGTAATAAGGATATTGTTCATCTATCGGATGGATCAAGCTGTGCAATCAAGAACATCGAAATAGTTAGTTTGCAGACACATGATGGAGCAGTGAAGAAGTTGAGTGAGGTCTGATACATATCTAATTTCAGAAAAAAATTAATTTTATTGAGCAGAATGGATTCAAGTAGCTATAGATGAAGAGCTGAGGATGAAATCCTGAAAGTTTTGCATAGCAGTAGGATTATGATGAAGAAAAAGAGATATAAAGGACATTATCTCTTGGTAGGAAGCTCAGCACGAGGTGGAGCTTTAGGAGTCAGTGAGAGCTCAAAATGAGATGAAGCTCTAGGTACAGGTGAATTGGGCATAAGATGGGAGAGCATAAAGCGATGTCATATGGTGAAGTTTCTATTACTGTAGGAGGCTATCCCAAGCAGATCTTAGGTCAGGTAGGTAAAGCACATGATAGAGATGGGATCAAGCAGTCTGGCTCGACTTTTATATTTTTCCATCCAGGAGCAGTTAGGTGTATGTCCCAAGGTATGGGGATGAGATTATACAGAAGCTCTCAAAGTTACGTGGAGGCCGAATATCGAGTGGAGGTGGAGATTATTGAGTTTTGATGTATCGAATTCGACCCACAATAGCTCAAGATGGAGAAACCCACAACATGCAATGTGAGGCTTGGAGGTGCTACCCGCAGGCCCGATCTGTGGGCATCCAGGCCCACTGTAGCACATGCTGCCCATGCACGTGCGGCCCCTGCTCACACGGTCCACCACGAACCATGCGGATCAGTGAGCTCCCATGCACAAGGCACGCAGTGAGTGGGAAAGTTCGCGGTCCATGCACTCCCTATGGACCGCCGCAGTCCTGACTCATTTTCATGTGTGCTCGGACGAGCGCACAACATACGGCACATGCAGAGGGCTCAGGTTCATGGCATGTGTGCTCTACGCACAATCTACAGGGGGTTTTGCATGATTAGATGGTGATGGGTGCGTGCAGAAGAGATCGGACAGTCAAAAATGTATCAAGTCCTAATAGAGCCTGGATTTCGATCTGTACTTGATTCTGATGTCTTTAAAGGAGCATGCCGGCTTAGGAGCGAGAGGTAGCAGCTAAAAGTGCCTGAAAGGAGAGAATCCATGGCCAAGAGCATCGTAGGAAGCATCCAGGGGTGTCAAAAGACCCTGATATGGTAGGTCTGTGAGAGAGTCTCCTTGGGAGATTTGTGAGAGCTTTTATTGAGTGCTTTTTGTTGAGAGAGAGATTGATGTATGAGAGTTGAGAGTGTGTGATCTTCTCTTGTATTTATTCTTTTTTTTAATAGTGAAGCTTGCATGCCCTGTAGAGGTAAGCCTTAAGCTGATCCACATATTTGATTGTATTCATTTTATACCTCTTCTTTTTTTTTTGTTATGATATCAACATCATTATCTGGGTTAGCGATCTTGGGTGGGAGATCCGTATTCCACACTCTTGAGAGGGATCCTTTCCAACAGTTTTGGCAAAGGTAAGATGGTTAATTAGGCATGGAACTTCAGTAGATGTGAGTAAGGATGTCTAAATATCTAGCCTACCCCTCTCCTGCTGTCTACCTTACATCAACAGTGAGGTGGTTGATCATCTATGGGTCTACAACTTGTTTATTACTAATGACAGGGGCTGGAGAGTCCAAGAGATCACCTGTTTATGTACTGGTCTGCTCGCTGATCGAATCCTCACCACTCTGATTGTGTTGCATCATAGCCAGGATCTAAGAGTGTGGGTTTGTTGCTCCTTAGATTGATTTTGATGATTACAAAGCAGTTGAAGGGGTACTAATATTTCTCACTTGAAAAAGTCTTATTGCTCTTCAGGGACAAAATTATAATTTTACCAAAACCCTGATTTGAAAGCATCAAATGATAGAACAAAAGATTTGTGATCCATTGGTGAAAATTTCATTATTTTTGGACTTGTATTTTGAAAGATATTCATGTTTGAAAATCATGAGTCGACTCATGAGTCAACTCATGGCACAATGAGCTATTTGGCACGCAGATTTTTTGACTTGGCACAACCTATGAGTCGACCCATGAGTCGACCCCCAAGGCATGAGTCGACCCATGAGTCGACCCCTACTGTTTTTAGGTCAAAAATCACAGAACCTTGTCTTCTGGTTGTTTTCTGTTGTTCTTCCATAGAGGTCGACCCATGAGTCGACCCCCAGGCATGAGTCGACCCATGAGTCGACCCCTGTGATGGGATTTTTTCACAACGGTTAGTTTTTAACCCGTTTTAAGTACTTTTAATGCTCATTTAATGTGGTCTAACGGCTCTTTTTCAGCCTAGAATATTTTTCACTATTTCTTAAAGCTATAAAAGGGACAAAAAGGTGAAAATCAACAAGAAGAAAAGAAGAAGAAAAGAGAGAGAATTCAAGTAGAGAGATTTTGAAAAAGAAATTTCAAGCTAACTTTTCAGTCCTAAGCAAGAGCTCATTCAAAGCTTTCAAGAAGCCTTTAATCTAAGCTCACCAACTCCTCAAGTGCACATTCAAGTCTCCATCTACCTTGAGAAAATCCAAAAAGGGTCTTCTTCTTTTGAGTAAAGTGTATTTAAAGTTATATTCGCTCATTGAAGGAGCTTTCTTTGTACTTATTTATGCTATAAATTGTTATACTCAGTTTGAGTGATTGGTTTTATTTTGGAGTTGTTCCAAAATAAGGAAAGGTTGATCCGAACCTAGAATCAGAGTGTATAGGGTTGGCTTGTACCCAAAAAATAAGTGGACTAGCTTGGAATAGCTAGAGTCGGAGTTTCCGACGTTTGTATTCGGGTTGAATACAAGATTAGTGGATTGAAATTCCCAAGTAGGAGCTTGGAGAGTGGATGTAGGTGCAAGGTTGGCACCGAACCACTATAAATCCTTTTGTTTGGTGTGTGTCTAATTGCTCTTCTTTATCTCTTCATTATTCTCTTGCATTCTTGCTCTTGCTATTAGCCTTGAATTAATTCTACTCATTCTATCTACTTAGCTTTGTCAAATATTTCTCATAAGTCATAAGTTAAGCTTAAAATTTTTAGAAACCCAATTCACCCCCCCTCTTGGGTTGCATAGCTGGGCAACAAGTGGTATCAGAGCCCGGTGCTCTAGCCCTTCTTTGATCTAAACAATCAAAGAGCCAAAGATCTATGGCAACTCATGTCGGCACTTCTCTAGCCGAGGGGCAATCTACCAACCGACCTCCACTTTTCAATGGGTCTAATTACACCTATTGGAAAGCTCGGATGAAAATATTCATTCAAGCACTCGACTATGATATGTGGAGTATCATAGTGAACGGTCCTCACACACCCACTAAAATTATAGATGGTGAGGAATCAACCAAACCCGAGAAAGAATGGGATGAGGTTGATTAGAAGATGGCCCAATTAAATGCTAAAGCAATGAATGTTCTTTATTGTGCTCTTGATGCTAACGAATTTAATCGCATTTCTACTTGCTCATCTGCTAAAGAAATATGGGATAGGTTAGAAGTAACCCATGAGGGAACCAATCAAGTAAAGGAGTCTAAAATCAACATGCTTGTGCATAAATATGAATTATTTAAAATGGAGCATGATGAGTCCATAACTGAAATGTTTACTCGCTTTACTGATATTATTAATAGTTTAAAGAGTCTTGGCAAGTCCTATACTAACAGTGAGCTTGTAAGAAAGATTCTCAGGTCCTTACCAAGAACTTGGAAAGCCAAAGTGACTGTCATTCAAGAAGTTAAGGACTTGAATATTCTACCCTTGGAAGAGCTTCTTGGATCATTGATGACTCATGAGCTGAGCATGAAGCAACATCAAGAGGAAGAAGTCCAAAAGAAAAGAATAATTGCCCTTAAATCCACAGCTCCACCAGATGAAGAAACTGATGACACTGAAGATGAAGAACAGGATGAAAAGATGGCACTCATTACCCGAAGATTCAAAAAATTTTTGAGAAAAAGGAAACAGGGGATGAGGAACAGGCCATTCACAAAAGGAGAACAGAGCAAAGAAAAAGAGAAAGACCAACCCCTTATCTGCTACGAATGCAAGAAGCTGGGACACTTCAAATCCGAATGCCCTCAGCTGAAGAAAGGTCCCAAGAAGTACAAGAAGAAGGCCATGATGGCCACTTGGAGTGCGAGTGATGACTCAAGCTCCGACGAGGAAAACTCAACCGAACAAGCCAACCTGTGCCTTATGGCACACGAAAATGAGGTAATTTCTGAAACTCCTAGTGACTTTACATTTGAAGAATTACATGAAGCATTCTATGATTTAGTTGATGAATTAAAGAAACTAGGGATGAAGAACAAAGATCTAAAATTAAAAAATCAATCTTTATTGAAACAAACTGAAAATATTTCAATTGAAAAATCCACCCTGCTTCAAGAAAATCAAAGCTTAAAGAATGAAATTGCCAAGCTAAAACCAATAGTAGAAAAGTTTACCTTGAGTTCAAATAAACTCAATATGATTCTTGATAATTAAAAAGTTGTGTATGATAAGGCTGGACTTGGCTATAACCCCTTGAAGAAACAAAAATATCTGAAAAATATTTATGTAAACTTTTTAAGTAACAAGTCTTCTAATATTACTTGCTTCAAATGTGGTAGAGTAGGACATAAGTCATACACTTGCTTCTCTAACAAGTCTGCAAACTCAACTATAAAGAAAAAATAGGTTTCAAAAGGAACCATTATGACTAACCAAAAAGGACCCAAGAAAGCTTGGGTACCTAAAACAAAAACTTGACTTTTGCTTGCAGGTGTGTCTAGCATCCCAAGGAGGAAACAGGAAATGGTATCTTGACAGTGGATGCTCGAGACACATGACTGGTGATGAATCCCAATTCATCACTCTTGATGCTAAGGATGGAGGGATGGTCACCTTTGGAGACAATGGCAAAGAAAAGATCATCGGTATAGGTAACATTGGTATCACTCCCTCCAAATACATTGAAAATATTTTGTTAGTAGATGGTTTAAAGCATAATTTACTAAGCATTAGTCAATTTTATGATAAAGGATATAAAGTTGTTTTTGAATCGTCTGTTTGCATTGTAACTAGTCCTATTAATGATGGCACTAAATTTATTGGACATAGACATGGTAATGTTTATATGGTAGATTTAAATGATTTAGCCAAAATAAACATGCAATGCCTAGTATCCTTGAATGCTAAAATTAATGAGACTAGTTGGTTTTGGCATCGTAGACTTGCACACATTAGCATGCATTCTCTTTCAAAATTAATTAAGAAAGAATTAGTTCTTGGTTTGCCAAAACTGAATTTTGAAAAGGATAGAATTTGTGATGCATGCCAACTAGGGAAACAAACAAGAGTTTCATTTAAATCCAAAAATATTGTTTCAACCTCTAGACCTTTAGAGCTTTTGCATATGGACTTATTTGGACCCACTAGAACCACTAGTCTAGGAGGAAAACGATATGGTTTTGTAATTATAGATGATTACTCTCGTTTTATTTGGATTTTCTTTTTAGCACACAAAGATGAAACTTTTCATGTTTTCACTAAATTTTACCGAAAAGTCACTAATGAGAAAGGATTTTCAATTCAAAATATTCGAAGCGATCATGGAACTGAATTTGAAAATCAAGACTTTGAAAACTTTTGTGATGAAAAGGGAATTGGCCATAACTTCTCTGCTCCTAGGACATCCCAACAAAATGGGATAGTAGAAAGGAAAAACAGAACCTTAGAAGAAATGGCCCGTACCATGCTTTGTGAAAGCAACCTTCCAAGATATTTTTGGGCGGAAGTAATCAACACAGCATGTTACATTTTAAATCGTGCTTTGATTAGACAAATTTTAAAGAAAACCCCATATGAGCTTTGGAAAGAAAGAAAACCTAATATTGCTTATTTTCATGTTTTTGGTTGCCGATATTTTGTGTTAAATAATGGTAAAGAAAGACTTGAAAAATTTGATGCAAAATCAGATGAAGCAATCTTTCTTGGTTACTCCTCCACTAGTAAAGCTTTTAGAGTTTTTAACAAAAGAACTTTAGTAGTAGAGGAGTCCATACATGTTGTCTTTGATGAATCTAACGATCTTCCTTCAAGGAAGAATGAAGGTGTTGATGATGCAGATCCTCTTATAGAAGGAATGAAGGAGCTCACTCTGAAAGATTCAACAGTTCAAGATGACGAGGAACATGAAGACAAACAGGATGAGGGAGGTGAAGAACATCAAGAACAATCTCAAGGTACAAATGACCTACCCAAAGAATGGAGGTATGTTCACAATCACCCTAAGGAGCTAATTATTGGTGATCCTATGCATGGGGTAAAAACTCATTCTTCACTTAGAGATGTATTTAATCATTGGGCTTTTGTATCTCATCTTGAACCAAAAACTATTGAAGAAGCTGAAAATGATTATAATTGGATTAATGCAATGCAAGAGGAACTTAATCAATTTGAAAAAAATAATGTATGGACTTTAGTATCAAGACCTAAAAATTATTCAATAATTGGCACAAAATGGATCTTTAGAAACAAATTAGATGAACATAGAAATGTAATAAGAAATAAAGCAAGATTGATTGCTAAAGGTTATAATCAAGAAGAAGGAATTGATTTTGATGAGACCTTTGCACCTGTTGCTAGATTAGAGGCCATTAGACTTCTACTTGCATATGCTTGCTTTATGAAATTTAAATTATTTCAAATGGATGTCAAAAGTGTATTTTTGAATGGATATATTGCTGAAGAAGTCTATGTAGAACAACCCCCAGGATTTGAAAATCATGCTTTTCCTAATCATGTTTTTAAATTAAATAAAGCTCTATATGGATTAAAACAAGCACCTAGGGCTTGGTATGATAGGCTAAGCAAATTCTTACTAAATAATAGTTTTTCAAGAGGTAATGTAGACACAACCCTCTTTATTAAAAGAAATCAAAATGATATGTTAAGTTATACAAATTTATGTTGATGACATAATTTTTGGGTCTACTAATGAATCTCTTTGTCAAGACTTTGCTAAGCTCATGCAGGGAGAGTTCGAGATGAGCATGATGGGAGAACTTACTTTCTTCCTCGGACTCCAAATCAAACAAACAAAAGAAGGAATCTCCATCACCCAAAGCAAGTACACCAAGGAATTACTCAAAAGATTTGGAATGGAGAACTCCAAAGCAATTGGCACACCCATGAGTCCCTCATGTAAGCTTGACAAGGATGAAGAAGGTAAATGCGTAGACTTAAAATACTATAGAGGTATGATTGGCTCTCTATTATATTTAACTGTAAGTAGGCCTGATATCATGTTTAGTGTTTGTTTATGTGCTAGATTTCAATCTAATCCTAAAGAATCTCACTTGAATGCTGTTAAAAGAATCCTTAGATATTTAAATGGTACTCAAACTCTAGGATTATGATACTCTAAGGACTCACTAATTGATTTATTAGGATATTCAGATACTGATTTTGCTGGATGTAGATTAGACAGAAAGAGCACTAGTGGAACTTGCCAATTTTTTGGAGTTAATCTAATCTCCTGATTTAGCAAGAAACAAAATTCGGTAGCACTGTCTACGGCTGAGGCCGAATACATTGCAGCCGGAAGTTGTTGTGCTCAAATCTTGTGGATTAAGCAACAACTCGAAGACTTTGGTATCAAACTTAATGAAACACCCATAAGATGTGACAACACTAGTACCATAAATCTAACTAAAAATCCAATTCAACATTCAAGGTCTAAACATATTGAAATAAGACATCATTTTATAAGAGAACATGTTCAAAATAAAAATATAATTCTTGAATATGTTTGCACTGAAAATTAATTAGCTGATATCTTTACAAAGGTCCTTAGTGAGGATAGATTCTGTGAAATTAGGAGAAATCTAGAAATTCTTGATCCTTTTGCCTAAATATTTCTCCAATTCCAAGAAATCGATGTCAAAATTTCTTTGAGCTCAATTTTCATCATCTCTCTTGGACCTAAAAGCTCAAGATTATCATTCTCACAACTTGTCATTGAGCAAAATTTCTTCTCCCAAAATTTTAATTTTTTTCGAAATTTATTCATATTTTTTTTGAAATTTTGTGATTCATGAGTCGACCCCCTAGGGTTGACCCAATGGCATACTTGAAATTCTTTGCCAACTTCCCACGGGTTCTTTTTTTTTTAACTTAAAGCCCGTTCATGAGCCGACCCCTTCTTCTTCTTCGTCTTCCTTCCTCCAAGACTCTTCGTCCTCATCTTCGTTCTCTCCAAAATCAAGGATTTAGCCCAAAGATCATTCTCCCTTCACATCTCCACCTCAAATCACCCCTTGGGAAAGGAGCTTCTCGCATCTTTCTCCCTTGATTGAAGCGGTTGGAGCGTGCCCTAGCTTCCACCGTTCTTCTCAAAATCATCATTTCTCTCCGCCAAAATCTCTTTCCATCCTCTAGTAACCTTCCTTCTCCTCACCCATTTGATCTTCCGAGTCTCCCTGCCTGCTCTTGTGGTGAGAATGGCCCCAAAGATGAAACTCCCTCAAAGAAGGAAATCAATCCGTGCGCTGGAAGAAGGCGTCCGCAGAAAAAGACAAGCTTCTCAGACCTCTTCTGCTCCCATTCCAGCTTCAGCGTCTGCACCAGGTCCCTCTCAGTCTTCTCTTAGCCCTAGCAAAATCCCTCTCTCTGACAGAAAGGTAGAAACCGGCAAGAATGTGGACTTCAGGTTTTTTGAAAAAGAGAGTTTCTCCTTTGGTTCAAAGATAAAAAACCAGGGTTGGGGATTTTACTATTCTCTCAAGGAAGTTACATATGTAGACTTGGTTAGAGAGTTTTATCTAAATCTGCACTATGGCAATGGAACAGTAACTTCTACTGTTAAGAGAATTGATATCTGCTTAGATCCTATTATTTTGGGAGAGATTCTATATTTGCCCTGTGAGGGATATTCATACATGGAACTCCCAGTGAAGGAAGAGGGGATCAATGTAATTTTAGGAGGAACCTACTCGGGAAGTCTAAATAAATTAGAAGCCAAAATCTTGTCAATTGAAATGAGAATTCTACATCAATTAGTGACAAAGCTTTTCTTTCCGAGGAGTGGTAGGCATGACCTCCTTTCTGGCCGAGACATTTGTATAATATTTCATGTGATCACTCAAACCCCCTTAAACCTCCCTGCTTTAATGATTGAGGCCATGAGAGAAACACTGAATAGATCCAAGGCACATCTGCCTTTTGGTATGGCCCTCACACTGGTTTTCAGGAGGTTTGGAGTCAGTTTTGAGGGGGAGGCATCTGCTAAACTTTCTCACGCAGACACCATCAACCAACACACTCTGCACCGTATGGGATTCACTAGAATTGATGGTGGTTGGATCAAGGGTACAGAAAAAAGAGCTGAGGAGAGAGCTGAGGATAGAGTTGAGGACAGAGCTGAGGAAGAAGGATCCTCATCACCTCTCCATGACTTTAGGGCAGCATCTCCAGATATCCTGTTTGTTTCAGATCCAGAGGCTGGCCCTTCAGAGTCCACCAGGAGGCACACACCAGTTCAGCAGCCAGACAGTAGAGCACCTCCCTCAGAGTTCAGATTGGCTGATGATCAGATTGAGTAGATTTCTCAGCGTGTGGCTTCCTTGCTTTCTCGTCAGTGGAGCACTTCTGCGTTTGCACCGGGATCCACATCATTAGATGCATCTGATCAGACCTTGATCCCCCATATCTTCACTGTATTTCAGATGATCACAGATCAGTCAGTTCGAATTCAGCAGCTCGAGGATTACATTTTGAGACTGACTGGGAGAGTATTTGACTTGCAGGGGCAAGTCTTAGCTTTGGCCCATCCTCAGCCACAGGAGTGCACTATTGAGGTCACAGACCTAACTGCGGAGGCTGGCAGACTCAGAGGTGTATTGGAGGGTGGTTTTGATTTCTTGAGGAGAGAGATCAGAGGCTCAAGTGAGCATGCTTCTACACAGTTCACTGTACTGCTTCAGTCTGTTTCGAGAGCTCTGAACGTTCTTGATTCCATCAGGCTCTCTCTTGCAGTCCAGTCTTTGACCTCTGAACATTCTCAGCCTTCAGGATCATCTCGCCCACCTACTCGTGCCAGCACCTCCACTCGTGGGAGAGACAGATGGGGTAGAGGACGAGCTCTTGGTCGTGATCCATCATCTCCCCACCCCATCTCTGATATATCTGATTCTGATCCATAGAGTCATGTGTTCTACTAGATCCTTGTTGTTAGTCATGTCTGTTGTTCTTTCTAGGATCTGTCTTTTGGGCCATGTAATGATGTTAACTAGTTGACTTTTATATTATGGAATATGTATTGAAACAACTATGGTATCAATCATCTTTTAATTATATATCTACTCTTTGTAATGGTATCAATCATCTTTTGATTATATATCTTCTCTTTGTTGCTAATTCATATCTATGGTACTCAATGGCATATTTTGTTTAATGATTGCTGTATTCAGGGGGAGCAAACATTAATGATTAGCACAAGAAGTTTGAAGAAACACTAAAGAGAAAATATATTCAAAAAAAGAGGGGGAGTTAACAATGTTTGATGATGTCAAAAAGGGGGAGAAATTAATGAAAAATATCAAAAGCAAGATTATTAAATGACTTAAAAATACAATGAGTGAATTGCTAAGCAAAAGTATCAAAAGAGAGATAAATACAAAACTTAATAATAAAATGAGTGAATTAGAAGAAATTAACAAGATTGCTAACAAAATGAATGAATTGCTAAGAAAGCAAATGAGCAACCTTTAAAATTAGACATGCTCTGATACATCTTAAAAATTTGACATGCTCTGACATGCTTTAAAATTAATTCTTAGACATGCATTGATATACTTAATTGTTAAACATGCTCTGATACTAAAATTAAATAATCAAATGAGAATGAGCGAATTTTCAATATGCTAAGAAATTTGAAAAACAAGCAAATGAGCAAATGAGATATTTTCAAACACGCAATTTTCAAATCCTAATGTAAATTCTGCTTTGCTCTGATAACAAAGATAAATTTTCTACTCTGATACCAAAATCACATAATCAAATGAGCAAATTTTCAAATCATTAAGCAATAGGCAAATTATCTATGCAAATGGGCACATGTATTACATGCCAAAAGAATCAATCTTCTTTTCAAGCAAATGCACTTATAAGTTGGTTGTAAATTTTCTATTTATCTTCAAACTACCTATAATACATTTCATTCCTTGAAATTTATAATCACTGATTCATATAAATGCTTTTGTTCAAGTGTTTTGTCATCATCAAAAAGGGGGAGATTGTTGCTCCTTAGATTGATTTTGATGATTACAAAGCAGTTGAAGGGGTACTTATATTTCTCACTTGAAAAAGTCTTATTGCTCTTCAGGGGCAAAATTATAATTTTACCAAAACCCTGATTTGAAAGCATCAAATGATAGAACAAAAGATTTGTGATCCATTGGTGAAAATTTCATTATTTTTGGACTTATATTTTGAAAGATATGCATGTTTGAAAATCATGAGTCGACCCATGAGTCAACTCATGGCACAATGAGCTATTTAGCATGCAGATTTTTTGGCTTGGCACAACCTGTGAGTCGACCCATGAGTCGACCCCCAAGGCATGAGTCGACCCCTGCTATTTTTAGGCCAAAAATCACAGAACCTTGTCTTCTGGTTGTTTTCTGTTGTTCTTCCACAGAGGTCGACCCATGAGTCGACCCCCAGGCATGAGTCGACCCATGAGTCGACCCCTGTGACGGGATTTTTCTGCAACGACTAGTTTTTAACCCGTTTTAAGTGCTTTTAATGCTCATTTAATGTGGTCTAATGGCTCTTTTTTAGCCTAAAATATTTTTTACTATTTCTTAAAGCTATAAAAGGGACAAAAAGGTGGAAATCAACAAGAAGAAAAGAAGAAGAAAAGAGAGAGGATTCAAGTAGAGAGATTTTGAAAAAGGGATTTCAAGCCAACTTTTCAGCCCTAAGCAAGAGCTCATTCAAAGCTTTCAAGAAGCCTTTAATCCAAGCTCACCAACTCCTCAAGTGCACATTCAAGTCTCCATCCACCTTGAGAAAATCCAAAAAGGGTCTTCTTCTCTTGAGTAAAGTGTATTTAAAGTTATATTCGCTCATTGAAGGAGCTTTCTTTGTACTTATTTATGCTATAAATTGTTATACTCAGTTTGAGTAATTGGTTTTGTTTTGGAGGGGTTCCAAAACAAGGGAAAGTTGATCCGAATCTAGAATCGGAGTGTATAGGGTTGGCTTGTACCCGAGAAACAAGTGGACTAGCTTGGAATAGCTAGAGTCGGAGTTTTCGACGTTTGTATTCGGGTTGAATACAAGATTAGTGGATTGAAATTCTCTAGTAGGAGCTTGGGGAGTGGATGTAGGTGCAAGGTTGGCACCGAACCACTATAAATTCTTTTGTTTGGTGTGTGTCTAATTGCTCTTCTTTATCTCTTCATTATTCTCTTGCATTCTTGCTCTTGCTATTAGCCTTGAATTAATTCTACTCACTCTATCTACTTAGCTTTGTCAAACATTTCTCATAAGTCATAAGTTAAGCTAAAAATTTTTAGAAACCCAATTCATCCCCCCTCTTGGGTTGCATAGCTGGGCAACAGGGTTCGATCTTGCTGCCTGAGGGTCTTTTTGAGGGACCTGACTAAGAGGTGCAGTTCGATTATAGGTAGGAGGATTGAGGCTGTTTGGATTTGGAAAGCGACTGTCTACCTTAGAGTGAGGCTCTTTCTCTAGAAGCTTGCATGGGATCGATTTTTGATATGCACACTTCTCAAGAATAGGGACATAGAGCTTCCAACTTTGTGTTTGGTCTACATGCTGGAGGATGAGATGAGGGAGCATGCCATTCTTCATTGTTCAAGGGCGAGGTTGATCTGGAGGAGGGCGGACAGCCAGCCTGTGGAGGCGAGTAGTGGCCCTTGGTTGGAGCCCTTTTTGAGCATGATCCATTAGAGTATGACGGAGAGGATGATCTTCACTTAGGGGAGTAGGATGGCCTATATTGCCTACCAGATCTGACTTTTCAGAAATAGCCTGGTCTTTGAAGGTGAGGTGGTGCTTGCACACCAGGTGTTAGAGAGAGCCATCTATTTGGTTGTGGAGTATAGCCATTTCAATACTGCTGACCCATCCTTTGACTCTCCTGATCCTTGAAACTCCCATACTGCTCTTGCAGTAATTCAGAGGGTTATTTTCATTTTCTGGGAGCCCCATCATTCGGGGTTAATTTGTGAAGATGAACTTCGATAGCAGTATCAGGGATGGTATGGGTGGTGCAAGCTTTGTCATCCGGAGTCTAGATGCTATGCTACTGGCAGCAGGGGGCTTTTATCTCTTTGAGCCTTCAATTCTAGAAGCTAAGTTTCAGACAAAAGCTGCAGATAGAAAGAATTTTCATTGAGGAAGATTTTACCATCGTCGTTGGATGGATCCAGGATAACATGAAGCTACAGGAAGCCCATCCGCCCCCCCATGACATCTGGACTACTTTTCACCTCTTGATTGTGGTGTTGGTCTGGCATCTTTATTGGAAGAAAAATAGTGCAGTAAATTGGGTCACATCATATGTGGCAGAGCACTCTAAAGATTAGGCTTGGAGATAGGATGAGACATGCCCGAAAACCTTGAGAGATATTTTGTCCACTAATTTTATGGGCCGCTCTCACACCAGAGTGGTGTGACCTCACATATGTACCAAACAAAACAAAAAAAGACTGCAAAATGATTGCGCATAATTATTATATGATATAAATACATGTTAAAATGCATACATGGCTAGAACCCAACTCACAATTTCAACCATATTGAGCCAAAGTGCTTTGCTCTGATTAAATCAAACCTGCATTTCTCTTCAATATTTTCAATAGGTATAGTTCTTATTGAAAGATAAAGTAACTTCTAATCCAAGAACTAACTTTGACTTCTGATCCAAGAACTATTTTTTTTTTGGTAGAACTAACTTTGAGTTTTGCTATAAAGCTTATGACTAATCCAATCCACATACAAACCCATGAAGCTCAAGATGCACTCAGCCCATACTTGTTGGTGCTCCTGATCTCCCTATTTGAGGTCGGATGCTGAGGTGAGACTGTTGTTGGAGCTCCATCTGAATACCTACAAAAAGTCTCCACCGGGGTATTTTTCGATGAACACCCTCCGATGCTCAAGTCAGGAGATGGAGAATAATGAGAAAGAGAGAGTAAAGAGCGGAGACTTTACTTTGAAGATCCTGGAGCTCCTTTATTTATAGGGAAAGAGTCAGAGTCGAATCTATCTCGGAGTCTAGATAGCTTTCTGGATTTGGTGTATGGATTAATTCAAAGAAGTTATTTACTTTTGAGGGAGACTCAATTGCAGAGAAATTCTTCTTTATCTGGACTTTTCTAATTTGGAACAAAGAGATAGATCTGGTGGGAGAGAGCTTCACTCAGCTACAGACGAGCTAAAATAGATCGTCCAAAGTCGAGGTTCTAGATATCATGAAGTACACATTGAGCTCAGGTGATTTGAGATTAATCGGTCATGGACGAGCTATAGTAGGTCATCCTAGGCTGAGGTGAATTAGGCACAGGCCGAGGAATGGGAACCATTGCTGACTCGATGGGATATGTGATAACCTTTGCATTTGTTGTATACATATAATTTAAAAAGTGTCTATCTACCATAGATCGATTGATATCGAGGATGTCACGATCGAGACTGAGGTACAGATCCACAACAGATGCCCCCCACTCTCGAGATCAAACTTGTATAAGATCGGATGAAGAGAGTACTAATCTGAGGTTGAAGCTGACTTCATTGAACTGCCTTCTGCTGACATATGTCGAAGGTCGATTTTCTAAGGTGAACCATCTTCAAATCGGACCGTTGAATCATCAGATCCATGAGAGCCATGTTTTGATCAATCATGAGCTGCCATTTGATGAACATCGGTAGGGGGAGGTAAGTCGACAGTAGATCGGAGCCGTCCAAGCCCCCTATAAATAAGGGCCACTGTAACTTTATTTTTTTTGTTTCTGCTATTCAGTGGAGAACCCTGGCACTTGGAGATTCTGCTCGATTGCTCGATTGAAGCCGAGCTTCGGTTGACCCCTCTTCATCTCTTGTCTTGCTCGGCCACATCACTTCCATAGGTCAGTTCTCTGTTATCGCTACTATGAGTACGTCGAGTTCGTCTCCATCCATCTAGAGTTTGGATGATGAGGTGAGAGGTGTGGACCCTAAGTCTGAGGTTTTCTATTCTTCGGATAGGCCCAAAGCAAGTGAGGTGCCAGACTTTGATCCATTTAGGGTGAACTCCATCCTTACCCCAGAGGACTTGGAGATTATTAGACTGAAGTACCAAATCCCGATTGAATTCAGGCTGGAGGTCGCCATTCCTGGGGAGTGCATAGCTCTGCCATATCAAGGTCGGATAGGCCTTTACAAAGAATCTTTAAAGGCCGGCCTTAGGCTATCCTTCCATTACTTAGTTGTAGAATTTCTTAATTTATACCAAATAAGCCCCTATAGCATATCACTGAACTCATGGCGTCAAATTTTAGCTTTTCTCATCTATTGTCTTCTCCTCAGGGTCGAACTGACCTCCCATCTTTTTAGGGCTTGCTTCACGTTGAAGAAGCATCCTATAGAGGTCGGGTTGTGGTACGTCTCTCTTTGAAAAGGGCGACATCTCTTCCTAGGTGCTCCTTCCTCGGTTCACAACTGAAAGAAGCGATTTTTCTTTATCTTGATGAAGCAATCTTGGGACTTCAATACGTCATGGAGTCGATCTCATAGATCAGCGGTCAGAGCTTCTACGCTGTCAAACATCGAGGAAGAGACATTGGCATAAATCTTCAATCTCACTCTCCCTCCATTATCCAAGCTTTTTATTGAGGAGTATTGTTCAAGGTCGGGTTAAGCCCGACCAACCCTGTGAGTAAGTGTTTTTGCATCTTTTTCAGCTCGATTTTCTTTTCTTTTGACTAACCTCATCTTTTGTGCAGCAATGAAGCTTGAGGAGATTAAAGCTCTTCGTCGAGCCACCAAAAGGTAGAAGGCAAGTGTGACCCCAGCTCCTAAGCACAGTCGGACTGAGGCCATCCTCGTCCAGCCTACGGCTGGTGGTTCCTTAAGGCCAAGTGGCGCTCCTTCAATGAAGGAAACTTCAGCACCGACGAAAGTGGTGCAGCCCCTCCAATATATCATTCTGGGGGATCCTGCCCCCCAGCCTTCAGCCTCCTCGTCACAGCAAAGTTTGAACACTCCTCAAACTTCGATGCGAATGTCATTGTGGTCAGCCGACCTATCGGCTGAGACTCTTCCTCTGATGGGAGCCCCATCGGACGTCGAGGCCCAAGACATTAGGAAGGGCATTGGTGACTATCGGATTGCCCAATCTTTGCTTAGGTCGGCAATGACACCTGCCAACGTGGAGGCCCTCGATGCTGAAGGCGGTGCTTTTTGAGTCCATGACTCATACGAGTCTCTTCTTCGGATAAGTGACGACCTTCCACCAATCCTCGGCTCCATTCTTTTACTTAATACTTGCTGATCCTTCTCCCTCTTTTTTTTTTAGCTCGTCCATCATGTAGATCACTTCGTGGAGGCAATCCAGGAAGCTTGGTGTATCTCAAGGGAAGCCAAGGAAAAGGCCTATCAGGCCACAAGAAGGGGGAATGACACCCAACTTTCAAAGCTGAAGGTCGAGGATGAGAATAGGTCACTGAAAGCCGAGGTAAAGTGGCTTGAATCTGATCTCACCAAGGCTCGAGCTGATGCGGAAGCTTGTCTGTCCGCAGAAAACAATAAATGGAAGGAGAAGTTGGAAACCACTAAGGTCACCATGATCGAAGCCTTCCATTCTTCGGGCAAGTTCCCGGACATCCAGGTGGAGTTCGGCCTAGCCTCGTATCTATAGGGGATCGCAGACTTCAAGGAGAAGGTTGGGAATCATTTTCCTAACCTCAACCTTGGACCCTTGGTGTTAGATGGTGAGGAAGATGAAGTCTAAGAGGTCGGGAACGATGGAATGCAAGTCAAGGGCCTCTTCAGCCCAGTTCACAAAGACCAAGCGGTCAAAGATGCGGCATTGGTTCAGCCTCTTGCGATCATCGTCCTCTCAAACCTTGGTGAGGCCGGCGAGTCCCATGCTCCTAAGGGAGCTTAAAGAATTGTAGCTCGGCCCGGGCATGTCCAGGCTTAATTATTGGTCGGTCTTCTTTTGTAAACCTCGACATTTGCTGAGGTATTTTGTACTGGATTGACCTATATTTTGTAAAAATTTTTCTTCAATGAAGCTTCTTCTTTTGCATATCATGTTGTCAAGTAGTGGAGGTCAATTGATGAAACATAATGGAGTTCGATATCCGACCTTAGGTAGACATAGCTAGCCATAGGTAGTCATTAATTAAAATTGTGCCCATTGCCTTTAGATCGTCTTTCCAATGGTGAAGAGTAGAAACTGACGACATTCCCGAGCAGAATGTGTCATACTTTGGTAGGTAAAAGATTGGATCGTTCTATGCAGATCATTTAGCTCATAGGAAGATGAGGAATTTGTAAGAGATCTGATCACAAATATATCATAAAAAATATTAAAATTTTTGATATTTAATTTTTATTATTTTGAATTTAATATTTTTTATATTTTTTTAGAAATAATTAATTATAAAAATTTAATCGTAAACCAACAAACAATGATGCTCGAGATGAAGTTCAAGTACAAATTCAAGTCTGTTATGATATGTAAAGATGAATGGATGCATGGCAGGAATCTAATGAATAAAAGGTAAAAAAAAAAAAAAAGAAGCATGATTTTATGTGGGACCCATGGCTCTTAAAAGAGGGAGAGATACAGAGGAGTTGCCGTGAAGAGGAGAGTTATGAGGTGGGTCCATGGATTTTAAAGGAGAATTTGGTGGAGGCTGAGACTTGGGCGCTGTGAGCTGGTTCAAATAAAAATAAGCTGGGTGTGGCCATGTGGGAGGATTTGAAGCGGTCTTTGGCACGTGATTTGAATTTGTGTTATGATCCGAGCGAGAGGTGGGGTTTCAAGCGGAACAGAGAGCGGGATCGGTCCAAGATTCAGGTGTTGGAGGCAGTTCAAATGCACCTAGGCGGGCCTGCATTCACGTGGGAACGAGCTAACACTGGTCTACATGCGGCTTAAGCGAGATGGGTTCGCGCCTAGGACGGAAACAGAGCGCAGAACGGCCTCAGACGTGCGACAAATAAAAAGACGCGCTTGATATGCCAACCGAGGAAGGAGTCCTATTTCGCGAGAGATGAGAAGGCTGGACGCGTTCAGGATGGTTTAAGAGGATCTTGAAGGTTATAAAAAAGAATCTAGACATATAAGAAAAATTATTTAAAAAAAATATAGAAAGAGGACAGTAAGTATAGCTTTAGATTGTGGAAAGATTTTTAAAAAGAAGATGCTTAGAAGAGAGCTTTATTCCTATACTATCTTCATGCCTACACCATCTCAAAGGTCAGATCCAAAGAGGAATAAGAAGAGAAAATCCAATTTGCTCTGAGAAATTTGAAGGAAGAAAGAGAGGTCATCAATTATTTTTCTGATAAGACTGCATCAATCAATTTCAGATTCTTTATTATAGTTTATTTTATTTTATTATTCTATTAAATTTCTTATAATTAAATTTTATTTTTAATTAATATAAAATTTATTTTTATGTACTTTAAATTTTTGTTATTTATTTTTATTACAAGTAGATGCTAAGATCTAGATTGTAGATCTTAGTATCAAGTTGTTTTCATGCTATTTAAATTTTTGTTATTTATTTTTATTGCAAGAAGAAACTAAGATCTAGATAGTAGGTCTTAGTATCAGATTTATTTTTCGTACTTTTAATTTTTATTTTTTGATTTAAATTATTTTCTCAATTTTTTTATAAAATCAAAGATTTCAAATCAGCACTGTCTTTTCTGCGGATTCGATCCGACTTGCTACATTCTATGTATTTTTAATTTTTTTTAAAATTGAATTTAAACTGATAATCATAGTATCCTAACGACAACATCGCGAGATATCAAATTTTTGGCACCGTTGCCAGGAAAGGTACGAATGCTAAGATTTTTGACTTCTTTGATTTTCTTTTGTATACAACTTTCTAATTTTTTCTTGTTTTTCTTGCAGAAAAAAGAAAAAAAAAAGGAGAGAAAGAAAGCTTCTAATTTTGTTTGGTGAGATCAATCTTAACCCTAGATTTTCTTCTTTTTTTAGTATTAGTTACTTTCTTTTCAAATTAACTTAAAAATAACCCACTTAAATCTAATTAAAATTTTATGACTAGAATAGAAATCCTAATTGTTTAGAGTATCCATCATTTAGATTTTTTTTTTTTGGTGATTGCTGGAGACAAGGTGAGTCTCTCAAGTTTAATTATTTTCATACATCTAATTTAGTTGCATAAAAATCTTATTTGAAATTGGTTGTGAATGTTCATCTTAAATCAACTTAAGGGCAACACCCATTAACAAAATAAGGTGGAAATTTCATCATCATTTTTTAGTCCAAAAACAACCAACCATCATCCCTCATTAACTTAAGCCTAATAAAAATTAACTAGATGTTAGCCCTTAAGGAACTCGAGCTCAATAGGACAAGTGACCCCGAAAGTTGAATCGGATCGGGCCTAGTTGATTAAATGGTGTCTAGAAAAGTGGTTCAGAGACCATCTCGAAGGAAGATGGTTATTTAATTGGTTCTGTTCACTGACTTGGTCAACTTAGTTTGTGTTTAAGGAAAGCAACGGAGAGACATCCACCAACCTTACACTTATCTAGCCAATTGGTTGGTTAGGTTTGTACTTGGAGTGCTTGACGGTGTACTTGGAATAATTAGAAGCTGTCTAGATTTAGGATAATCTTAGAATAGAAAGTCCACTTTATGCTAACTTGATTACGATTAATATCTAACCACAACTAATTCTTCTCATCTATCATCTTTAGGTCTGTGACTCTCTTAGGGTTCTCATTTTTACAATTTTTTTCTTCTCTTCTTCTTCTCTCTCTCTTCCTCTTGCTTAAAAAAAAACAACAATCTGAACCACACATATTAGGATTTGCACTGGTACATACATGGTAGGAGATCTCTTTTTTCTGATCTAGTTGAACCTAATCTTGAAATTGAATGACTGATCCACATTAAATGGTTGAAAATCCTAATGAACCACCTAGACAGATGAAGAAATATTTTATTTCTTCCACTTATAACCCATTGTCTTGTATCTACTTACCTCATATTCCTGTAAGTCAATTTGAGATCAAATCAACCACAATCCAGATGTTCCCATCTTTCTATGGAATCAAACAATCAAACCCTAATTCTAAGGCCGACTTGAACCTGATAGTTCAAAAATTAGATAAAGCTGATCTGCTTGCCCAGAAGTTAGATAAGTTCCTAACCCTAGGTCAACAATCTCCTACACAATACACATCACCTTCTAAATATCAGAAGATTTGTTCTATCTGTGTTAGCCTATCCCACCATATGAGTGAATGTCCCACGCCTGCACAGTTTCTACCATTCATCCAAGAATAAGTTCAAGCTATCCAAGATTATTTCAAGCCTGTTAATGATCCATTTTCGAATACATATAACCCAGATTGGAGGAACCACCCTAATTTTTTTTGGAAACCCCAACAGACTCAGGCTCAGATCCAAATTTTTCTGGTACAAAACTTTCAAAATAGGCCCCAATACCAGAACTATGCCCATAATAGAGGTCAGCCTAGTCAGCCTACCCAGCCATCATATTATAATCAGCCATCATATCCACCTCCTCAACAGACCAATCTAGCCGATGATAGATTCAATCAACTTCAACAACTGATTATGACCTAATAGCAATCTATCACCAGGCTAGAAATATAAATAGAACAGATAGCTGAGTCCATCATGAGAAGAGAATCAAATCAATTATCGAGCCAATCGATAGTAAATCCCAGAAACAACCTACCCAATATCCACCAACCATTTGGACCTAGTCATCAATCCAATGTCTCACCTAAGAATCTTCATTTTGAAGATGTCAAAGTAATTTTTGAGCTTAAAAGTGGTAGGATTCTTAAGGATCTATATGAAAATCAGGTGAGAGAGGCTAGTACTGAAGCTAGCGAAAATGTGAATTTAAAAGAGGATGTTGGTACTGAAACTAACTGTATAGAAGAACCTGAGTCCGAAACTGATACTGATGTTGGTTCTAATTTGAGTGAGAAAGATAAAAGAAAGAAGAGAGCGGATGAGTTACTCATGACATATAAACCTAGAGTCCCATTCCCTTTAGCCCTAGAAGTCGGTTCTTCCTGCAAAAAGCAAAGAGCATACAATGAATCAAGTGACACCCTTCCGGTATCCAATGCATCGAACTCTACTCCTAACCCAAAAATTTAATTTATGAGTATTTTAGAAGAACAAATAGGAGAAATTCTCAACAAACAAGGATCTGTGAATGAGTTTGTAAATCTTCTTAAAATTAAAAAGATAAAACTGACTCAGAATGGGGTTGTGAACTACTTTTTGAAGATTGACAACAAAATACTGAAATTTATCAATAAAGAGATTGTAGGCCATCTTTCTAAGATTGGCAATCTAAAATCATTAGAATTTATCAATCTAATATTTAATACGGGGTAGGTGAGAGAATCGGCATAGTCTAGTTGAAGACTTTAAACTAAGCACTCCTGAGATGTAACACAGATCCTTGCATTTTACTTTCATTTTTTTTTAGTTTATTTAAGAACCCGACTCATGTTTGGTTGAAGACGGTAAATTTAACGCTTGTTGGGAGGCAACCTAATTTTTACATTTGAATCTTCTTTTTATTTTTTTATCTTCTTTTTAAGTTTAGGACTAAGAACCAATTTTGAAAAGATTCTGAGTGGAATCATGAAGGCCAGGCTGAACCAAGTATATATCTGGGTCAGATGACATCTCTCTTTTTGTTTCTTCTTTGCCTAATCTTCTTATTTTTTCTACTCAATTGAGGATAATATCGATTAAGTTGGGGGGGGAGAATAATAATGATAAAAAAAATTTAGGTCTTTGAATAAGTTAGGATTCATCGTTTAGGCACCTGATTACATTTAAGAATCAATTTGAACCAAGCATTTTTTTTTAAAGAAAAATAAATTAATACGCAGATCAAAAAATTTATGATATATCGAGGGATCAAGTATTAAGAAAATCCAATAAAGAATTAAGTCTAGAACATAAATATGTTTTTTGTGAGTACTTCTAATTCTTCCTACCAGCATCAATAAAGAGTTTACTTCCTATAGGTTTGTGCAGGATAACTATACATTTCTTTATACAAAAAAAATAAGAGAGAAAGTTTTCAAGTACTTCATACTGAGTAATCGGATCTCTTTGCTTAAGTAAGCATTGAGTTTCATATCAAAAGGTATAAAGGGCAAAGAAGCTCTGTTATAAAGCTAGTCTTAATTCGTCGTCTGTTTGATTCGAGCAAGTAAGTTTGAGGGATATTTTATACCTAGTATCCTAAAGCCATCTGGTTCGGGAGTCATTAGCTGAAAACTCGCTACATGGGTCAGACAAAAAGCTTAAGGAATTAAGATATTCCATAGCGGCACAATATTAAAGAAACAAAAAAAAGGAGCAAAGTTTAAACATTAGTCTCCCATCGAGTAACCAGGCTCCTTCGCCTAAGTAAGCATTATGGTTCACGTCAAAAAGTGAGCAATGTGAAGATGTTTTTATAATAAATAAAGGACGTAAGTAACAATATATTTGTCCATATAAAAGTTAGATAATTTAGAGATAAAAGTAGGGATAATTTAGAAAAAGTTCAAAAAAAAGTTTAGTGTTCTTGACTTAACTCCCACAGGTTTAGTGTTCTTGACTTAACTCCCATATTGATTAGTACTAATACCCTAATGACATAACTCATATTCTACTGAATATCAATAGCCCTTTTAAAATTACTTGATGAAATTCAAAATTCTAAACTAAACGATACTTAGCCCTAAATCTTTTCTTTACTCAAGGAAAAGGGTGTGATCAAAGTACAAGTATGTCATAAAAAGTATTAAAATTTTTGATATTTAATTTTTATTATATTGAATTTGATATTTTTTATATATTTTTTTAAAATAATTAATTATGAAGATTTAATCGCAAACTAATAAGCAACGATCCCTCAACACGTGCAGATGAAGCTCAAATATAAATTTAAGCCTGTTACATGTATGAGATGCAAACATATACGGGTGCATGGCAGGAATCCAATGAATAAGAAAAAAAAAGCATGATTTTATGTGGGACCTATGGCTCTTAAAAGAGGGAGAGAGAGAGAGAGAGAGAGAGAGAGAGGAGTTGTTGTGAAGAGGAGAGTTATGAGGTGGGTGCCATGGATTTTAAAGGAGAATTTGGTGGAAGCTGAGACCTAGGCGCTGTGAGCTGGTTCAAATAAAAATAAGCTGGGTGTGGCCGTGTGGGAGGATTTGAAGTGGTCTTTGGCGCGTGATTTGAATTTGTGTGATGGTCCGAGCGAGAGGTGGGGTTTCAAGCAGAACAGAGAGCGGGTTCGGTCCAAGATTCAGGCATGGGAGGCAGTTCAAATGCACCTAGGCGGGCGTGCATTCATGTGGGAATGAGCTAACACTGGTCTACATGCGGCTTAAGCAAGATGGGTTCGCGCCTGTTGGGGAATACCGACCGACCCCGCTTATGCCGACTTATAATCGGACATATCCGACCGACCGACTGACCGACCGATCACCGGGTGCCATTACCGACCGACCCTGCTTATACCGACTTATAATCGGGCATACCCGACCGACCGACCGATCGATCGATCGTCGGGTGCCATTACCGACCGATCGACAGCTCTCTACCGACCGAGAATATGTCGGTCGGACAGACCTTTTTCGCCCTCCTGACCGACTGCACCAGAGGATCCGATGGCCGACTCCCGCGACATGCCCGACTGACCGTCGGAGGGGTCCGAATCTCCACCCGATGCCCCTCAGCTGGCCACCGACCTAAGGTCGGTCGATTCCTCCAATCACCGTACTACTGCCAGAGACTGTCAGTCCTGACAACAGCACGCAGCACTGCCGCCTAGAGGCATTATCCCACCTAAGGCGTGGGTTAACCCTAGCGATTTGACAGTCCCACGGTGATGTGACACTTTCACTGTGACTCTGACAGTCTACAGTGAATTGACAATTCTTCAATTGTCCACGCCATTAATGACGGCGCCATACCACGCTCCATTATATATATCGGGGAAGGCAACAGTGCTAGAGGTCCCTTCAAAACTCTTGGGCTTGCCCCCTCTCTCTCTTTCCCTCTCTCGTTGAGCTCCTTGTTTTCTTTTCACTGTTGCCTAGTCTCCTCTCTGACTTGACCGTCGGAGGGTCCCCGCCGGAGCCACCTCCGGTCAGTGCGGACTTTCTTTTGCAAGCGCTCGTTCCCGACGATCAGGCGATGAGGGGATTGGCCGCAACAGATTGGCGCGCCAGGTAGGGGCTGATGACAAAGACAAGAGCTCAGCGATCGAGGGTTACTGGATCGGCGAGGCGCTCTTCCCGTCGGGAAGAGGCCTCTCCTCCACCCTTCGTGGTGGAACCCAGCTCTCCGCACCCCGCGGTGACCACGGAGTCGCAGATCGCGGCGATCGTATGGCAGATGACCGTGCTGACGAACGCGGTCAAAAGCCTTCAGCAACAGCCGGTCCAGCTGCCGCCATCATCGGTCGGGCAACCAGCGGCGCGTCCGATGCCCTCCAGGAGCAGCCGTCGGCGCCCGCATCGATCTCCGTCGCCTCCACAGGAGCGCCTGCCACAGCGCTCCCACAGAGAGGAGGAGGGGCGGCCGCGGCGCGATGCCCATCAGTCCTGCCAGCATCTCCCTCTCCGCTGGAACGAGCGAGGAAGGAGAAGAGACCGCAAACGCCGTCCACCTCTCTCTCGGACTCTTTCGGAGACTCCACTCCTGGGGTCTCCCAGCACCGACGGACAGACGACTACGAACGCAGGTTCAAAGAAATCGACCGTCGGCTCGCGCAGCTGCAGGTGGATGGGCAGAAGTCTTCAAACGACGTCGACTTCTAGACCGCCTAACCTCTCTCCCGACTCATCCTCGACGAACCGATCCCCAGTCGATTCAAGATGCCGCACGTGGAGCCCTACGACGGCTCCATCGACCCGATCGACCACCTGGAGAGTTACAAAGCTCTCATGACGATTCAAGGGGCTACCGATGCCCTCTTTTGCATCGGCTTCCCCACCACGCTCCACAAAGCTGCCAGGCCCTGGTACTCCGATCTTCGATCGAGAAGTATCCACTCCTTCGGGCAGCTCGAGCACTCTTTCATGGCTCATTTCAGCACCAGCCGGAAGCCACCGCGGACGTCGGACAGTCTCTTCTCCCTCAAACAGGGAGAAAATGAGACGCTCCGACACTTCGTGACGTGATTCAACGTGGCCACGCTTGAGGTCCGGGACCTCAACGAAGACATGGCTGTCTCGGCCATGAAACGGGGGCTGAGGGTGTCCTGATTCACTTACTCCCTGGACAAGACACTCCCCCGGACGTATGCCAAACTGTTGGAGCACGCGTACAAGTACATGCGCGCGAACGAAGGAGCCTCCGACCGATGCTTGACCAAGTTCAAGGGCCCGAAGAAAAAACGAAGGAAGGGTCGGGACCCCGCCGAACCTAGCAAGCCCCCGACCGACGGTCGGGTCTCACCTCCACGACGAAACCAGAAGTCACCCCGACGGCAGACTCCGAGGCCGACACGCCCCAGATATGACTCCTACACTCCTCCCTCTGCTCCCCGTGCGCAGATTTTGATGGAGATCGAGGGGGAAGAATACCTGCAACGGCCTTCGCCTCTGAAGGCAAAAGGCCTCGACCGACGGAAGTACTGTCGATTTCACCGGGGCCACGGCCACAATACCGAGCAATGCATCCAGCTTAAGGATGAGATCAAAGCTCTCATCTATCGAGGGTATCTCGATAAATTCTGGAGGAACCCGCCGACTCAACTAGTCGCCGATCGACGACCCCAGCCGACTGAAAAAGCGACGATTAATCAGCCAACGGCCGAGGTCATCAATATGATTTTCAAGCGATTGGGCCCGGGGACGTCTGCAGGAGGGGAGCCAACGAAAAAGCTGCACCCGGACGATGTAATTACTTTTGCGGAAGAAGACGTTCAGGACATCCAAACTCCCCACGACGACGCTGTTGTTGTCTCCGCAACAATAGCGAACTATGATGTAAAAAGAATTTTTGTGGATAATGGAAGTTCAACGAACGTTTTGTTTTACTCGACCTTCTCCTGGATGCGACTATCAACCGACCTACTCAAGAGGGTCCCTACACCCCTGATAGGCTTCGTCGGGGACGCCATCGCGACGGAAGGAGAAATTATCCTGCCCGTGACGGTCGGCACCGAACCACGACAAAGCACGGTTCATTTGACTTTTGCGGTCTTCCAAGTGCCTTCGGTCTACAACGCCATACTTGGAAGACCCGGACTAAACACCCTCAAGGCGATTGTCTCGACGTACCATCTCTTGGTTCGATTTCCGACCAAAAATTGGGTCGGAGAGATGCGCGGAGACCAACAGCTCGCTCGCCGATGCTTCCAGATCTCCGCTCAAAGCGATGAATTGAAGGGCTCCCTGACGATCGACAAACTGGACCAACGGGAGAAGGAAGAACGGGGCTCACCGGCCGAACAGCTCGTGTCAATCTCGATAGCGAAAAACCTCGACCGAAAGGTATGGGTCGGGTCTCAACTACCCGACCCAGAACGACAACGGTTATCGGAGCTGCTGAAGGCCAACACCGACATATTTGCTTGGCCGGCAGCAGATATGTCGGGCATCCCCCCGGAGACAATAACACACCGACTCAACATCGACCCGACGATGAGGCCGGTGAGGCAGAAGAAAAGGTCTTTTGCTCCCGAGAGACAGAAGGTCATCGACGATGAAGTGGACAAGCTGCTCGAGGCGGACTTCATCAGAGAAGCCACATATCCCGATTGGCTCGCCAATGTTGTCATGGTCAAGAAAGCCAACGAGAAGTGGAGGATTTGTATTGACTACACTGACTTGAATTGGGTCTGTCCAAAAGACAGCTTTCCACTTTCAAAGATCGACCAGCTGGTGGATGCGACGTCCGAATTTCGACTGCTCAGCTTCATGGACGCCATCGTCGGGTACAATCAGATCCGGATGGTGCCGGAAGACGAGGAGCACACTGCCTTCGTGACCCCCAAGGGCCTCTACTGCTACCGAGTAATACCCTTCGGGCTGAAGAACACCGGCGCCACCTACCAACGATTTGTCAATAAGGTCTTCAAAGACCAGATCGGGCGCAATATGGAAGTATACGTGGATGACATGCTGGTAAAAAATGCACGGACTGCAGACCATGTTCGAGACCTCGAAGAGGCTTTTCGCACTCTACGACTACATCGAATGAAGCTGAATCCGACTAAGTACGCTTTTGGAGTGACCTCGGAGAAGTTTCTCGGGTTCCTCGTTTCTCAATGAGGAATCGAGGCTAACCCTGAGAAAATCAAGGCAATCATCGACATGCACCATCCGAACATCAAGAGAGAGGTCCAGCAGCTGAACGGAAAGATCATTGCTCTCAGCAGATTCATTTCTCGATCGGCCGAAAGATGCTTCCCATTCTTCAAAACCCTGAGGGAGGCGAAGGGCTTCTCTTGGTCGGATGAGTGCCAATGGGCCTTCGAGAAGCTGAAGGGGTACCTGGCTTCTCCGTCGTTGCTTGTGAAGCCAGAGGTCGGGGAGACATTGTATCTCTATTTGGCCACTTCCCTCGAGGCGGTCAGTTTGATGCTCGTCAGGAAAAACGAGAGCCAAACTCATCAGCCTATCTACTATACCAGCAAAGTGCTCCGCGACGCCGAAGCCCGATATTCGGAGATGGAAAAGATGATTTTCGCCCTGATCGTCTCCGTGCAGCGACTCCGCCCATACTTTCAGGCGCATGCCATTGTGGTTCTCACCAACCAGTCCCTGAGGGCGATATTGCGCCGACCCGACACATCGGGACAACTGGCAAAGTGGGCAATGAAGCTCAGCGAGTTCGACATACAGTACCGACCGCGACCTGCCTTAAAGGCCCAGGTCCTGGCCGACTTCATCGCAGAATGCCCGATGACCGACAAAGGGTCGGAAGACCTGGACCCCGGACAAGGCGCGGTCTTCGAGCCTGACCCGGTCTCCACCTGGGTACTACACATCGACGGAGCTTCAAACGCTCAAGGGAGCGGGGCTGGGTTTTTGCTCACCAACTCGGATGGGGTAGTCACCGAGTACGCCCTCCGATTCGACTTCAAAGCCTCCAATAACCAAGCCGAGTATGAAGCGCTCCTCGCCGGCTTGAGGATGGCAAGGGAACTTGGGATCGACAGCCTCCGGGCATTCTCTGACTCTCAGCTGATCGTGGGGCAGGTCAAAGGCGAATTCGAGGTGCAGGATCCAGCCATGGCAAAATATCTCCAGAAAGTGAAGGATCTCATGACGCGCCTCGGGTATTTTGAGATTTTCCACATCTCTAGGTCGGAGAACGCCCGGGCCAATGCACTCTCCAGGCTGGCAACCTCGGCTTTCGACTCTTTGGGTCGGACGTTCGTAGAGAATCTCGAGCAGCCGAGCATCGACAAGGTCGAAGAGGTGCTACAACTGACAGCTGAACCAAGCTGGATGGATCCGATTGTTCGGTACCTGACCGACGGGATCAGCCCTGAAGATCCCGTGGAGGCCAGGCAGCTCCGATGGTTGGCCTCCCAATATGTGATCATGGATGGCCGACTCTACAAAAGATCATTTTTTCTCCCCTTGCTCAGGTGCTTGGGACCGACCGACGCAGATTACGCACTCAGGGAAGTGCACGAAGGAATCTGCGGGAGTCACTTGGGGGGCAAATCCTTAGCCTACAAGGTCCTGCGGCAGGGTTACTACTGGCCCACCATGAGGAAGGATGCGGCTGAGTTGGTCCGAAAGTGCGAACTATGTCAGAAGTACGCCAACGTACAACACCGACCAGCCAGCCAAATCACTCCTATCGTCGCCCCATGGCCCTTTGCTCAGTGGGGAGTCGATATTCTCGATCCTTTCCCTCCAACGTCAGGCCAAAGGAAGTTCATAGTCGTTGCTATCGACTATTTCACCAAGTGGGTGGAGGTCGAGCCCCTGGCACAGATCACCGAGCGAAAGATGGAGGACTTCATCCAGAAGTCCATCATCTTCAGGTTCGGGTTGCTGCATACCATTATCACCGACAATGGGCGGCAATTCGACAACCAAGACTTCAGAGACTTCTGTGTGAGGTTTCACATCACGCACCGACTGACTTCAGTCGGGCACCCACAGTCCAATGACGAAGTCGAGGTGACCAACCGGACCATACTACATGGGCTCAAAACCCGACTGAACGAAGCCAAAGGTCTCTGGGTCGACGAATTGAGCTCCGTTCTGTGGGCTTACCGAACGACCCCCGCGTTCCGACTGAAAAGTCGCCTTTCAGTTTGGCCTATGGGACGAAGGCAATGATACCGCTCGAGATCGGACTGCCATCAACTAGGGTCGAGCAGTATCAGGAGCCGAACAACTCTGATTGTCGGAGAGCCGACCTAGACCTCCTCCCCGAACTTCGAAACGAGGCTCAACTTCGCATGGCTTCATACCGACAGAGAGTAGCCCGATATTACAACGCCAAGGTCAAGCCAAAGCTTTTCAGGCCTGGAGATTTGGTCCTGAGAAAGGCGGAAGTCTCGAAGCCCTTGGACCAAGGGAAGCTGGCTCCAAATTGGGAAGGGCCCTATACGGTGGCGGATACCTATGGGCCAAGGGCTTACTGACTGGAAACTCTGGAAGGGAAGCCGATTCTCCGAACCTGGAACGCTGACAACCTGAAGTTGTATCACCAATGAACTTTGTACCTGTTCATTCAGAATGCAAATCCAGTTCCAAATTTTGGAGTTTTCACTCTTCGACTGACAATCGACGCTCGCCAAAAAGGTCGAGTCCCGATGTCCCGACTCGAACTTAATGTCTGCATGGAACCGATGGCCCGATAACCGATGATGCATCGGACGCTCTCAAGGGCCGAACCATCCACGGCAACAGGAGTTGACACTCCTTCTACGATTGAACTTTTGGCCAAACAATCGGCTAACTTACCGATTGAGCCCCGACCAAAGAAAGGCGAAACGCCTGCGCGACTGCGTCGCGACTTACCGACCGAGCTACGGCCGGTCGAAGGATATTCGGCTTACCACCGTCTATCGCACGACGTGATCACTATCGCATTCATGACTTACCGACCGAGCTATAGTCGGTCGGAAGATATTCGGCTTACCATCGTATATCATGTGGTGCAGTATAGGTACCCGACACAAGGGTATCGAGATTCGACTTATCATCGCTCCCCCGACTAAACGCGCCGGACGACATCCGACTGAATGCGTCAGGAGAGACCCGACTGCCAAGTTCCATCCGGCAGTCGGTCGGCTTTCGGCTCGACAAGTGCGCCTGACTCACAGCCGGGCGAAGGATGCCCGACTCACAGCCGGGCGAAGGACTCCCGACTTAAGCCTTCGATCATCAAAAGACTGATCCAAAGTCGGGACTTGTTCTACCTTCGTGGCGGCATGAATTACCGAACGTCCTAACTGATCTATATGGGTTAGCAACTCACGTGTTCAAATGCATTCCACAACACATGGAAAAAGGAAAGACATGTAGAAGGAAAAAGTTCAAGTCCAAAAAATTTTGACTTTGATTTCAATGAAGATCAAAATAAGCTTACAAAGTTGGGCCAAAGCCCGAATACAAGCTGGAGCAAAAAGAAAAACAAAAATAGAAAACCGACTAGTCCTCGGAGTCGGCCTCCTCCACTGGATAACGACGGGGGACGGTCGGCGAACTCGCTCTGGCTTCAGCAGTCGGGGCCGCCTGATCTTCGGTAGCTCGCTCCGCATCTTCTTCGGCTTCCGCCCTGGTGGAAAGGCCTTCTGATACTGGTTCGGCCGTCTCCTCCGCAGCTGGGGCCTCCGACTCTGGCAGAACTATGTTGCTAAGATCAAGCTCCGGGTACAGGCCTCGAATGGCTTTTCGAGCATCCTCGTACCCGACTCGATATGAAAGAAAGCCACTCTCCAGAAGCTCTTCTCGGTACTCTTCTGAGTCATGAAAGTCTTCGACGGCCCGACCCATGGCCTCCTTCACCGATTCTGCTTCGGCCTTCGCGATGTCTGCATCGGCCTGGGCGATGGACAAACCTTCTTCGGCCTTAGCAAGATTTTCGAGGCTTGCTCGGAGCTGCTCGCGGTCGGCCTCCAGCTCCTTGGCAAAGCTGTCCCGCTCGTGCCGAAGCCGACGGACGGTCTGGGACTTCTTCTTCGCATCATCCCGGGCCGACTGCAGCTCCGACTCCAATGTCGCCAAGGCTCCCTTGAGTCGGAAGACCTCCTCCGTAAGTCGAGAGACCTCCCCCTCGAGTCGGCCCTCCCGTTCGACCGACTGTTGCAGCTGGTCGACCAGGACAACCTTGTCGGCTTCAACGACAGCGACCTTGTCTCTCCAAGCCGTCCGCATGTCACCAAACTTTTGGTATCTGACCTTAGCTCGGATATGTTGAAGACCAGCTGTACAAAACAAAACCGACCATCAAGAAACCGAGCTTGCGGAAACTACACTGAAGGCAAAGAAGAGAGAAACTCACCCGGATCATCATCAGATAAAAGGAAGACAGCATGTCGGAGACATGCTGGTTCTTCATCACCTCAATGTCGGCAGGAAGAAGGAGCACCTGGCACAGTCTCCTAGCCAAGTCGTGGTTGGCCAGGCCCGACGCACCTTCGGGGAGTGGGAAGTCGGTCGATCCTCTGCCGACCGATCGTCCCTCGTCGCCCGACGCCATGGGGGCCTTCCTTCGGCTGGACACCCAGGCCCTGACGTCGGGGATGGACGGCAGGCTTGAGCCCGATCGAGTCTCGACCGACGGTCCGGCAGCAGCGGGCGCTGGTCGCTCAGGTTCGTGAGCCTCCTCCCGATCCTCCTCTGCCGGCTGGGCGGCCGGCGCGCCATCGACCGACTCAGCCACCCTTCTTTCGGGCGAAGCGGCGCCCTCGCCCGACGGTCCCTCGGATGGGACTTCGACAAGCACTGTCGGTGCCGACAGTGCGATGACGGGCTCTGCCCCCGACCCAGTCGGTTCGCTCGGCGGATCTACGTGGGGCCTCTTGGAAGGCCGCGACGGTCCGGCCCCTTGCGCCGGCCTCTTTCGGACGGCGTACTGACGTACGTCGGCTACCGTCAGTCGTGATCTCGGCAGCATATCTGCAAACAACAACGAATGGTCAGTGCCATGAAGAAAAAATGAAAAGAAGAAAAAGGGGAAGAAAAATGAAAAACCGACCTAAGCGAGGGACCGGGCTGAGGCCGACGTCGTACAGGGCCTGCTCGGTGACGAGCTCCCTCTGTTTCGGCATCGAGATAACTTTTAGCCGATGGAAGTCTGCCCGATCTTCGGCTTCCACCCGACTGTTCTCATTCAGTTCGGTTCGGGGATTCCCCCAACGGACAGGGAACCCCCAAGGAGTGGAAGACGACGCAAAGAAGAACTGGTTCTTCCATCCGTGAATGGACGACGGAAGACCAGTGATGAAGGAAAGCCCCTTCCGAGGATTGAAGTACCACCACCCTCAGGCTTTAGGGTGGGGTCGGAGGATGAAGAAGGCTCGAAAGAGCGAGATCCGAGGGTCAGTCGGTAAAAGCCGACACAGAAGTGCAAAGCTGACTATTAGCCGATCTGAGTTCGGCGCGAGTTATGCCGGGCACAGTCCGTAATAGTCAAAAATATTTTGGACAAACTCCGGGACTGGGAAACGAAGGCCGGTCCGAAGGTCCTCCACGTAGAAGGCCACCTGGCCCTCAGGCGGGCTGTTAACCCGACCGTCGGCACCAGGGGCAAACAGCCGAAACTGCCCCGGGATGCGATATTGCTCCCGGAGCCGATCGACGTTCGGCCCCAAAAGTGAAGAGACCTCCATCTCCGAGGTCGATCGAGTGTCGTCGGTCGGCTCTCCCGACCGACCACCTTGTGGAGACGTTCTGGCCATGGACTAAGGAAAATGGCAGGAAATGAAGGAGGAGATGGTAAAGGTGATGATGACCTATAGAAGATGAAGACGGAACTCCTAAGAAGAAGGGAAGCAGAGAAGAGTACCTGGAATGAGGGATTACGCGAGCAGAGTCTCGACAGCAAAGTAATGGGGGGGTAAAAACTGAATAGGGCCGACCCTGTATATATAGTACCCCCCGACGGTCGAGATGAAGGCACGACCAATGAGGAGTCCCCAAATCTCGCCATGTGGCATCATCCGGGCCGTCCGTCAGCCCGACGGTTCGACGCACCTATCCTCAGATCCGGCCACGTCACCTCCATCCGCTCCAATGAACCCATCCCAATGGCCGCACGCCACGTGGTGCAAAGGCCGTGGTATTTCGTATCCCCGAAGGGGCAGCGGGAATGACGGTTTTCCTTTTCGATGGGACGAGATGTCTGACACCGACAGGACGTCTGACACCGATAGGACGTCTGACACCGGCATGATGCCTGGCACCGACAGGACGTCTGACACCGACGGGATGGGACACCTGACACCGACTGGACATCTGACGCCAGCAAATCGCTCGGCATTCATGAGATGCCTGACATCGTATCAACCCGTGGTACGGTCGGAACTCGACAGATAGTGGATCCACTCCTTTCCACCCGATGCTACTGCCCAAACAAAGACATCGGCCAGCGCACCGTCCGACTCAAGAGTGGAGGGGGGCAATTGTTGGAGAATACCGACCGACCCCGCTTATGTCGACTTATAATTGGGCATACCCGACCGACCGACCGACTGACCGATCGTCGGGTGCCATTACCGACCGACCCCGCTTATGCCGACTTATAATCGGGCATATCTGACCGACCGACCGACCGACCGATCGTCGGGTGCCATTACCGACCGATCGACGGCTCTCTATCGATCGAGGATATGTCGGTCGGGTAGACCTTTTTCGCCCTCCTGACCGACTGCACCAGGGGGTCCGATGGTCGACTCCCGCGATGTGCCCGACTGACCGTCGGAGGGGTCCGAATCTCCACCCGACACCCCTCAGCTGGCCACTGACCTAAGGTCGGTCGATTCCTCCAATCACCGTACTACTGTCAGAGACTGTCAGTCCTGACAACAGCACGCGGCACTGCCACCTAGAGGCATTATCCCACCTAAGGCGTGGGTTAACCCTAGCGATTTGACAGTCCCACGGTGATGTGACACTTTCACGGTGACTCTGACAGTCTACAGTGAATTGACAATTCTTCAATTGTACGCGCCATTAATGACGGCGCCATACCACGCTCCACTATATATATCGGGGAAGGCAACAGTGCTAGAGGTCCCTTCGAAACTTTTGGGCTTGCCCCCTCTCTCTCTTTCCCTTTCTCGTTGAGCTCCTTGTTTTCTTTTCACTATTGCCTAGTCTCCTCTCTGACTTGACCGTTGGAGGGTCCCCGCCGGAGCCACCTTCGGTCAGTGCGGACTTTCTTTTGCAGGCGCTCGTTCCCGATGATCAGGCGATGAGGGGATTGGCCGCAACAGCACCTAGGATGGAAACAGAGCATAGAACGGCCTGAGATGCGCGACAAACAGAAGGATGCAGTTGATACGTGGTAACCAACCGAGGAAGGAGTCCTATTCCATGAGAGGTTAGGAGGCTAGACACGTTCAGGACTTGGGGGGGTTTTGAAGGCTATTAAAAAGGTCCAGACATACGAAAAAAATTATTTAAGAGAGGAAGAGACACAAAGAAGAGGCAGCAAGCATAGTTTTGAATTGCGGGAAGACTTCTAAGAAGGAAGTGCTTGGAAGAGAGCTCTATTTCTGTGCTATCTCTATACCTACATCATCTCAAAGATCAGATTCAAAGAGAAAGAAGAAGAGGAAGTCTAATTTACTCTGAAGAGTTTGAAGGAAGAGAGAGAGATGATTAACCATCTTTCCGATGAGGCTGCACTAATCAACTTTAGATTCTTTATTACAGTTTATTTTATTTTATTATTTTTTTAAATTTTTTATAATTAAATTTTATTTTTGAATAATATAAAATTTATTTTTATGTACTTTAAATTTTTGTTATTTATTTTTATTACAAGTAGATGCTAAGATCTAGATAGTAGATCTTGGTACCAAGTTATTTTTATTTTATTTAAATTTTTATTATTTATTTTTATTACAAGTAGAAGCTAAGATCTAGATAGTAGATTTTAGTACCAAGTTTAATTTTCATACTTTAAATTTTTATTTTCTGATTTAAATTACTGTCTCAATTTTTTTTTTATAAAATCAAAAATTTCAAATCAGCACTGCCTTCTCTATGGATTCGACCCGATTTGCTACTTTCTACATATTTTTAATTTTTTTTAAATCAAATTTAAACTGATAATCATAGTGTCCTAACGATAACATCGCGAGATATCAATATCATAAGACGAGCTTTGCTCAAATCGATCGTGGTTGAGAAGTGCACGTTGGAGATCCGCATGGAGATGCATTTCGCTCCTCGACTTTAGTTGGGAGGGTGAATTGGAGATCCGCATCGAGGTGTGTTCTGCTCCTCGATCATGGTCGGAGAGCATGTGTTGGAGATCCACATGGAGACGCATTCCACTCCTTGACCGTGATCGAGGAGGGTGCATTGGAGATCAGCATGAAGATGCATTCTGCTCCTCGACCGACGGTCGAAGAGCGCACATTGGAGATCCGCATGGAGATGCATTCCGCTCCTCGATTGTGATCGAGGAGCGCATATTAGAGATCCGTATGAAGATGCATTCTGCTCTTCGACTGTGATCGGGGAGCGCACATTGGAGATCGACATGGAGATGCATTCTGCTCCTCGATCGATGCTGAAGAGCATGCATTGGAGATCTGCATGGAGATGCATTCTGCTCCTCGATGGAGGTCGAGAAGCACGTGTTGGAGATCTGCATGGAGACACGTTTTGCTCCTTAGCTATGATTGAAGAGCGCATGTTAGAGATCGGCATGGAGATGTGTTCCGCTCCTTGGTCAAGATCGAGGAGCGCATGTTGGAGATCCGTATATAGATGCGTTTTGCTCCTCGATCGTGATCGAGGAGCATGCATTGAAGATCGGCATGGAGATGCATTCCATTTCTCGATCATGGCTGGAGAGTGTGCACTGAAGATCTGATGGAGATGCATTTCACTCCTCGACCATGATCGAGGAGCGTGTGTTGGAGATCTGCATAGAGATGCATTTTGCTTCTCGATCGTGATCGAGGAGCATGCATTGGAGATCCGCATGGAGACATGCATTGGTTCAGAAAAATATGTAGATCTGCAAAAATTATTTTTTATTATTTAATTCAATAAAAATTACAACTTAGGGATGATAAATATATAAGTTATCGAAGTTTCAAGTCTTAGGGATTGGTATTTCGTCCAATCGGTGAAGATGATAAATCCCCGATCGAACTACTTCATCAATATGGTACGGGCCTTCCTAGTTTGGCCCAAGCTTTGATCGTTCCATCAGATGTGAAACTTTAGTTCGGCGAAGAGCTAGTTCCCCAGCTAGGAAGGATTTTTCTTTGACTTGTGAGTTATAGGACCGAGCTATTCTTTGTTGGTAGTTGGCCATTTGAATCCGTGCTTGCTCCCAAGTTTCCTCAAGTAGGTTTAGATTTGCTCTCAGCCCAATGAAGTTGCTATCCTCGTCGAAGTCTTCCACTCGCAGTGTAGGCAAGCCAATCTTAAGAGGTATAATGGCCTCAGTCCTGAAAGCCAATTTGAAGAGAGTCTCTCTGGTTGGGACTCGTTGAGTTGTGCGATATGCCCAAAGCACATAATACAATTCTTCAACCCATAGTCCTTTAGCTCAGCTTAGGCGAGCCTTAAGTCTTTGTAGCAAGGTTCTATTAATCACTTCAACTTTGCCATTATTTTGTGCATGGGCTACCGAAGTCAATCTATGGGAGATGTTGAGGCCTTTACAAAACCCTGTGAACTTTGGATTATCAAACTAATATCCATTGTTGGTGATGATGGCTCAAGGCAAGCCGAATCGGTAGATGATTGACTTCCACACAAAGTTGAGAACCTTGACCTTAGTGACAATCGCCAATGCTTCCGCTTCTATTCATTTGGTAAAGTAGTCGATTGTAATGAATAAAAATTTCTTCTATACTGCCGCAACGGAGAAAGGTGTGAGGATATCCATCCCCATTAGGCGAAGGACCAAGGCATGATGATCGAAGCTAGAGAGGTGGAAGGTCAGCGCTGGATGTTAGAATTCCTCTGACACTGGTCACATTTGCTTACTAGGTCGGCAGCATCCTTCTACACAGTCGGTCAGAAGTATTATTGTCGTAGCACCTTATGGGCAAGAACCTTGCCTCCCAAGTGATTGCTATAAATCCTCTCGTGAACCTCTTATAAGGCATATTCTACTTTCGAGGAACGGAGACATTGAAGTAAAGGTAGAGTGAAAGACCTTTCGTATAGTCTCCTGTCGTATATATGAGGTATTGAGGTGCGAGATGTCTCAACCTCTTAGCTTCATCTCGATCGGTCGGCAACACCCCATCTCGTAAGTATTGGAAGATTGAATCTATCCAGCTTGACTCAGGATCTGTCTGCATCACAGGGGACTCCTTAATACTCGACTTCTCGAGGGTTTTTAGGTATGAGCTTCTTTTTAGGTCAGCCATATCGAGGGTCGCGAGCTTTGATAAGAGGTCAATTCGTATATTTTTTGATCTCGATATTTGCTGAATGTTCATGCTGGTGAAGTTGGAGGCAACATCCTGGATCTTTTATAGATATTTTACCATGTTCAGCTTTCATGCCTCATATTCTCTCTGTACCTGGCCGACAATGAGCTGAGAGTCACTATGAACTTTGAGGTGCCGAACTCCTAATTCTTTTTCCATTCTCAGACCAATCACCAGCCCCTCATACTTGGCTTCATTGTTGGAAGCAGGTAATTCAAAATGTAGTGCATACTCCACAACCACTTCATCTAGACTAGTTAAAATCAATCCAGCTCCTAAGCCTATGGTACTCAAAGAACCATCTACATGGAGAACCTAGCATTCATCGAACATCAGAGCTATCTCCCTACCATTCTATTCCTCATCCAAAATGGTGCATTCCAAGATGAAATCGATCAATGCCTGAGCTTTAATAGATGGCCTCGATAAATATTTACTGTCAAATTCTTCTAGCTCGATAGCCCACTTAGCCAGCCACCTCAAAGTATCAGGTCGGTAAAGCACCGATCTGATTGGTTGGTCAGTGAGGATAGTAATTGTGTGGGCCTAGAAATATGGGTGTAGCTTCTTGGAGGATATCACAAGAGCGTAGACCACCTTCTCGAGTCTCATATATCTAGTCTTAGCATCATGAAGAACTCGATTGATATAATAGACTGGCTTCTGCACCTTGGCCTCCTATCGGACAAGGACCGAACTGATCGCCATGGGTGAAACTGCAAGGTGTCGGTACAGCAATTCTCTAGGCTCTGGTTTGCTTAAAAGGAGAGGCAAGCTAATATGTCTTAAAAGTATATCGCAAGTGCATGGTGTGCAATATAGCATGTTTGGCGAGTACGGATCGATCCTATGAAGAACTAGATTTTTAAGTTTGTTGGGAATAGTGTCCCAAAGCCAATCGTCAGTCTGTTGACGGTTGTGCTCATTTTTATATATGTACATGAATTATAAATTAATAAAAATTATTTTGATATTTTTTATCACAAAATATTTCATCTTCTAATGAACTCCTATGTTGTGGTGAAGTCCTTAGGACTATTTAGACTCGACAAAGGAGGATTTGTCGTTTAGTCCTTAAATCTATTCACGACCAAACGATATGTTGTTACTAAGGATGACAACGTTTATCAAGCATAGGTCATTGTGTGCCATATAGGTTGGTTGTCCTCTTAACCAATGAGTGTGGAGACACTGGTATGGCATACAGGTGAGATGTAAGGGTACATCTGCACTGAACGTGACCGACTCCGAAGCTATTTCTGCTGTCAAGATTTGCTCCGATGGAATATGGGTATAAATATCCCTCTGACCTGAGACCGCCATGGTGACTTGCAAGCAACTCACTGCACTTAAGCACTGGACTACTTGAATTTCTAATTCAGTGACAGAAGGCTGTTGGGTGTAGTCAAGTACTTGACTTGTCGGTGCGTGTGTCAAGATGGGATTGACCACTCCAGTTTAGGAGCTGTGTACAGTCGTGTTTCAATTTAGCAAAACTTTGGCCAGGGTAGTCCTTGTGAGGAGTCACAGGACTGTTTGAGTTGAGCATGATTCGGATGATCTAATCAGGGTTGACAGTTTAACTCTGAGTCATCCTAAACACAGAGGTCAAAAAAATGAATTATACAGTAACCATATTCACTTAGGTTCTGAGTGTTATAATTGTGACTATTCGATCTATCCGGTCGTCGGGTATCATTGCTAGATAGTCACTTCGATTAGTACAGAAATTGATTCCTGTGCTACCGGCTTAAGTTCGAACCTGCGGGGTCACACACATTAGAGGTTCCTATCTGATCTGATGGCTGATGAAGAGTCCTAATGCTCGTGGACTATGAGTCCTACGTGTCTGGGACTCTGTGATCGAGAATCATAATTTTTTGATCATGAATTCCACACATTTTGGGTACCGAGGTCAAGAGTCCCACTGGTTTAGGACTCTTCGATCAGGGTTACATATCGATGAATTCTGATGCCCGATTACCCATCGGATTTGGACTCAATATTTATGAGAGATTTAATTAATGATTTGATCATTAATTAACTCAATTTGATTGAGTAATTATTTTTGAATCAAGTCCAATTGAATTGGATTCAGTTGGATTTGACTCGATTAGGTTAAGAGTTGACCTAATCGTCGAGATGGTTTGGTCCCTGATTTGATCAGAGGTTGGGCTTAATCAATTCCTGATTTGAATAGGATTTTATTGAGCCTAATTAAGCCTAATTTAGTTAGATTTAAATTAGTCTAATTGGGCATAACTTATTTGGTTCAATTAGGTTGGTTTAAATAATGAAACCACCTTGACCCATTCTCCCTGCGCCACCTCACTTCCACTGCACCCATTTGAATTCGCGAGAAGAAAACTCTCATGAATTTTTTCTCATGCAAAGCCCTCCTCACGCCCTACTTTAATGCACCAAATGAGTGGATAAGGATGATTAGTTGGCCATTCAAATTCAAAATAAAGTTTGAATTTGAATGAGCAACCAATCTTAGCGCCTTGGCCTTATCCTCTTTTAACGTCCCATTTATTACACGAGAAAATGTTTCTCATGAAATCACTCACGCACAAATTAAGCCATGCCCTCCTCTTCTCATGCCCTTAGTGGATAGGAATAAATTGGTTTTCATTTGAATTCAAAATTTGATTTGAATTCAAATGTGCAATTACTCATCTTTATCCTCTCACGTGGATAAGACGTTTGTTGTTGTTTTAAAAGGAGGAGAAGAGTTGGGCGTGGGGAATGAAAAAAATTTTGAAGAGAAAATCTGGATGTGAGAAATCCTTGTGTGTGAGGTGAAGGTCAATATCCATCCGAGAGAAAAAGAAAGAAAAAAAGAAAAAAAGTGCGCAGGGTTTCAGTGAGTTCCCCAGGGTTTCAGCCTGGGGTTCGGGAAGTGAGAAGGTGAGCTACGAGTGTCGTGAGCCCACCAAATTTTAGAGAGATATTCATCATCCTCTCAAGCACATCTGCTGATGATCCAGAGCATCTAAATAATCGACAGACATCGATCGAAGGAGTTCGATCAACATCGGTCGTCGAAAGGGCTCTACAACGAGCTAGCACTTGTGAGGAGTCGATCAGATTGAAAATTTTGTGTGGATGATCCACAGAAGCCAGACATGCTGTATGGCTACATCGTGATGATCAGACTCTCCCGACGGTGACCAGATTGCGACGATCTACTACCCGCACAAAAGTATTGTGTTCTGAACACATTACAATAAAGTGTTTATTGTTCAAATTTGAATTTCAAATTTAAATGCATGCATGCTATATATCATATTTAGATCCTAATGTAGAATAAATTTATATTAATTAATTAAATTAATTAATATTTTTTTACTGTAAAATCATAATTTTAAAAAAGTTTTAAAATTATCATTTTACCTCTGCACTGAATTTTGCTACAACTGGTATCAGAGTGGGTTCTAAGATATGATATATGAATTTGCATGCATAGATTAAGTTGTAATCTAGAAGTTTAAATTTAAATTTTGAATTTTGAATTTTGAAAGTTGTTCAAAATTCAAAATTCAAAAATTTGAAATTCAAATTTTGAAATTTGAAATTTGAAATTTGAAATTTGAAATTCAAAATTCAAAAAATTTGAAATTCAAAATTTAAAATTTAAAATTTGGTTGAAATTTCAAAATTCAAAATTTAAAATTCAAAAATTTGAAATTTGAAATTTATTTGAAATTTGAAATTCAAAATTTAAAATTTGAAATTTGAAATTTAAATTTTAAAATTAGTATATTTAAATATACTTGATCCAAGTAGCAAGTAATCGAATTGGGTTGGTTGCCATGGCCGTCTGATCATAGGAGAAAAGTAGGGTTTAAAGGCCCTCTCCTCCCATTCGATGGGGTCTCCTATGGTGGTAGGGGTGCCGCTGCAATTATATCTCATGCAGATGAAGCAGTGAAATGACTTAATTGTAAAAGTTCAATTATAAAATTTATCATAAATATGTTAGATTAGATCTCAAGGAATATTCATGATTTATTTTGATTGAGTTATTTTCTGTTATGTAATTAGCAATAGGATTGCTATTTATGAAATGTGTTGATCTATTTGTGAAATGAGTCAACATATTTGGTGAACAGAAAATAAAACCTTTCAAATTTGAAAATTATTTTCGAAATGCCAAACCCTGATCCATCAGCCCAAATACTTAATTAAAAGAATTAAGTGTTGTCTAGTAGGTCTAGAATTGTGAATTAAAATCTAAGACAATTGCATAAACTTATGGGTCAATGGGCTAGATGGATTAGGTCCATAATTGGGTTAGACCTAAGGTTAGCTTAAAGAAATGGACTAAATTAGAGTAATTGGTCAAATCTAATCAAAAGTTAAATTAGATTAGGTCAAGGATACTCTAGACTCAACTCTAATAGTTGTAGTTGAATGGGTCCATGTCTTTAACTAGACCAAGATGGACTTAATTCATGGCTATGCGGTGGAACCCTATTTACTAAGTTGATCAAATTAAAACTAATGAACCGGTTGGTGTCTAAGGTAAGTTTGGTAGTTTAACCAGTGGTTTTTAAGCGGGAGCTACTCGCAGTGATTCGATCTCTTACGAGTTAATGGCTTATCCCCACCACTGATCTCACTTACCTGGCCAACCTGGTGAATTAAGTTTTGATTAGATCACTTGGTGATTAGGGCTCACCCATGTCATTAGGTAAATCAGTGTGACTGATTTAGGTGCTCCTAATGTCGGCTTTAATTAAATTCTTTTTAATCTGACTTAGTGAAATCAGTGGGAGGATTGAAATTGGCTGAATATTTTCTTCTCTTCGATTCTTTAACAAAATCCTCAAAAATTATTAGGTCCCTAAAAATGATTAAGTTATATTGATAACTAAATCATAGCCTCCCATTAAGTGAGTGATAATGAGTCCATTAGTTTAATAATCATTGGAGACCCAAAGGCCTGGTGCTTATTGACTAACAGAATTATCATTCATAATATGATAATTTGGTTTGAGTCTTTCTGATGGTGGTCAGGTTGGCCGGCCAAAGTCGGGCCTGATCATTTATTGGTCCGATTCACCAAATCAAATCATGTTAATGGTTGGACCTAACCAGATCTTTTCAGTGGAGGCCAAAGCCTACTGATTAGGTTCTAGGGCAAAATCAATTATTAGAAGTTGTTTAGAGAAATAACTGGTTATGAACCTACCCATAGATGCACATGGGTTGACCAACCAAAGTTGGGCTCGTGTGTAGTCTATGTGGATTCTAGTATCCACTAAGAAATTAAAGTAATTCCTCGAATTGGAGGTTGAGGCTACCAATTCGTAAAAATACTGGGAGAAACTTTAGACTAAAGTCCAAATCTTTAGTATTAATAATTTATATACTAATATAGGTCTGGTTTTTCTTTATGCAACTATGGCCACTACCCTGTCACTCCGGTCATTATTAGATAATGACAAGCTCATGGGACCTAATTTCGATAGCTGGTATCGAAAATTAAAAATCGTTCTTGAGCATGAGTGGATCCTTTATGTAGTAACGGATCCGACATCTGAGGAGCCAGTCCTGAACGCTAGAGGGACGGTCCGAGATACTTACTAGAAGTGGCTCAACGACCGCACCACCGTCTGATGCATAATGTTGGCGACAATGAATGATGAGTTCAGCCGCAGGTTCGAGAACTCCCAGCCATAGGAGATGCTTCAACTGTTGAACGACTCTTTTGGCACGCCTGACGATGTTGAAAGGCACAAAACTAATTATGCTATTTTCAATGCTCAAATGAGGGATGGAGCCTCAGTCACTGATCATGTACTGTACATGATCGAAATGATTGAGCACTTAAGTAAATTGGGTTTTCTCCTACATGAGCAGCTTGGTAAGGATGCGATCCTTAATTCTCTGCCCAAGTCCTTCCTTCCCTTCCTTACTCATTTTCGAATGATAAAGCCTGCAGTGAACTACCACGGCTTGTTGGGGTTGCTGCAGAACTTTGAGAAGGATCACCAGCTCTATAAGGAGTTGGTGAATGTTGTGGGAGGGTCTTCTTCTGATCGTCGACCCTTTAAGAAAGGAAAAAAGAACAAGAACAAGAACAAGAAGAATAAGAAGGTGCAGCTGCATGCTGGGATGTCTACACAGGGTCAGACCAAGAAGCGCAAGCCCAACCAGAGCCAGGTGGAGTGCTTCTTTTGCAAGAAGCAGGGGCACTGGAAGAGGAACTGTCCTCTATACATTGCCTCACTGGACCCGAACAGGCCGAAGAAGAAGCAAGGTACTTATATGATAACACCTTGCAACTTTTTTATTTGTGATACCACTGCCTGGGTATTGGATACCGGAAGCCCTTATCATATTTGCAATTCGATGCAGGGTCTGCAGGTCAGTAGGAGATTTGATGAAGGCGAAAAATTTCTGAACGTTGGAGATGGAAGCAAAGTTCCAGTTCTAGCATTAGAAATCATGAATCTTGTAATCAATTCTCGAAATATAATTCTGAGTGAATGTCATTATTGTCCAAGCTTTTTATTAAATATTATTTCTATAGGCCTTTTGACCATGAACGGTTATCAATTGTTAATAAAAGAAAACGTTTGTAATATTATTTTGAATGGTGTTACAATGTTTGTTGGACAACTTAATAATGGAATTTACTTTCTATCACAACCTGTTAATGTGGTTCAAACCTCCGATAAATGCCCTAGAATAGATAATGTGTCAGATATCTACCTTTGGCACTGTAGGCTAGGTCATATCAATAAGAACAGGATAAACAAGTTGGCTCAAGAAGGAATTCTTGAAGTAGGTGATTATGAATCACTTCCAACCTGTGAGTCCTATCTTCTTGGTAAAATGATCAAGTCATCTTTTACTAGAAAAGGTGAGCAAGCCAGTGAACTCTTGGCTCTGGTACATTCTGATATATGTGGACCCATGAGCTCAAGTGCAAGAGGTGGATATTTCTACTTCATAACCTTCACAGACGACCTATCGAGGTATGGGTATGTCTATTTAATGAAGCATAAGTCGGAGTCGTTTGAAATGTTCAAACTATTCTGAAATGAGGTAGAAAAACAAACTGGAAAGTATATTAAAATTCTTCGATCTGATCAAGGAGGTGAATACATTTGCAATGATTTTTTGACATATCTTGGGGAGAATGGGATTCTCTCTCAGTGGACACCTCCTGGAACACCACAGCATAATGGTGTGTCTGAAAGGAAGAATCGAACCTTGTTAGACATGGTTCGATCCATGATGGAGTTTGCTGGTCTGCCGATCTCCCTCTGGGGATATGCACTCGAATCGGCTTGTTACCATTTAAATAGAGTTTCGAGTAAGTCTGTAACCAAAATGCCATATGAGATATGGATAGGACGTAAGCCAGTACTCTCGCACCTTAGGATTTGGAGGTGTTCGGCTTATGTTAAACATTTAATTACGGACAAGCTAGGACCTAGGTCTGACCAGTATAATTTTATAGGATACCCAAAAGAGACCAAAGGGTATTATTTCTACCTGGCTGATAAGCAAAAGGTGTTTGTCAGCCTTAAGGCAATCTTTTTGGAAAAAGAGTTCCTTGGTGAAGGGACTGTTGCCTCTAAAGTCGAACTTGACGAAGTTCGACAGGTGAAAAAATTGACACAAGTTGCTGAACCTGAACCGGATTTGATTAGATCAGATTCGGAGTCCATTGTTCAAGCACTCTTAAGGCGATCTGGTAGAGTACCATGTCAACCGGACAGATACTATGGTTTCTTGGTCCGAAATGATGATCTTATCGAACTTGATGAAAACGATGAGGGTCCGATCACCTACATGGATGCAATGCAGAGATCCAACTTTGAGAAATGGCTAGAGGCCATGAAATCCGAAATGGAGTCCATGAAGGTCAACGATGTGTGGACATTGGTTGACCCACCCGAAGGAGTAAAACCCATAGGGTGTAAGTGGGTCTTCAAGAGGAAGAGAGGCGCAGACGAAAAGGTGAAAACCTATAAAGCCCATCTGGTTGCCAAGGGATATCGTCAACGTTATGGTATAGACTATGACGAGACGTTTTCTCCTGTGGTAATGCTCAAATCTATTCGGATTATGCTTGCGATAGCTGCCCATCTGGACTATGAAATCTGGCAGATGGATGTGAAGACAGCTTTCCTAAACGGAGAGCTGGATGAAGAGGTGTATATGATACAACCTGAAGGATTCACATCCACTGATGAGTCTAAGGTGTGCAGACTACAGAGGTCCATTTATGGACTTAAGCAGGCATCCCGGAGTTGGAACATACGTTTTGATAGAACGATCAAGACGTATGGCTTCGTTAAGAACGGAGAAGAGCCCTGCATTTATAAGTGGGCTAATGGTCCAGTAATGATATTTCTTGTATTGTATGTGGATGATATTCTCTTAATCGGGAATGATGTTCCTGCATTACAGGGAATAAAGATTTGGCTGTCGTCACAGTTCTCCATGAAGGATTTGGGAGAAGCTTCCTACATCCTAGGGATGAGGATCTATAAGGATAGATCTAAAAGGTTGCTTGGTTTATCTCAGTCTACGTACATAGATACTATGCTGAAGAGGTTCAGCATGGAGAATTTCAAGAAAGGCTATTGTTGCTCCTAGATTGATTTTGATGATTACAAAGCAGATTGAAGGGATACCAATATTTTTATTTGAAAAAGTCTTTGTGCTCTTCAGGGACAAAATCATAATTTTACCAAAATTCTGATTTAATAGTATCATTTGGTAGAACAAAAGATTTGTGATTTATTGGCGAAAATTTTATTATTTTTGGACTTGTATTTTTGAAGTTATGAATGTTTGAAATCCATGAGTCGACTCATGAGTCAGCTCATGGCACAATGAGCAGCTTGGCACGCTGAATTTTAGCTTGGCACGCTGGATTTTTGGCTTGGCACGGCCTGTGAGTCGACTCATGAGTCGACCCACAAGGCATGAGTCGACTCATGAGTCGACTTCTGCAGTTTTAGGCCAAAATTTCCAGAAACCCATTTTTTAGTCGTTGCAACAGAGGTCGACTCATGAGTCGACCTCTGAGGCATGACTCGACTCATGAGTCGACCCCTGCGACGGGATTTGTCCGCAACGGCTAGTTTTTAACCCGTTTTAGGTGCTTTTAATGCTCATTTAATGTGCTCTAACGGCTCTTTTTCTGCCTAGAATATTTTCCTCTATTTCTTAAAGCTATAAAAGGTTTCAAAAGGTGGGAAACACATAAGAGATTTGCAAGAGATCAAGAAGAGAAAGAAAGAGATTGAAAAGAAAAAGAAGAGCATTCAAGAGAGCATTCAAGAGCATTCAAAAGAGAGGGTTTCTCAAGCCTACTTTTCAGCCCTAATCAAGAGCTCATTTAAAGCCTTCAAGAAGCCAACAATCAAAGCTCACCAACTCCTCAAGCTCTCAATCAATTCCCATCCAACTTTGAGGAAATCCAAAAAGGGGCTTCTTCACTTGAGTAAAGTGTATTTAAAGTTATATTCGCTCATTAAAGGAGCTTTTCTTGTACTTATTTGTGCTATAAATTGTTTTACTCATTTTGAGTAATTATTTTTGTTTTGGAAGGGTTCCAAAACAAGGAAAGGTTGATCTGAACCTGAAATCAGAGTGTATTGGATTGGCTTGTACCCGAAAAACAAGTGGACTAGCTTGGGATAGCTAGTGTCAGAGTTTTCGATGTTTGTATTCGGGTTGAATACAAGTATAGTGGATTGGAATTCCCAAGTAGGAGCTTGGGGAGTGGATGTAGGTGCAAGGTTGGCACCGAACCACTATAAATCCTTGTGTTTGTGGTGTGCATCATTGCTTCTCTTTAACTCTTCATTATTTCTTTGCTTTCTTGCTTTAGGCAATTAATCTTGAACTAAGGTTATTCTCCTCATTCATTTAGCTATTGACAAATATTTTTCATAAGTAATTAGTTAAGCTTAAAATTTTTAGAAACCCAATTCACCCCCCCTCTTGGGTTGCATAGCTGGGCAACAAGTGGTATCAGAGCCCGGTGCTCTAGCCCGTCTTTGATCTAAACAATCAAAGAGCCAAAGATCTATGGCAACCCACGTCGGTACTTCTCTAGCCGAGGGGCAATCCACCAACCGACCTCTACTTTTCAATGGGTCTAATTACACCTATTGGAAAGCTCGGATGAAAATATTCATTCAAGCACTCGACTATGATATGTGGAGTATCATAGTGAATGGTCCTCACACACCCACTAAAATTATAGATGGTGAGGAGTCAACCAAACCCGAGAAAGAATGGGATGAGGTTGATAAGAAATTGACACAATTAAATACTAAAGCAATGAATGTACTTTATTGTGCTCTTGATGCTAACGAATTTAATCGTATTTCTACTTGTTCATCTGCTAAAAAAATATGTGATAGATTAGAAGTAACCCATGAGGGAACAAATCAAGTAAAAGAGTCTAAAATAAACATGCTTGTGCATAAATATGAATTATTTAAAATGGAGCATGATGAGTCCATAACTGCAATGTTTACTCGCTTTACTGATATAATTAATGGTTTGAAGAGTCTTGGCAAGTCCTATACTAACAGTGAGCTTGTAAGAAAGATTCTCAGGTCATTGTCAAGAACTTGGGAAGCCAAGGTGACTGCCATCCAAGAAGCGAAGGACTTGAACACTCTACCTCTAGAAGAGCTTCTTGGATCCTTGATGACTCATGAGCTAAGCATGAAGCAACATCAAGAGGAAGAAATCAAAAAGAAAAGAACCATTGCCCTCAAATCCACAGCTCATCCTGATGAAGAAACTGATGACACTGAAGATGAAGAATAGGATGAAGAGATGGCACTCATCACCCGGAGATTCAAGAAATTTCTAAGAAAAAGGAAACAGGGGATGAGAAAGAGGCCATTCACAAAAGGGGAACAAAGCAAAGAGAAAGAGAAAGGTCAACCCCTTATCTGCTACGAGTGCAAGAAGCCAGGACATTTCAAATCCGAATGTCCACAACTGAAGAAAGGTCCCAAAAAGTTCAAGAAAAAGGCAATGATGGCCACATGGAGTGCGAGTGATGACTCAAGCTCCGATGAGGAAACTTCAACCGAACAAGCCAACCTGTGCCTTATGGCACACAAAAATGAGGTAATTTCTGAAACCCCTAGTGATTTTATATTTGAAGAATTGCATGAAGCATTCTATGATTTAGTTGATGAATTAAAGAAACTAGGGATGAAAAATAAAGAGCTGAAATTGAAAAATCAATCCTTAGTAAAACAAGCTGAAAACTTTTCAATTGAAAAATCCACCTTGCGTCAAGAAAATCAAAGCTTAAAGAATGAAATTGACAAGCTGAAACCTATAGTAGATAAGTTCACCTTAAGTTCAAATAAACTGAATATGATTCTTGATAATCAAAAAGCCGTATATGATAAGGCTGGACTTGGTTATAACCCCTTGAAGAAACAAAAATTTTTGAAAAATATTTATGTAAACTCTTTAAGTAACAAGTCTACTAATATTACTTGTTTCAAATGTGGTAGAGTAGGACATAAGTCATACACTTGCCTCTTTAACAAATCTGCAAACACAACTATAAAGAAAATATGGGTTCCAAAAGGAACCATTTTGACTAACCAAAAAGGACCCAAGAAAGCTTGGGTACCTAAAATAAAAACTTGACTTTTGTTTGCAGGTGTGTCTAGCATCCCAAGGAGGAAACAGGAAATGGTATCTTGACAGTGGATGCTCGAGACACATGACTGGTGATGAATCACAATTCATCACGCTTAATGCTAAGGATGGAGGGATGGTCACCTTTGGAGATAATGGCAAAGGAAAGATCATCGGAATAGGTAACATTGGTATCACTCCCTCCAAATACATTGAAAATATTTTGTTAGTTAAAGGTTTAAAGCATAACTTAGCATTAGTCAATTTTGTGATAAAAGGTATAAAGTTATTTTTGAATCATCTGTTTGCATTGTGACTAGTCCTATTAACGATGGCATTAAATTTATTGGACATAGACATGGCAATGTTTATATGGTAGATTTAAATAATTTAGCCAAAATAGACATGCAATGCCTAGTATCCTTGAATGCTAAAGTTAATGAGACTAGTTGGCTTTGGCATCGTAGACTTGCACACATTAGCATGTATTCTCTTTCAAAATTAATTAAGAAAGAATTAGTTCTTGACTTGCCTAAACTGAATTTTGAAAAAGATAGAATTTGTGATGCATGCCAACTAGGTAAACAAACTAGAGTTTCATTTAAATCCAAAAATATTGTTTCAACTTCTAGACCTTTAGAGCTTTTGCATATGGACTTATTTGGACCAACTAGAACAACTAGTCTAGGAGGAAAACGATATGGTTTTGTAATTATAGATGATTACTCTCATTTTACTTGGGTTTTCTTTTTAGCACACAAAGATGAAACTTTTCATATTTTCACTAAATTTTACCGAAAAGTCACCAATGAAAAAGAATTTTCAATTCAAAATATTAGAAGTGATCATGGAACTGAATTTGAAAATCAAGACTTTGAAAAATTTTGTGATGAAAATGAAATTGGCCATAACTTCTCTGCTCCTAGGACACCCCAACAAAATGGGGTAGTTGAAAGAAAAAACAGAACCTTAGAAGAAATGGCCCGTACCATGCTTTGTGAAAGAACCTTCCAAGATATTTTTGGGCGGAAGCAATTAACACAGCATGTTACATTTTAAATCGTACTTTGATTAGACAAATTTTAAAGAAAACCCCCTATGAACTTTGGAAAGAAAGAAAACCAAATATTGCATATTTTCATATTTTTGGTTGCCGATGTTTTGTCTTAAATAATGGTAAAAAAAGACTTGGTAAATTTGATGCAAAATCAGATGAAGCAATCTTTCTAGGTTACTCCTCCACTAGTAAAGCTTTTAGAGTTTTTAACAAAAGAACTTTAGTAGTTGAGGAGTCCATACATGTTATTTTTGATGAATCTAACGATCTTCCTTCAAGGAAGAATGAGGGTGTTGATGATGCAGATCCTCTAATAGAAGATATGAAGGAGATCACTCTGAAAGATTCAGCAACTCCAGAGAACGAGGAACAAGAAGACAAACAAGATGAGAGAGGTGAAGAAATTCAAGAACAACCTCAAGGTACAAATGACCTACCCAAGGAATGGAGGTATGTTCACAACCACCCTAAGGAGTTAATTATTGGTGATCCTATGCATGGGGTAAAAACTCGTTCTTCACTTAGAGATGTATTTAATCATTGTGCTTTTGTATCTCAACTTGAACCAAAAACTATTGAAGAAGCTGAAAATGATCATAATTGGATTAATGCAATGCAAGAGGAACTTAATCAATTTGAAAGGAATAATGTTTGGACCTTAGTATCAAGACCTAAAAATTATTCAATAATTGACACAAAATGGGTCTTTAGGAACAAATTAGATGAGCATGGTAATGTAATTAGAAATAAAGCAAGACTGATTGCTAAAGGATATAATCAAGAAGAAGAAATTGATTTTGATGAAACCTTAGCACCTGTTGCTAGATTAGAAGCCATTAGACTTCTACTTGCATATGCTTGCTTTATGAAATTCAAATTATTTCAAATGGATGTTAAAAGTGTATTTTTAAATGGATATATTGCTGAAGAAGTATATGTAGAACAACCCTCTGGATTTGAAAATCATGCTTTTCCTGATCATATTTTAAATTAAATAAAGCTTTATATGGATTAAAACAAACACCTAGAGCTTGGTATGATAGGCTAAGCAAATTTTTACTAAATAATGGTTTTTCAAGAGGCAATGTAGATACAACCCTCTTTATTAAAAGAAATCAAAATGATATGTTAATTATACAAATTTATGTTGATGACATAATTTTTGGGTCTACTAATGAATCTCTTTGTCAAGACTTTGCTAAGCTCATGCAGGGGGAGTTCGAGATGAGCATGATGGGAGAACTTACCTTCTTCCTCGGACTCCAAATCAAACAAACAAAAGAGGGAATCTCCATCATCCAAAGCAAGTACACCAAGAAACTACTCAAAAAATTTGGAATGGAGAACTCCAAACCAATTGGCACACCCATGAGCCCCTCATGTAAGCTTGACAAGGATGATGAAGGTAAATGTGTAGACTTAATATACTATAGAGGTATGATTGGCTCATTATTATATTTAACTGCAAGTAGGCCTAATATCATGTTTAGTGTTTGCTTATGTGCTAGATATCAATCTAATCCTAAAGAATCTCATTTGAATGCTGTTAAAAGAATCCTTAGATACTTGAATGGTACTCAATCTCTAGGGTTATGGTACTCTAAGGACTCACAAATTGATTTATTAGAATATTCAGATGCTGATTTTGCTGGATGTAAATTAGATAGAAAAAGCACAAGTGGAACTTGCCAATTTTTTGGAGTTAACCTAATCTCATGGTTTAGCAAGAAATAAAATTCGGTAGCACTGTCTACAGCTGAGGCCGAATACATTGCAGCCGGAAGTTGTTGTGCTCAAATCTTATGGATTAAGCAACAACTCGAAGACTTTAAAATCAAACTTAATGAAACACCAATAAGATGTGACAACACAAGTGCCATAAATCTATCTAAAAATCCAATTCAACACTCAAGATCTAAACATATTGAAATAAGACATCATTTTATAAGAGAACATGTTCAAAACAAAAATATAATTCTTGAATATGTTTGCACTGAAAATCAATTAGCTGATATCTTTACAAAGGCCCTTAGTGAGGATAGATTCTGTGAAATTAGGAGAAATCTAGGAATTCTTGATCCATATGCCTAAATATTTTTCAAATTCCAAAGATTTGATGTCAAAAAAAATTCTTTGAGGTCAATTTCCATCATCTATCTTGGTCCCAAAAGCTCAAGTTTATCATTCTCAAAACTTGTCTTTGAGCAAAATTCCTTCTCCCAAAATTTTAAATTTTTCTGGAATTTATTCATATTTTTTCTGAATTTCTGAGTTTCATGAGTCGACCCCCTTGAGTCGATCCCATGGCAAACTTGTAATTTCTGCAAACTTCCCACGGGCTCCTTCTTTTTATTTGGGATCCTGTTCGTGAGCCGACTCATCTCTTCGTCTTCCTCCCTCCAAAAACCGACATCTCCATTCCCATTCTCTCCAAAACCAAGGATCTAGCTCAAGGTTCTTCTCCCTTCTCCTCTCCACCATAAATCGCCACCTAGGAAAGGGGATTTTCGTGCTTTTTCCCTTTGATTGAAACGGTTGGAGCGTGCCTTAGCACTCCACCGTTCTTCTCAAATCCGCCTCTTCTCCCCACCAAAATTCCTCTCCATTCTTTTGTAATCCTTCTTCCACTCATCCACTTGATCCTCCAAGTCTCTCTGCCTGCTACTGTGGTGAGAATGGCTCCGAAGATGAAGCTCCCACAAAGAAGAAAGTCGGTCCGTGAGCTAGAAGAAAATATCCGGAGAAAAAGGCAAGCTGCTCAGTCCTCCACTATTCCCACTCCGGCTTCTGTGTCAGCTCAAGGTCCTTCTCAATCATCCCTAAGCCCCAGTAAGAACCCTCTATCTGATAGGAAAGTTGAAACCGGTAAAAATATGAATTTTCGGTTCTTTGAAAAAGAGGGTTTTACATTTGGAACAAAAATTAAGAACCAGGGATGGGGTTTCTACTGCTCCCTTAAGGAAGTCACTTTTGTAGACCTAGTCAGAGAATTCTATCAGAATCTATATTATGGGAATGGGTCAGTGACTTCAACAGTCAAGGGTGTTGATATTTGTTTGGATCCTAGTATTTTGGGAGAAATACTACATTTGCCTAGTGAGGGTTACTCTTACATGGAACTCCCAGTAAAGGAAGAGGGGATCAGTGTTATTCTAGGGAGAACCTACACAGGGAGTTTGAATAAATTGGAAGCAAAGATTTTGTCTATTGAGATGAGGATCCTACATCAGTTGGTGACGAAGCTCTTCTTCCCTAGGAGTGGTAGGCATGATCTACTTTCCAGCAGAGACATTTGTATTATGTTTCATGTTATCACTCAAACCCCCCTGAACCTCCCTGCATTAATGATAGAGGCCATGAGAGAGACATTGAACAGATCCAAGGCACATTTGCCTTTTGGTATGGCCCTTACTCGAGTTTTTAGGAGGTTTGGAGTTAGCTTTGAGGGGGAGGCATCTACTAAGCTTTCTCATGTAGACACCTTCAACCAACACACTCTGCACCGAATGAGATTTACAAAAATTGATGGTGGTTGGATCAAGGGTTCTGAGGAGAGAGCTGAGGACAGAGTAGAAGACAGAGCTGAAGAAGAAGGTCCATCATCTCCTATCCATGACTTCAGGGCAGCTTCACCAGATATCTAGTTTATTCCAGATCCAGAGGGTGGCCCTTCAGAGTTCACCAAGAGGCCCACACCAGTACATCAGCCTGAGAGCAGTGCACCTTCTTCAGAGTTCAGACTGGCTGATGATCAGATCGAGCAGATATCACAGCGTGTAGCTTCTTTGCTATCTAGACAGTGGAGCACTTCTTCATTTACACCAGGGGCCACTTCATCTGATCAGACTTTGACTCCCCACATCTCCACTGTGTTTCAGTTGATCACAGATCAGTCTATCTGGATTCAGGAGCTTGAGGACACCGTTTGGAGACTGACTGGGAGAGTTCTTGACTTGCAGGGGCAAGTCCTAGCTTTGGCCCATCCTCAGCCACAGGAGTCCACTATTGAGGTCACAGACCTTACTGCAGAGGCTAGCAAGCTCAGAGGTGCACTGGAGGGTGGATATGAGTTATTGAGGAAAGAGATCAGAGGCTCGAGTGAGCATGCATCCACTCAGTTCACTGCTCTACTTCAGTCTGTTTCCAAAGCACTGAACGTTCTTGATTCCATCAGACTCACTCTTTCTGTCCAGTCCTTGGCCTCGCAGCGTTCTCAGCCTCCTAGTTCATCTCGCTCACCTGCTCGTGCCAGAGGCAGACGGGATAGAGGACGTTCTTCTGGTCGAGATCCATCAGCTCCTCATCCTATCTCTGATGACTCCGATCCTTCTAGTCATGATCTTTACTAGATCCTAGGTGTTAGTGTCTTGTTCTTTCTAGGATCTGTATTTTGGGGCCATGTAATGACATTAGCTAGTTGACTTTTATGTTATGGAATTTGTATTGAAACAATTATGGTTTTAATCATCTTTTACTTATATATCTACTTTTTGTAATGTTGTCAATCATCTTTTGGTAATATATCCTCTCCTTGTTGAAATATCTTCTCTTTGTTGATGATTGCTGTTAATGAATGCTGTATTAAGGGGGAGCAAACATTAATGATAAGCACTAGTAGTTTGAAGAAACATTAAAGAGAAAACATTAAAGAGGGGGAGTTAACCATGTTTGATGATGTCAAAAAGGGAGAGAAATTAAAGAAAAAGCAACACATCAAAAGCAAAACTACAAATTATGAGAAATTAAAAACCAAAATTATACATTATTTGAGAAATATAATGAATGAATTGGAGAATTTAAAGAATAATATTAAAAGTAAAATTATTACATAACTTAAAAATACAATGAGTAAATTGCTTCTTTAAATATGCTCTGATTTGCTTTAAAAATTTAAATATGCTCTGATAAGCTTTAAAATCCTTACTTGCTCTGATACATCTTAAGAAATTTAACTTGCTCTGATACATCTTAAAATCCTTACTTGCTCTGACACATCTTAAGAAATTTAACTTGCTCTGATACATCTTAAAATCCTTACTTGCTCTGACACATCTTAAGAAATTTAACTTGCTCTGATACATCTTAAAATTCTTAACTTGCTCTAATACATTGTAAAATTCTTACTTGCTCTGATACATCTTAAATTTAAAATGCTCTGATACACTTTCCAAATTAACTCTTAGACATGCATTGGCACACCTAATTATTTTTGCTCTGATACTAAAACTAAAATCAAAGAGAATGAGCAAATTTTCAAGATACAGCTTGCTTTGATAACAAAAATAAATTTTCTGCTCTAACACCAACTTCACATAATCCAATGAGCAAATTTTCAAATCTTTAAGCAAATGGGCAAACTATTTATGCATATGACCATTTGTATCACATGCCAAAAGAATCAATACTCTTTTCAAGCATATGCCCCTATAATGCATCCTTTTGAAATTCATGATTCACATAAATGCTTTTGTTCAAGTATTTTGTCATCATCAAAAAGGGAAAGATTGTTGCTCCTAGATTGATTTTGATGATTACAAAGCAGATTGAAGGGATACCAATATTTTTATTTGAAAAAGTCTTTGTGCTCTTCAGGAGCAAAATCGTAATTTTACCAAAACTCTGATTTAATAGTATCATTTGGTAGAACAAAAGATTTATGATTTATTGGCAAAAATTTCATTATTTTTGGACTTGTATTTTTGAAGTTATGAATGTTTGAAATCCATGAGTCGACTCATGAGTCAGCTCATGGCACAATGAGCAGCTTGGCACGCTGAATTTTAGCTTGGCACGCTGGATTTTTGGCTTGGCACGGCCTGTGAGTCGACTCATGAGTCGACCCACAAGGCATGAGTCGACTCATGAGTCGACTTCTGCAGTTTTAGGCCAAAATTTTCAGAAACTCATTTTCTGGTCGTTGCAACAGAGGTCGACTCATGAGTCGACCCCTGAGGCATGAGTCGACTCATGAGTCGACCCCTGCGACGGAATTTATCCGCAACGGCTAGTTTTTAACCCGTTTTAGGTGCTTTTAATGCTCATTTAATGTGCTCTAACGGCTCTTTTTCTGCCTAGAATATTTTCCTCTATTTCTTAAAGCTATAAAAGGTTTCAAAAGGTGGGAAATACATAAGAGATTTGCAAGAGATCAAGAAGAGAAAGAAAGATATTGAAAAGAAAAAGAAGAGTATTCAAGAGAGCATTCAAGAGCATTCAAAAGAGAGGGTTTCTCAAGCCTACTTTTCAGCCCTAATCAAGAGCTCATTTAAAGCCTTCAAGAAGCCAACAATCAAAGCTCACCAACTCCTCAAGCTCTCAATCAATTCCCATCCAACTTTGAGGAAATCCAAAAAGGGGCTTCTTCACTTGAGTAAAGTGTATTTAAAGTTATATTCGCTCATTAAAGGAGCTTTTCTTGTACTTATTTGTGCTATAAATTATTTTACTCATTTTGAGTAATTATTTTTATTTTGGAAGGGTTCCAAAACAAGGGAAGGTTGATCCGAACCTGAAATCGGAGTGTATTGGGTTGGCTTGTACCCGAGAAACAAGTGGACTAGCTTGGGATAGCTAGTGTCGGAGTTTCCGACATTTGTATTCGGGTTGAATACAAGTATAGTGGATTGGAATTTCCAAGTAGGAGCTTGGAGAGTGGATGTAGGTGCAAGGTTGGCACTGAACCACTATAAATCCTTGTGTTTGTGGTGTGCATCATTGCTTCTCTTTAACTCTTCATTATTTCCTTGCTTTCTTGCTTTAGGCAATTAATCTTGAACTAAGGTTATTCTCCTCATTCATTTAGCTATTGACAAATATTTTTCATAAGTGATTAGTTAAGCTTAAAATTTTTAGAAACCCAATTCACCCCCCCTCTTGGGTTGCATAGCTGGGCAACAGCTATCTACCGATAGGCCATGGAATTTCTCTCTCGAAGAGGGATTGTCCGACAACACCTCAAGAGAGAGAGCGTATGGGTAGGATTCCATATGCTTCGGCAGTGGGATCTATCATGTACGCCATGACATGTACATGACCAGATGTGGCATACTCACTAAGGGTAGTAAGTAGATACCAATCTGATCCAGGAGAGAATCACTGGAAGGTTGTTAAAACCATCCTGAAGTATTTAAGAAATACTAAGGACCAGTGGCTTGTTTATGGTGAATCAGACTTGAGACTTATAAGGTTTACAGACTCTAGTTTTCAATCTGATCACGATGACAGCAAAAGTGTGTCAGGATTTATTTTTACCCTTTATGGTTGGGCTATCTGCTGGAAGAGTTTCAAGCAACACACAGTGGCTGATTCAGTTTGTGAGACGGAGTATATCGCTGCATCAGATGCTGCCAAAAAAGTGGTGTGGCTGAGAAAATTCATCACCGAGCTCGGAGTAGCACCCTCCCTTGTTGATCCAGTTCTGCTCTACTGTGACAGCTCTGGAGCCATTGCTCAGGTGAAGGAACCCAAGGCACACCAGCGGATGAAGCATATTCTGTGTCGCTACCATCTCATCCGAGAAATTGTGGATCGAGATGACGTCGACCTTCAGAAGATCGACGGAAAGAAAAATCTGGTTGACCCATTCACTAAAGCCATTGCGGTGAAGGAGTTCAACGACTACAAGTCGAAGATGGGTATTAGATACTGCATCGATTGGCTTTAGGCCAAGTGGGAGATTGTTGGGAATAGTGTCCCAAAGCCAATCGTCAGCCTATTGACGGTTGTGCTTATTTTTGTATATGTACATAAATTATGAATTAATAAAAATTATTTTGGTATTTTTTATCACAAAATGTTTCATCTTCTAATGAACTCTTATGTTGTGGTGAAGTCCTTAGGACTATTTAGACTCGACAAAAGAGGATTTGTCGTTTAGTCCTTAAATCTGTTCGCGACCAAATGATACGTTGTTACCAAGGACGACAACGTTTATCAAGCATAGGTCGTTGTGTGCCATATAGGTTGGTTGTCCTCTTAACCAATGAGTGTGGAGACACTGGTATGGCATACAGGTGAGATGTAAGGGTACATCTGCACTGAACGTGACCGACTCCGGAGCTATTTCTACTGTCAAGATTTGCTCCGATGGAATATGGGTATAAATGTCCCTCCGACCTGAGACCACCACGGTAACTTGCAAGCAACTCACTGTACTTAGGCACTGGACTACCTGAATTTCTAATTCAGTGACGGAAGGCTGCTGGGTGTAGTCAAGTACTTGACTTGTCGGTGCGTGTGTCAAGATGGGATTGACCACTCCAGTTTAGGAGCTGTGTACAGTCGTGTTTCAATTTAGCAAAACTTAGTCAGGGTAGTCCTTGTGAGGAGTCACAGGACTGTTTGAGTTGAGCACGATTCGGATGATCTAATCAGGGTTGACAGTTTAACCCTGAGTCATCCTAAACACAGAGGTCAAAAGGATGAATTATACAATAACCATATTCACGTAGGTTCTGAGTGTTGCGATTGTGACTATTTGACCTATTCGATCATCGGATACCATTGCTAGATGGTCACTTCGATTAGTACAGGAATTGGTTCCTGTGCTACCGGCTTAGGTTTGAACCTGTGGGGTCACACACATTAGAGGTTCCTATCTGATCTGATGGCTGATGAAGAGTCCTAATACTCATGGACTATGAGTCCTACGTGTCTGGGACTCTGTGATCGAGAATCAAGATTCTCTGATCATGAATTTCACACATTTTGGGTACCGAGGTCAAGAGTCCCACTGGTTTAGGACTCTTCAATCAGGGTTACATATCGATGAATTCTGATGCCCGATTACCCATCAGATTTGGAGTCAATATTTATGAGAGGTTTAATTAGTGATTTGATCACTAATTAACTCAATTTGATTGAGTAATTATTTTTGGATCAAGTCCAATTGAATTGGATTCAGTTGGGTTTGACCCGATTAGGTTAAGAGTTGACCTAATCGTCGAGATGGTTTGGTCCCTGATTTGATCAGGAGTTGGACTTAATCAATTCCTGATTTGATTAGAATTTTATTGAGCCTAATTAAGCCTAATTTAGTTGGGTTTAAATTAGTCTAATTGGGCCTAACTTATTTGGTTCAATTAGGTTGGTTTAAATAATGAAACCACCTTGACCCATTCTCCCTGCGCCACCTCACTTCCACTGCGCCCATTTGAATTCGCGAGAAGGAAGTTCTCATGAATTTTTCCTCATGCAAAGCCCTCCTCACGTCCTACTTTAATGTGCCAAATGAGTGGATAAGGATAATTAGTTGGCCATTCAAATTCAAAACAAAGTTTGAATTTGAATGAGCAACCAATCTTAGCGCCTTGACCTTATCCTCTTTTAACGCCCCATTTATTACATGAGAAAATATTTCTTATAAAATCACTCATGCACAAATTAAGCCACGCCCTCCTCTTCTCATGCCTTTAGTTGGTTTTCATTTGAATTTAAAATTTAATTTGAATTCAAATGTGCAATTACTCATCTTTATCCTCTCACGTAGATAAGACATTTGTTGTTGTTTTAAAAGGAGGAGAAGAGTTGGGCGTGGGGAATGAAAAAAAATTTGGAGAGAAAATCTGGGTGTGAGGAATCCTTGTGCGTGAGGTGAAGGCCAATATCCTTCCGAGAGAAAAAGAAAGAAAAGAAAGAAAAAAGGTGCGTAGGGTTTCAGTGAGTTCCCCAGGGTTTCAGCCTGAGGTTCGAGAAGTAAGAAGGTGAGCTACGAGTGTCGTGAGCCCACCAAATTTTAGGAAGATCATCATCCTCTCAAGCATGTCTGCTGATGATCTAAAGCATTCGAAGAATCGACAGACATCGATCGAAGGAGTTCGATCAGCATCGGTCGTCGAAAGGGCTCTACAACGAGCTAGCACTCGTGAGGAGTCGATCAGATCGAAAACTTCATCTGGACGATCCACAGAGGCCAGACATACTGTGTGGCTGCATTGCGATGATCAGACTCTTCCGACGGTGATCAGATTGTGGCGATCTACTTTCCGCACAAAGGTATTGTGTTCTGAACACATTATAGTAAAGTATTTATTGTTCAAATTCAATTTTCAAATTTAAATGCATGCATGCTATATATCATATTTAGATCCTAGTGTAGGATAAATTCATGTTAATTAATTAGATTAATTAATATTTTTCCACTGTAAAATCATAATTTTGAAAAAAATTTAAAATTACTATTTTACCCCTGCACTGAATTTTGCTACAAAGTTATGGTCAAATACTTGCTCAGACGACCTTTAAAGAAGAAGAAGAGAGATTGTTTGTTTACTAACTATTACTACAGTAAAATAATTAAATATAAAAATAAATAATCTAAAAAATTTAAGACTTTTGAATCTACTAGACCAATGATTTAGAAAGCCTTCTTATGGTTTCTCTTATGATGTCCCTTGATTAAGGTAAGCATGAACAAGTATGAATCATAAAGAGATTTAACTTAACTATGATCCATCAAGCATTTCATTTTCATCTTAATTAAGAAACTTTTTTTTCAACCATTTCTCTTGTGTTACTCAAGTATGGACTATGAAGATCTCTAACCCAACTATAATATCCATTAAAATTTTCCATAAGAAAGATGAAGAAAGGAGTTTAAACACTTATGAGCCTTCTACCCATTATCCTTTCTGTACCAAATCAAGCATGAACTATGAAGGACTTCTAATCTAACTATAGTCCATCAAGTCTTTTGGCAAAAATGATGAAAGAGGAAGAACTCTAAAAATTAAAAGCTCGAAAAGAAATCCAGAGAATATGACTTCTAATCATGGTCTAGCTTCATCACAAATCTTAGAGGGATTGCTTAGCTAGACATAATTTAATTTAAAGCTCTAAAGTTAATTAAAAATATATAAAATAATAATTATTTTAATTATAAAAATTTAACATACAAGAATTTAAAGGATTATTTGAATTAAATAAAAAAATAAATGCAAAGAAATAAAACTACCCTAGTATTGAAAGTAAAGAAATGCATAAATTAAATTGAAGGAAAAGAAACTAATTTATTGCTAGAATAAAATTTTTGATACAAAAGTTATTAACTCCTAAACTATTAACATGGCTTAGAGTTGGAATAGAAAATTAAAATAAAAAAAAAAAAAAAATATAAACTAAGATCTCTTCCTACAATCTTTCTCTGCAGGGCCTTCTGATTCTTGCACCTCTCACCTTCTCGTATGTTGGAAGGATGGGAACAAAGCTAAAAAATTTAAAAAGTGGGTATTTCCATCTGTCACATGGGCTCCTATAAAAAATATGGTGCAGAGAGAGAGAGAGATTTTCAATAGAGAGGTATAGGGCTTTATTTATAGGTGTAAGTAGGTAGGAGGTTTTTGCATGTTTCAGATGTAGGACTAATGAAAAAAATAAGAGCCAGGTTAAGATGGTTGAGATGAAGAATAAGGGGATGTGATGAAGGATGGCCATTCACGTAGTCTCGCGTTAGCTCCACGTCTTGATCGCTCACCATCTCCCGCACGAAACTTCTTTCTTTGCCCAATCCGTGTGAATTTTTCCGCACGCCCACATGCCATACCGCTCCAGGAATGCCTCACGTCGCACCCAGCATGAAGACCGCATCCCATTCTGTTTTGCATTTACGTTCATGCGTGCATTCAAACCAACGCCTATGCCTCTTGCATTCTGCACCCGCTCGCGCCACATGTCCTTTTATTAGTCCTTGCATCCAGCTTGATGCCGAATCCTTAGCCAACGTACCAGGCCCCACACCACGTCCAGCGCCCACACAAAAATTCTTTCCCTTGTGAGCTGCATGAAAGTTTTTTAAGATGTTACCATATCTTCTCACGTGGCTCACTAGGCTTCTCATGGACCAAGTGGTCCATGGTGGCCCACCAGCTTATGGATTGGTTTGGTGAATTTTTGATTTTGATTTTAAATTCATTTTAACTTCATTTTTTATCCCGTTTGATCCCTTAAAGCTTGTGGATGGGGCTTTTCATGTTGGTGCACTCTTTCCTGCAAAATGTACGAAGAAGCATCAATTCTAAAAAAATAGAGATTATTTAGTCTATAAAGTAATACTTCTTTGATCATATTTATGCACTTATCACGAGCCGAGGCATCTCTTTAGCTCAGCAAACGCAGTCTGGCACTTGTCTGACCATTGAAAATTTTTTGTCTGTTTGAGAGCTTTGAAGAAAGAAAAACTCTTTTTCGCCGACTTTGCGAGAAATTTGTTCAGAGCTACAATTTTCTTGGTTAGGTGCTGTACTTGTTTGATCATGCTCGGAGGCTTTATTTCTTGGAGAGCTTGAATCTTTTCTGGGCTCACCTCAATCTCCCGTTGCAACACCATGAAGCCCAAAAATTTATTGGAGGTGATGCCAAATGCGCATTTGCTAGGATTGAGCTTCATTTGAAAGCACCGTAACGTGACGAATGTCTCCTCAAGTTTAGTGATGTGGTGATCAATGGCTTTACTTTTAATGAACATATCATCTACGTACACTTTCATATTTTTACCGATTTGCTCTTTAAAAATCTTATATTGATGAGTTGCTAGTAGATCGCACCTGCATTCTTTAAGCTGAACGGCATGACCTTGCAGTAAGAAAGACCCTGGTCAGTAACAAAAGAGGTCTTCTCTTCATCTTTAGGGCCATCCAAATCTGGTTGTATTCGAAGAACACATCCATGAAAGATAAGAGCTAATGCCTCGAAGTCGTATCCACCAGTTGATCGATCTGAGGTAGAGGATAGCTGTCTTTGGGACATGCTTTGTTGAGGTTGGTATAGTCGATGCATGCACGCCACTTGCCATTAGCCTTCTTGATCAGGACAACATTAGCACAGACTTCTCGAACGAACCCCACCTTCAAAAGTTTGTCGACCTCTTCTTGTATGATCTTTTGTCACTCGGGAGCAAAGCTGTGCTTCTTTTGTCTGATTGGACGATGTTTCGAATCCACATTGAGTTGATAAACTATAACCTCTGGATCAATGTCTGGCATATCAAAAGCCGACCAAACAAATACGTCTGCATTGGATTGGAGAAAAGAGGTAAGGTACCGACGATCCTCTTCACACAGGTTCGAGCCAATCTTGACAACTTTGTTTGGATTCTCATCGATTGGTACTGGGATGAGATTTTCCATCGAGTGGTCTCTTTGTTCAGTCAGCTCATCCCACACATCAAGATCGTCCATTTATTGCTCCACTGGTGATGCTCCTCATAAGGTTGCTATATAATATTCCCTTGTAAGTTGCTGATTTTCTTGGAGCTCATCAATCCTGTAAGGAGTTGGAAATTTCGCAGTCAAATGGTAGGTCGACACTATAGTTCAAGGAATATTCAATTCAAGCTGACCTAGGGTGACATTGTACACCGATGGACTCTTTACTATGAAGTAGTTTATTTCCACGATAGCTTGTCTTGGAGTTGATCCAGCTATCGTAGTAAGGGAGATTGTTCCTTCTACAGAGATCATACTACCCAAGAATCTGATTAGAGGTGTGTTCCTCTTCCCTAATAGCTCAAAATTCAAGTTCATACAAACAAATGCATCATAAAACAAAATATCTACTGAACTTCTATTATCAATTAGGACACGGTGTACATCATAATTAAAAATATTTAAAGACACGACTATAAGGTCGTCATGTGGATACTTTATTCCTTTTAGGTCGGCTTCAGAGAAGGTGATTTCATCGTCAGTCTTTCTCTTCTTCGGCTCTTTTTCTTCCGCTCGGCTTGGCTTAGAGGTGCTGTGGTCGAGTTGACCCCCAGAGAACGTAAAGATTTCTCCTACTATGGGTTGATCCATATGGGGGTCTTCTTGTCAAGGAGGCTCGCCATGCAGGTTCCTCAGGATCCATCATTCATCAACATAGCATCGAAGACATCCACGTCGAATGAGCACTTCTATTTCCTCCCTGAGCTACCGTCATTCCTTCGTATCATGTCTGTAGTCCCAGTGGTACCTACAATACTTTCTGGAATTCTTTGCTCGTTCCGGAGTGACCATCCTCTTCGATCGAGGGAGCTTTTATTGATGCTCTATCTCCATTAGTATCTAAGCTCGAGAGTGTTGAGTAGTGTAAAGTAGTGAATTCTCTATGGAGGAGTTCTAGATCAGCGTGGTGCTACAGGGGATCTGTTAGAAGTATGCCCTAGAAGCCAATTATTGGCTGACACATTGTATAATTTCAGAACATAATTTTATACTTATAAAATATTTATTATTAATAAAAGATAATTTTTATTTTCAATCATATTTTATGTGTCCATGATTTATCCTAGAAATTAACAGATAATTTTGTATATTTTTAAGATATTGAAAATTTGAGACATACATTACTACTGGTTAATTTTTAAATCTTCTGATCGAAGGATCATCACAAAGAACAGTGATCGATCCAGTTAGATCGCTGCATAAATTATCTTCCTTCAGGACAGATGAGTCTCGAGTCTACAGTGTGGAGACAGTGGGGTGACAGTGCAGGTGGTTATTAGAGAACAACTTACAGTGAGCGTAACCAATACGAGAAACCACTTAAATATCCACTCACTCATCAGTAGTCTTCTCGATGCCGTAGTGGTGTGAGTGATCTTTTGACTTATGATGCATCGACTATTCGCAGTGAGGCTACTGTAGTTTAACTGTCCGTTCACTTGATCCCTAGCCATTCAGATTCTTACTGCGTATGTTGGCTACGATGGATTTCGATTTGCTGTTAGGAGTAGGATACACCTAGATAAAATTTATCGACCTTAGTAGAAAAAAATAGTCCTATACGATTCATAAGATTGAGTTCAGAAAGTCTTTAGCCAAAATAAGTGTGAATACTAAAAAAAAAATTTTACGAAATTTACAAGTGAACTCGAGTCGAGCCAATCTGACATATGATTGACATTGGGATTTGACAAGTTCTCCATGATCTCCATCAAGTCGGAACTCATGATAGAAGGACTGAATCATATGGTAATTACACCTAGGAGTTCATTATTTTCATTTTATTAGGTTGCCACTATATACTGCTAGGTGTTACTGATGGATTGTGAGATCCATCGAGCATCGTGTTGATGATCGATAACCCTCGAAGGACAGAGTTAGAATTATTCCAATCCATCAAAAAAAAATTTAATGATATTGTGATGGGGATCATGATATATCTTACTATCAGACAGAATAGAATCTATAGGGTCACACATAAAAGATATTCTTGTCTGATCAGATGGATGATTAACGATTATGAATCGTTGAAGGGTATAATCATCAATGTGATTGATGATTAACCCTAAGCAAAGTTGTAATTAAGTAATTCGCTAAGTGTTAGTGAATTATAAGAGAATTAATTAGAAATTAAATTATTAATTGGTTCAATTTGATTGAGCATTAAGGTTTGGATTAAGTCTAATTGAATTGGATTTAGTTTGACTTGGACTGAGTTTGATTGGATCAAATCTAATTGCAAGGAAGACTAATTTTTGATTTGATTAGGATTTGAATTCAGTTAATTCCTAATTAGATTAGAATTTAATTGAGGAGATTGGATTCCTAATTGGATTAGATTCTCTCCTCTCCTTGAGTCCAACCAAATTAGTTTTGGATTGAACCAAATTGAAATACCCAGAGTCCCAACTCACTGGGATTCTCTCTCTTGCATATGCCCTAGAATACTTGGGACTCTCTCCCTTGCGCATGCCCTAGAATACATGCCTAGATATTATACACTAATATTGATTGGTATGAGGTATTTTGCATGAAAGAGAGGCGCAAGAAAAGGGTAGGCGGCATAGTGTGATAACTCACCATCTTATCCCTTCAACCAATTTGAATTTGATTCAAATTAATCAGAGGATAAGAAGGAAACATATCTGGGATAATAGGAAAGTATGGTGGCACCAACCCATCCCTTTGTGCATTGACAAAGAAGTGGGCATGAGAAAGAATCAGATTTGATTTCTTTCTCATGCCACACCTCATATTTTGGCGATCCATCTTTTGGCATGCAAGAAAATGTGGTGCCTCCTAAATCCTAATATCCCTTCCTCCTTATAAAAAGGGTCCAAAAGTTGAATGCCTAGAAGAAGAAAAAGTGGAGAAAAAATTATTTTCATGTGCCTAGCCTCCTTCCTCTCTATACCTACTCCTGCTCTTCTTCATCTCATAGAGTGTCTGTGAGATCTGAAGAAGAAGCTATATTAGCTATCAAAGAGAAGAACTCTACAAGGAAGCTAGCATCTCGAGGAGATCATCTACCTCTAATCAGAATGAGTCTTCGTGTGGATACTTATAAAGGTCGGACACATACACGGCTAAAGGAACCGTTCAAATCCATGGATCATTAGCTACGGTGTATTTCGACCTACACAAAGTATTGAGATCTTATCTCAAATATCTATATTTTATTTTCAGATTATGCATGTCATAGATTCGGGCATGGATAGATGATAGATTTGATCTATTGCATGAGGGGTTAAAAGGGTTTAACCTAGATAGTTTCTACTGCATTCAAAATTATTTTGAAATATATGCATGCAACCTACCCATTTTCTAACAGTGGTATCAGAGCCTTAGGTTCTTTTGACATACATGGATCTAATTTTACTGATTTAGATATGAAAGTTAGACTTCATTTGATTCAATCTTGTGCTGAAATAAGGTTGTCCTGATATAGGGTTAACTCTCTAAATTGTAAATGTTGTCCTAGTACAAGATTGATCGATTTTGAAAATTATTTTTAAAATATAAAATTAATCTTTTAGATCTAAAATTAGATATATTTATTAATGATAAATCTAAAATTAAAATGATTAAAATTCACATCGGACTAATACAAGGTTGTCCTGATATAGGTTTTACCCTCTATATTGTATAGGTTGTCCTATTACGATGCGAACGAAATTTTAAAAAATATTTTTAAAAGATTTTAATCATTATTTTAGATTTAATTATGTATGTATCTGATATGTGCTTTGTGAGTTTTAGATCTAAAAATTAATATATATGATATATGTTGTAGATTTTAGATCTAAATTTTATACATGTGATATATGACTTTAGGTTTAGATCTGAAAATACTTCAAGATATAAACTATTAATGCATGTAATAAAATATAATCTAAAAAATATTTTTAGAATCTGAATTTTATGTTATTGTATGTAGGTCTGAGTTGAACGAATTAGGTCTTGTGATTAGACTACAATTAGGGTCAATTGATTAGATCAGGATAGAATCTTTTTTTTGATTTTGAGTAGTTGATCGAACCTAATCAATGGTTGGTTAGGATTAGATCAAAGAGGCTCAAAAATTGAGTTTAGTTGTAGTTGATCGCATCGATTCCTATTTTGATGTGAATTGATTGACTCAAGACCAAATTTGGCTCTGTTGCTCCTAGATTGATTTTGATGATTACAAAGCAGATTGAAGGGATACAAATAATTTTAAAATGAAAAAGTCCTTATGCTCTTCAAGGGCAAAATCATAATTTCACTAAAATCATGATTTGATAGTATCATTTGATAGAACAAATGATTTGAAAACTATTGGCAAAAATTTCATTATTTTTGGACTTATATTTTTGAAGTTATGAAGGTTTGAAGTGCATGAGTCGACTCATGAGTCAACTCATGGCACTGTGAGCTGATTGGCACGCAAAAATTCTCCTTGGCACGCTAGTTTTCTGGCTTGGCACGACCTATGAGTCGACTCATGAGTCGACCCACAAGGCATGAGTCGACTCATGAGTCGACCCCTGCTGATTTGAGCCAAGAATTTCCAGAAATGCATTCTCTGATCTTTGCAACAGAAGTCGACTCATGAGTCGACTCCTGATGCATGAGTCGACTCATGAGTCGACCCCTGCGACGGAAAATATCTTCAACGGATAGTTTTTTGCCCATTTTAATTACCTTTTATGCTTCCTAAAATTGCTCTAACGGCTCTTTATCTGCCTAAATTATTTTCTCTTGCTTCTAATGCTGTAAAATGCTTAAAATGGTGAAAGAAATTGCAGATTAAATAGAGATCAAACGTGAGATCAAATAGAAGAGAGAGGATCCGAAATCTGCACGAAAAAGCCTGAGATCAACGAGATATTCGAAAGAAAAAGAAAAGAGGATCCAAAATCCACACGTGAGATTGTGAAAGAGATTCAAGAGTTTTCAAAGAGAAGATTTGTCACGCTTATTATTTCAACCTTGATCTAGAGATCGTTCAAAGTCTTCAAGGGATCTTCAATCAACGATCATCCTCTTCTCAAGCATTCGTTCAAGCGTTCATCCATCTTGAGAAAATTCAAAAAGGGTTTCTTCATTTGAGTAAAGTTTTTATTGTTATATTCGCTCATTTAAGGAGCTGTTATTGTATTAATTTGTGCTTTAAATTCTCTTACTCTTGTAAGTAATTGTTCTTGTTTTTGGAGGGTTTCCAAAATAAGGAAAGATTGATCCGAACCTGAAATCGGAGTGTTTTGGGTTTACTTGTACTCGGAAAATAAGTGATCTAGCTTGGGATAGCTAGTGTCGGAGTTTCCGACGTTTTGTATTCGGGTTGAATACAAAGTATAGTGGATTGAAATTCCCAAGCAGGATCTTGGGGAGTGGATGTAGGTGCAAGGTTAGCACCGAACCACTATAAATTCTTGTGTTTGTGGTGTGCTTTATCGCTTCACTTTATTTCTTTATTATATTCTTACATTCCTGCTTTAGGTAATTAATATTGAATTAAAGTCTTTGTTTTGTTCTTCATAAGTAATCAGTTGGGCTTAAAATTTTTAGAAACCCAATTCACCCCCCCTCTTGGGTTGCATAGCTGGGCAACAAGTGGTATCAGAGCCGGTGCTCTAGCCCTTCTTTGATCTAACAATCAAAGAGCCAAAGATCTATGGCAACCCATGTCGGTACTTTTCTAGCCGAGGGGCAATCTACAAACCGACCTCCACTTTTCAATGGGTCTAATTACACCTATTAGAAAGCTCGGATGAAGATATTCATACAAGCACTCGACTATGATATGTGGAGTATCATAGTGAACGGTCCTCACACACCCACCAAGATTATAGATAGTGAGGAGTCAACCAAACCCGAAAAAGAATGGGATGAGGTTGACAAGAAATTGGCGCAATTAAATGCCAAAGCCATGAATGTCCTTTATTGTGCACTATATGCAAGTGAATTTAATCGCATTTCTACTTGTGCATCTGCTAAAGAAATATGGGATAGGTTAGAAGTAACCCATGAGGGAACAAATCAAGTAAAAGAGTCTAAAATAAACATGCTTGTACATAAATATGAATTGTTCAAAATAGAGCATGATGAGTCCATAACTGCTATGTTTACTCGTTTTACTGACATAATCAATGGTTTAAAGAGTCTTGGCAAATCTTATACTAACAGTGAACTTGTAAGGAAGATTCTCAAGTCACTGCCAAGAACTTGGGAAGCCAAGGTGACTGCCATCCAAGAAGCAAAAGACTTGAACACTCTACCTCTAGAAGAGCTTCTTGGATCCTTGATGACTCATGAACTTAGCATGAAGCAACATCAAGAGGATGAAGTCAAAAAGAAAAGAACCATTGCCCTCAAATCCACAACTTCGCCTGATTATGAAATGGATGACTCTGAAGATGAAGAACAGGATGAAGAGATGGCACTCATCACCTGGAAATTTAAGAAGTTTTTAAGAAAAAAGAAACAGGGGATGAGAAAGAAATTCACAAAAGGGGATCAAAGCAAAGAAAAAGAGAAAGATCAACCCCTTATATGCTACGAGTGCAAGAAGCCGGGACATTTCAGATCCGAATGTCCACAACTGAAGAAAGGTCTCAAGAAGTTCAAAAAGAAGGCAATGATGGCTACTTGGAGTGCGAGTGATGACTCAAGCTCCGACGAGAAAACCTCAACAGAACAAGCCAACCTGTGCCTGATGGCACACGAAAATGAGGTAACTTCTGAATCCACTAGTGAATTTACTTTTGAAGAATTGCATGAAGCATTCTATGATTCAATTGATGAATTAAAGAAACTAGGGAAGAAAAACAAAGAACTGAAATTGAAAAATCAGTCCTTAGTAAAACAAGCTGAAAACCTTTCAATTGAAAAATTCACATTGATTAAAGAAAATCAAAACTTTAAGGATGAAATTAACAAGCTGAAATCTATAGTAGATAAGTTCACCTTAAGTTCAAACAAACTAAATATGATCCTTGATAATCAGAAAGCTATATATGATAAGGCTGGACTTGGCTATAAACCCCTGAAGAAACAAAAATTTCTGAAGGATATTTATGTAAATTATTCAAGTAATAAGTCTACAAATATTACTTGTTTCAAATGTGGAAGAATAGGACATAAATCATACACATGTCTTATTAACAAATATGCAAACACAAAGAAAATATGGGATCCAAAAGGAACCATCTTGACTAACCTAAAAGGACCCAAGAAAGCTTGGGTACCTAAGACAGAAACTTGACCTTTGCTTGCAGGTGTGTCTAGCATCCCAAGAAGGAAACAGAAAATGGTATCTTGACAGTGGATACTCGAGACACATGACTGGTGATGAATCACAATTCATCACGCTTGATGCTAAGGATGGAGGGATGGTCACCTTTAGAGATAATGGCAAAGGAAAGATCATCGGGATAGGTAACATTGGTATCACTCCCTCCAAATACATTGAGAATGTTTTATTAGTTAAAGGTTTAAAGCATAACTTACTTAGCATTAGTCAATTCTGTGATAAAGGGTATAAAGTAGTTTTTGAATCATCTGTTTGCATTGTGACGAGTCCTATTAACGATGGCATTAAATTTATAGGACATAGGCATGGCAATGTTTATATGGTAGATTTGAATGATTTAGCCAAATTAGACATGCAATGCCTAGTATCTTTGAATGCTAAAATTAATGAGACTAGTTGGCTGTGGCATCGTAGACTTGCACATATTAGCATGCATTCTCTTTCAAAATTAATTAAAAAGGATTTAGTTCTCGGTTTGCCAAAATTGAATTTTGAAAAGGATAGAATCTGTAATGCATGCCAATTAGGTAAACAAACTAGAGTTTCATTTAAATCCAAAAATACTGTTTCAACTTCTAGACCTTTAGAGCTCTTACATATGGACTTATTTGGACCAACAAGAACCACTAGTCTAGGAGGAAAATGATATGGCTTTGTAATAATAGATGATTACTCTCGTTTTACTTGGGTTTTCTTTTTAGCTCACAAAAATAAAACTTTTCATATTTTCACTAAATTTCATCGAAAAGTCACTAATGAAAAAGGGTTTTCAATTCAAAATATTAGAAGTGATCATGGAACTGAATTTGAAAATCATGACTTTGAAAATTTTTGTGATGAAAATGGAATAGGCCATAACTTCTCTGCTCCTAGGACATCCCAACAGAATGGGGTAGTTGAAAGGAAAAACAGAACCTTAGAAGAAATGGCCCGTACCATGCTCTGTGAAAGCAACCTTCCAAGATATTTTTGGGCGGAAGCGATTAACACAGCATGTTACATTTTAAATCGTGCTTTAATTAGATAATTTTTAAAGAAAACTCCCTATGAACTTTGGAAAGGAAGAAAACCAAATATTGCATATTTTCATGTTTTTGATTGCCGATGTTTCGTATTAAATAATGGCAAAGAAAAACTTGATAAATTTGATGCAAAATCAGATGAAGCAATCTTTCTAGGTTACTCCTCCACTAGTAAAGCATTTAGAGTTTTCAACAAAAGAACTTTAGTAGTTGAGGAGTCCATACATGTTGTTTTTGATGAATCTAACGATCTTCCTTCAAGGAAGAATGAGGGTGTTGATGATGCAGATCCACTAATAGAAGGTATGAAGGAGATTACTCTGAAAGATTCAGCAACTCCAGAAGACAAAGATCAAGAAGACGAACAAAATGAGAAAGGTGAAGAAACTCAAGAACAACCTCAAGGTACAAATGACCTACCCAAGGAATGGAGGTATGTTCACAACCACCCTAAGGAGTTAATTATTGGTGATCCTAAGCATGGGGTAAAAACATGTTCTTCACTTAGAGATGTACTTAATCATTGTGCTTTTGTATCTCAACTTGAACCTAAAACTTTTGAAGAAGCTGAAAATGATCATAACTGGATTAATGCTATGCAAGAAGAACTTAATCAATTTGAAAGAAATAATGTTTGGACCTTAGTGACAAGACCTAAAGATTATTCAATAATTGGCACAAAATGGGTCTTTAGAAACAAATTAGATGAGCATGGAAATGTAATTAGAAATAAAGCAAGACTGGTTGCTAAGGGATATAATCAAGAAGAAGGAATTGATTTTGATGAAACCTTTGCACCTGTTGCTAGATTAGAAGCTATTAGACTTCTACTTGCATATGCTTGCTTTATGAAATTCAAATTATTTCAAATGGATGTTAAAAGTGCATTTTTAAATAGATATATCTCTGAAGAAGTATATGTAGAACAACCCCCTGGATTTGAAAATCATGCTTTTCCTAATCATGTCTTTAGATTAAACAAAGCTTTATATGGATTAAAACAAGCACCTAGAGCATGGTATGAAAGGCTAAGCAAATTTTCACTAAATAATGGTTTTTCAAGAGGTAATGTAGATACAACACTATTCATTAAAAGAAATCAAAATGATATGCTAATTATACAAATTTATGTTGATGACATAATTTTTGGGTCTACTAATGAATCCCTTTGTCAAGACTTTGCTAAGCTTATGCAGGGAGAGTTCGAGATGAGCATGATGGGAGAACTCACCTTCTTCCTCGGACTCCAAATCAAACAATCAAAAGAAGGAATCTCCATCACCCAAAGCAAGTACACCAAGGAACTACTCAAAAGATTTGGAATGGAGAACTGCAAACCAATTGGCACACCAATGAGTCCCTCATGTAAGCTTGACAAGGATGATGAAGGTAAAAGCGTAGACTTAAAATACTACAGAGGTATAATTGGTTCATTACTATATTTAACTGCAAGTAGGCCTGATATCATGTTTAGTGTTTGTTTATGTGCTAGATATCAATCTAATCCTAAGGAATCTCATTTGAATGCTGTTAAAAGAATCCTTAGATACTTAAATGGTACTCAAACTCTAGGGTTATGGTACTCTAAGGACTCACAAATTAATTTATTAGGGTATTCAGATGCTGATTTTGCTGGATGTAAATTAGATAGAAAAAGCACAAGTGGAACTTGCCAATTTCTTGGAGTTAACCTAATCTCATGGTTTAGCAAGAAACAAAATTCGGTAGCACTGTCTACGGCTGAGGCCGAATATATTGCAGCCGAAAGTTGTTGTGCTCAAATCTTGTGGATTAAGCAACAACTCGAAGACTTTGGAATCAAACTTAATAAAACACCAATAAGATGTGATAATACAAGTGCCATAAATCTATCTAAAAATCCAATTCAACACTCAAGATCCAAACATATTGAAATAAGACATCATTTCATAAGAGAACATGTTCAAAACAAAAATGTAATTTTTGAATATGTTTGCAATGAAAATCAATTAGCTGATATCTTTACAAAAGCCCTTAGTGAGGATAAATTCTGTGAAATTAGGAGAAATCTAGGAATTCTAGATCCATATGCCTGAATTTTTCTCAATTTCCAAAGAATTGATGTCAAAAACTATTAGAGCTCAATTTTCAACATCTATCCTGGTCCCAAAAGCTCAAATTTATCATTCTAAAAACTTATCATTGAGCAAAACTCCTTCTCCCAAAATTTCAAATTTTTTGGAATTTATTCACATTTTTCCTGATTTTCTGAACTTCATGAGTCGACCCCCATGAGTCGACTCAATGGCAAACTTGTAAATCCCACCAACTTTCAACGGGTTCATTGTTTTTATAAGGGTTACTGTTTGTGAGACGACCCATCTTCCCATCGTCCTTCTTCCAAAAGTCGTCTTCTCCAACTCTTTTTGCTCCAAATCCAAGGATTAATTTCGAAACAATTCTCCCTCCTCCTCTCCACCAAAAATCGTCACCTTAGAAAGAAACTTTTCGGGCTTTCTCGCATTGCTTGGCGCGGTTGGAACGTGCCCTAGCACTTCACCAATCTTCCAAAATCCGCTTCTTTTCTCCACCAAAATCCCTCTTTATTCTCTTGTGATCCCTCCTCCACTGAATTCAAGTCTCCTTGCCTGCTACTATAGTGGATATGGCTCCAAAGATGAAGCTTCCTCAAAGAAGAAAATCAATCCGTGAGCCTGAAGAAATTGTCCGAAAGAAAAGGCATGCTCAGTCTTCAACTGCTCCCACTCCAGTTTCAGTATCTGCTCAAGGTCCCTCTCAATCCTCCATAAGCCCCAGTGTAAATCCTCTTTCTGATAGAAAAGTAGAAACCGGAAAAAATATAGATTTTCGGTTCTTTGAGAAAGAAGGTTTTACTTTTGCAAGTAAAATTAAAAATCAAGGATGGAAACTCTACTGCTCCCTTAAGGAAGTCACCTATGTTGACCTAGTTAGAGAATTCTACCAGAATCTACATTATGGAAACGGGTCAGTGACTTCAACAGTCAAGGAAATTGATATCTGCTTGGATTCTAGAATATTGGGAGAAATACTTCAGTTGCCTAGTGAAGGATACTCATATATGGAACTCTCAATTAAAGAAGAGGGGATCAGAATTATTTTAGGAGAAACCTATTCAGGAAGTTTAAACAAATTGGAAGCAAAGATTTTGTCCATTGAGATGAGGATCCTGCATCAGATTGTAACAAAGCTCTTCTTTCCTAGGAGTGGTAGGCATGATCTACTGTCTGGCAGAGATGTATGTGTCATGTTTCATGTCATCACTCAGACCCCCCTAAACCTCCCTGCACTTATGATAGAGGCCATGAGAGAAACTTTGAACAGATCCAAGGCACACTTGCCTTATGGTATGGCCCTTACTAGAGTATTTAGGAGGTTTGGAGTTAGCTGTGAGGGGGAGGCACCTACCAAGCTCTCACATGTGGACACTTTCAACCAACACAGCCTGCACCGAATAGGAATTACAAAGACTGATGGTGGTTGGATCAAGGGCTCTAAAGAAAGAGCTGAGGATAGAACTAAAATAAGAGCTGAGGACAGAACTGAAGGCAGAGTAGAAGAAGAAGGTCCATCTTCTCCTGTACATGACTTCAGGGCAGCTTCACTAGATACCCAGTTCATTCCTGATACTGAGGCTGGCCCTTCAGAGTTTACTAGGATGTCCATACCAGTGTATCAGCCAGAGAGCAGAGCACTTCATTCAGAGTTCAGACTGGCTGACGATCAGATCGAGCATATATCACAGCGTGTGACTTCTTTGCTGTCTAGTCAGTGGGGTAGTACTTCTTTTGCACCTGGAGCCACCTCTTCTAATCAGACCATTACTCCCCACATCTCCACTGTGTTTCAGATGATATCAGACCAGTCCGTCAGGATACAGCAGCTTGAGGACACAGTCTGGAGACTGACTAGCAGAGTTCTTGACTTGCAGGGGCAAGTCCTTGTATTGGCCCATCCCAAGCCACAGGAGTCAACTATTGAGGTCACAGACCTCACTGCAGAGGCTGGCAGACTCAGAGGAGCACTAAAAGGTGGATATGAGCTACTGAGGAAAGAGATCCGAGGATCGAGTGAGCATGCTACCACCCAGTTCACTGCTCTACTTCAATCTGTTTCCAGAGCACTGAATGTACTTGATTCTATCAGACTCACCCTTTCTGTTCAGTCCTTAGCATCTCAGCGTTCTCAGCCTCCCAGTTCATCTCGTTCTCCTGCTCGTGCCAGAGGCAGACGAGGTAGAGGACGCACTTCTGATCCATCAGCTTCTCATACCATATCTGATGACTCCGATCCATGATTTGTCTTGATCATTACTAGGTCCTAGGAGTTAGTATTTTGTTCTAGGATCTATACCTTGTGGCCATGTATTGACAATTAGCTGGTTGATTTTTATAATATGAACTATGTATTGAAATAATTATGATTTTAATGGAATCATCTTTTACTTATATTTCTACCTTTTGTATTGATATCGATCATATTTTGGTTGTATATATTCTTCTTGAAATATTATCTTCTCTTTGTTGTTGTTTACTGTTGATCATTGCTATATTAAGGGGGAGCAAATATTTGTGAAAAACTCTAAAGGGGAAGAAATTAAAGAATGTTTCAGAAAAAGGAAGAGTTAACCATGTTTGATGATGTCAAAAAGGGGGAGAAATTAAACAAAAACAAGAATTGGAAGATTAAACAAATATTAGAGAAATTAAATAAAATTTTGATAAATTAATCAAAAAGAGGGAGAAATTAAACAAAAATTTGAGAAATTAAACAAAAATTTGAGAAATTTGGTATCAGACAGAAATTAAACAAAAAGCCATCCATCAAAAGTAAAATCATAAATTATGAGCAATTAAAGAAAAAGCAATCAAAACTACAAATTATGAGAAATTAATGAATGAACAATATCAAAAATACAATGCTAAGTACAATGCAAATAAGTAACTTTTAAATTACTTCTTTACATATGCTCTGATTTGCTTTAAAAATTTTTTTTAAATATGCTCTGATATACTTCAAAATTCAAACTTGCTCTAATACAACTTTTGAAATTTTATTTACCTTGATACATCTTAAGAAATTTAACTCACTCTAATACATCCTAAAATTTTTTTAACTTGCTCTGATACATTATAAAATTTGCTCTGATACAGTGTGAAATTTTCTCTGATACATTGTAAAATCTTTTCTGATAATATTGTAAAAATTATTTTTCTTGCTCTGATATATTGCAAAATTTATTTTTTTTCTCTTGCTCTGATATATCTTAAACTCAAAATGATCTAATACCCTTTTCAAATCTTTAAGAAAATAAACAAACTATTTTTGCATAAATATTACATGCCAAAAGAATCATACTCTTTTCAAACATATACACCTATAATGCATTCTTTTGAAATTAGTGATTCACATAAATATTTTTGTTCAAATATTTTATCATCATCAAAAAAGGGGAGATTGTTGCTCCTAGATTGATTTTGATGATTACAAAGCAGATTGAAGGGATACAAATAATTTTAAAATGAAAAAATCTTTATGCTCTTCAAGGGCAAAATCGTAATTTCACTAAAATCATGATTTGATAGTATCATTTGATAGAACAAATGATTTAAAAACTATTGGCGAAAATTTCATTATTTTTGGACTTATATTTTTGAAGTTATGAAGGTTTGAAGTGCATGAGTCGACTCATGAGTCAACTCATGGCACTGTGAGCTGATTGGCACGCAAAAATTCTCCTTGGCACGCTAGTTTTCTGGCTTGACACGACCTGTGAGTCGACTCATGAGTCGACCCACAAGGCATGAGTCGACTCATGAGTCGACCCCTACTGATTTGAGCCAAGAATTTCCAGAAACGCATTCTCTGGTCTTTACAACAGAAGTCGACTCATGAGTCGACTCCTGATGCATGAGTCGACTCATGAGTCGACCCCTGCGACGGAAAATGTCTTCAATGGATAGTTTTTTGCCCGTTTTAATTGCCTTTTATGCTTCCTAAAATTTCTCTAACGGCTCTTCATCTGCCTAAATTATTTTTTCTTGCTTCTAATGCTGTAAAATGCTTAAAATGGTGAAAGAAATTGCAGATTAAATAGAGATCAAACGTGAGATCAAATAGAAGAGAGAGGATCCGAAATCTGCACGAAAAAGCCTGAGATCAACGAGATATTCGAAAGAAAAAGAAAAGAGGATCCAAAATCCACACGTGAGATTGTGAAAGAGATTCAAGAGTTTTCAAAGAGAGGATTTGTCACGCTTATTGTTTCAACCTTGATCTAGAGATCGTTCAAAGTCTTCAAGGGATCTTCAATCAACGATCATCCTCTTCTCAAGCATTCGTTCAAGCGTTCATCCATCTTGAAAAAATTCAAAAAGGGTTTCTTCATTTGAGTAAAGTTTTTATTGTTATATTCGCTCATTTAAGGAGCTGTTATTGTATTAATTTGTGCTTTAAATTCTCTTACTCTTGTAAGTAATTGTTCTTGTTTTTGGAGGGTTTCCAAAATAAGGAAAGGTTGATCCGAACCTGAAATTGGAGTGTTTTGGGTTTACTTGTATCCGAAAAATAAGTGATCTAGCTTGGGATAGCTAGTGTCGGAGTTTCCGACGTTTTGTATTCGGGTTGAATACAAAGTATAGTGGATTGAAATTCCCAAGCAGGATCTTGGGGAGTGGATGTAGGTGCAAGGTTAGCACCGAACCACTATAAATCCTTGTATTTGTGGTGTGCTTTATCGCTTCACTTTATTTCTTTATTATATTCTTACATTCCTGCTTTAGGTAATTAATATTAAATTAAAGTCTTTGTTTTGTTCTTCATAAGTAATCAGTTGGGCTTAAAATTTTTAGAAACCCAATTCATCCCCCCTCTTGGGTTGCATAGCTGGGCAATAGGCTCAATGATCCGAGTGTGAGTCACTAGGCTAATTTGTTTGATTTTAATTTATCAATTTGTGTCTAAGATAAGTTGACAATTCGACCAGTGATTTTTAATTGGGAGTTTGCTTATCTGACTATTTCGATGGTGTCTAAGGCAAGCATCGGCATATCCTCCCATCAATCTTACTTATCTGGCCAGTTTGATCAATTAAAGATTGAATAAGATTGCTTGGTCATTCATGTCCACCCATATTGACTAGGTTAGTCAGACAGGAGATTGGACTGACTTGAATCTGATCAGTTAGACATCAGATGTGCTGACTTAGATGAGATCTGAACCTAAATCTCTTCACTAAATATTAAGTCTAGCAATCTTCCATCATTGTAGAGATGCGGGTGCCTTTCTGGTGTTGATCATTCTCTATTGGTTATAGTGGTTCGATTGCATGGTTATTGATTGGATCCAATAACTATTATGTGAGAGACTCAATGACGACTTTGCACTCACTAATGAACTGTGAATTTGACTTAACTAAGAAATATACTAATAAGTATTAAGTGAGGCTATAGGACTCAGAGACCGAACCCACTGCATTTTGCTTAATGAAGCAATGGATAAAGTATTCTCCACTTATTGGTTTATATTATCAATAACTATTAGATGAGGTGCATATAGATCAGTGGGACTGCAGTATCTACAAATAATTGATCGCGTATAGATTTTTGTTTCTCCACCCGAAGAGTATGGGAGATTCAAAGAAATAGTGAAAGCCTTGTTTATTTTTAAAGTTTCTAGAATAAATATTTATCAATTTATAAATATCTAATTAAAAATTATTCTCTATGCAGATAACCATATCGAGTTTCAACCCTTTAGTCCAAATTCCTGACACTGATAGGTTGATCGGGATAAACTATAAAGACTGGCTTCGAAACTTGAGAATTATTATCAGTTCTGAGAAGTTAAACCATGTCTTTGATCAGGATATGCCTATGCTACTGACTCATCTATCCCCTGATCAATAAGCTACACTTGAAAAGTAGATGGATGAAGACAATAGGGCTAGGTGCTATGTTCTTACATCCATGTCCAATGATCTTCAGCGTCAGTATAAGGATACGAGGATTGCTAGGGATATGTTGACTCACCTGCAAGAGTTGTATGCTGAGTAGAGTCGCACAGCTCACTTTGAGATCTTCCGTAAACTTTTTAGAGTAAAAATGCATGATGAACAGTCCGTTAATGATCATTATTTGACAATGATCAAGGACATCGAAGAGCTTTAGAAGCTTGAGATGATGATGGACAAGGAATTGTAGGTGGATCTGATCCAACAATCTCTTTTTGATTTATTTGGATAGTTCATCATAAACTATTATATGAATAAGATTGATACCACTTTGTCCGAATTGTTGAATATATTGGTGACAGCTGAGGGTGCATTGAAAGGTTCAAGGGGCTCGATTCTTATTGTGGAGCGGGCTTCCTCCAAGAAAAAGTCTTCTTGAAAAAGGAAGAAGAACCCTACGAAGAAGTAGATGAATGACAATAGGCTGAAGGAGATTCTGGAGAAGGCCAGTGACAAGGAAAAGTGTTTTCACTATAATTTCAAAGGCCACAGGAGATAGAACTGTTTGGCCTACTTGGCGAGTGTGAAGAACAGGAAGAAGGACGAGCCTCTTGAAGGTACCTTCGATTTGCTCATAATTGAAACTAATCTAATGATTTTTTCTTCTTTTAGTTGGATTCTAGATTATGATTTAAGTACTCAATTATGCACTTTTATGCAGGGTCTTAAAGAAGTTAGAGGACAGAGGGAACGTGAGATCACTTTTCGAGTCAGCAATGAAGTAAGAGTTGCTGCTGTGGCCGTCGGGACCTATCCTCTACAACTACTATTAGGAATTATCTTAATTTTGAAAGACTGTTATTTTATACTTATAGTCAGTAGAAATCTGATTTCTATATCTGTGCTGGCACAGGATAACTATAATTTTAATTTCAATAAAGATATGTGTATAATTTATTTTGAAAATAAAGTTGTTGCATGTACTTTCTTGATTGATGGTCTTTATTATTTGCATGTGGATGTGAGTATTAATATTAACGAGAAAACTATGAATAACATGAGGTGTAAGAAACTTAAAGATAGGATTAGTCAAAAGTATCTGTGGCACCTTAGGCTAGACCATATCGGAGAGGATAGACTTAACAAACTCGAGAAAGATGGCCTTCTCGGACCATTGACTTTCGAGTCTTATCTAGTTTGTTAGTCATGTCATTAAGAAAAGATGGCCAAGCTATTCTTTATAGGACATAGAGAAAGGGCCACTGAGAAATTAGCCCTGATGCACACTAATGTGTGTGGTCCATTTGATGTATAGACCATGGATGGCTACATCTACTTCATAATCTTTATCGATGATTTTTCACGATATGAATTTGTGTACCTGATCTATCACAAGTATGAGTCCTTTGAAAAGTTTAAAGAATTCAGATGTGAAGTAGAGAAATAGACCGAAAAATCTATAAAAGTTCCTCGATCAGATTGAGAAGGAGAATATCTTAGTAGAGAATTCTGAGCCTATCTCAAACATAATGGCATAGTCTCATAATGGACACCTCTAGGAATGCTTCAACTCAATGAGCTACCCGAAAGGAAGAATCGGATCCTATTAGATATGGTCCGATCTATAATAAACTTTACAAATATTTTTATTTTTCTCTGAGGACATGCGTTGCTTTTTGCTATTCATCTTTTGAATAGGATTTTCTCTAAATCCGTTCCTACCACACCATACAAGTTATGGCATGATAAGAAGCTAACTCTTGATTATCTCAAGATTTAGGAATGTTCGGCTAATGTCAAGCGACAGCAAGCGAATAAGTTAGAGGCTAGATCCTTTAGCGCTCATTTTATAGGGTATCCTAAAAAATTTATGGGATACTATTTCTATCTTCCTAAGGATCACAATGTGATTGTTAGGTATCATGCCGTCTTCTTGAAAAAAGAGTTTATCTAAGATGAAGGTAGTGGAAGGAAGATTGAGCTCGAAGAGAAGGTGTCTGAAGAGCATTGAGTCCAAAAATCTGAACCCATTAGTGAGTCAGTAGATGTGGTACCTTCTCCATCTCGTAGATCAAATAGGATCTTCCATCCACCTAAAAGGTACTTAGGTATTCTTACAAAGGATCTAGAGGATGTATTTTTATGAAAAATAGGGACATTAGGAATGATCCTAAGACCTACGATGAGATGATGTTAGACGTAGACTCCGAGAAATGAAAGGAAGCGATGAAGTCAGAAATTGACTCCATACATTCCAACCATATTTGGACCTTAATAGATCTACCTGAAGGTATTATACCTATTGAATGTAAATGGATCTATAAAAGAAAAATAGATTCAGATGGTAAGGTGGAGATCTATAAGGCAAGACTGGTTGCGAAAGGATATAGTCAACGCGAAGGTATTGACTATCAGAAAATCTGTTTGCCTGTGGCCATGCTGAAATCTATCCAGACTCTGCTTATAGTTGCAGGTTACCATGATTATAAAATCTGACAGATGGATGTGAAAACTGCCTTCCTAAATGGATATCTTGAGGAAGATATTTATATGGAGTAGCCTATGGGTTTCGCATCTAGTGATAATATCACAAGATCTGCAAGCTGCAAAGATCCATATATGAACTCAAGCAAGCATCTTGGAGTTGGAACACTCGCTTTAATGATGTGATCAAAGTGTTTGATTTTATAAAAAATGAGGAGCTATGTGTGTGTAAAAAGGTTAGTGGGAGCACTGTCACATTCCTCATATTGTACGTGGATGACATTCTTCTGATTGGGAATGATATTTCGATGCTGACATCAATCAAAGTATGGTTGTCAAAGGAATTCTCCATGAAAGATTTAGGAGAAGCTTCCTACATTCTTGATATAAAGGTCTATAGAAATAGATCTAAGAGAATGATAAAACTCTCACAGTGAATGTATATTAAGAAGGTGCTGAAGAGGTTCAGTATGAAAAACTCCAAAGAGGGTCTATTATCCTTTAAGCATGGCATTTATCTCTCTAAGAAGATGTGTCTTGACACACCTGAGGAGATCCAATGCATGAGCAAGATCTCTTATACTTCGGCAATAGAGAGTCTCATGTATACTATGCTATGTACATGATCTGATATAGTCCTTGTCGTGAGTGTCACGAGCAGATATCAGTCAAATCCAGATGAAGAGCATTAAATTATTGTGAAGAATATCCTTAAGTACTTGAAAAAGACTAAGAATTTGTTCTTGATCTTTGATAAAGGATTGAAGCTGAAAGTAGAAGGATACATCAATTCGAACTTCATGTCTGATGTCGATGATAGAAGACCTACATTGGGATGTATTTTTCTATGTAATGAAGGATTGATTAGTTGGAAGAGTTCCAAGCAGTCGGTCATTGTAGATTTGACCATGAAAGTCAAGTACATCGCCGCCTCTGAAGCTACTAAGGAAGTATTTTGGTTCAAAAAGTTCGTTGTGGAACTGAATGTGATGCCATCAGATACCATTGCACTACACTACGATAACAATGGTGTCATAGCCCTCGCTAAGGAGTCCAAGTCTTGCCAAAAGTCTAAGCATATAGAATGACGGTTCCACATTATACGCGAATACCTCGAGAAGAAATTCATCAAGGTACAGAGAGTTGACTCTACATAGTACGTGATGGATCTGCTGACCAAACCTTTCAGCTTGCAGAAGATCAAAGCTCACCTTGAGAAGATGGGTCTTAGGTATATGGCCAATTGGTTTTAGGTCAAGTAAGAGTTTGTTAGATGTATATCTTAGAAGTCAATTATTGTTGATACATTTTATAATTTCAGAGCATAATTTTATACTTGTAAAATATTTATTATTAATAAAAGATAATTTTTATTTTCAATCATATTTTATGTGCCATGATTTATCTTAGAAATTAACAGATAATTTTGTATATTCTTAAAGTGTTAAAAATTTGAGACATACATTATTAGTGGTTAAGTTCTAAATACTTTCGATCGAAGAATCATCACGGAGGTTAGTGATCGATCCAGTTAGATCGATGCATGGTTCACCTTATTTCCAGATAGATGAGTTTTTGAGTCTGCAGTATGGGGATACTGGTGTGAAAGTGCAGGTAGTTGTTAGAGAACAACTTGCATTGAGTGTGACCAATATGAGAAACTACTTGGATATCTACTCACTCATCAGTGGTCTTCTCGATGCTATAGTGGTGTGAGTGGTTCTTTGACCTGTAGTACATCAACTATTCACAATGAGGCTTCTGTAGTTTGATGGCACATTTACTTAGTCCCTAATCATTTAGATCCTTACTATGTATGTTGGCTACGGTAGATTTAGATTCACTGTTAGAAGTAGGATACACCTAGATAAAATCTATCGATTGACTTTAGTAAAAAAGGAGTAGTCTTATGCGATTCGCGAGACTAAGTTTGGAAAGTCTTTGGCCAAAGCAAGTATGAATATTGAAAAAAAAATTTCACAGGATTCACAAGTGAACTCGAGTCAAACCAATCTGACATATGACTGACGTTGGAGTTTGACAAATTCTCTATGACCTCCGCAAAGTTCGGACTTACGATAGAAGGATTGAATCACATAGTAACTGCACCTAGGGATTCATTACTTTCATTTTACTGCATTACCACTACATACTGCTAGATGCTACTGATAGATTATGGGATCTATCGAGCATCATCTTGATGATCGATGATCCTCGAAGGACAGAGTTAGAATTATTCTAATCCATCGAAAGAAGTTTCAATGATATTATGATGAGGATCATAATATATCTCACTATCAGATAGAATGGAACCTATGGAGTCACACATAAAAGAGATTCTTATTTGATCAGATGGATGATTAACAATTATGAATTGTTGAAAGGTATAATCGTCAATGTAATTGATGATTAATCTTAAGTAAAAATTATAATTAAGTAATTTGCTAAGTATTAGTGAATTATAGAAGGATTAATTAATAATTGGATTGCTAATTAGCTCAATTTGATTAAGCATTGGGGTTCATATCAAGTCTAATTGAATTGGATTCAGTTTGACTTGGATTGGGTTTGATTGGATCGAGCCTAATTGTAAGGGAGACTAATTTCTGATTTGATCAGGACATAGATTCAGTTAATTTCTAATTAGATTAGGATTTAATTGAGGAGATTGGATTTCTAATTGGATTAGGTTCTCTCCTCTCCTTGAGTCCAACCAAATCAGATTTGGATTAAATCAAATTGGAATATCCAGAGTCCCAACTTACTGGGACTCTCTCCCTTGGCATGCCTTAAAATACACGCCTAGATATTACATCCTAATATTGATTGGCGTGAGGTATTTTGTGTGAAAGAGAGGGCGCAAGAAAAGGGTAGGCCGCATAGTTTGATGACTCATCATCTTATCCCTTCAACCAATTTGAATTTGATTCAAATTAATAATAGGAGAAGATGAAAACATATATGGGATAATAAGAAAGTATGGTGGTGCCAACCCATCCCTTTATGCATTGAGAAAGAAGTGGGCGTGAGAAAGAATTAGATCTAATTTCTTTCTCATGCCACCCTCATATTTTGGCGACAAAATATTGCATGCTCCACCTTTTGGTGTGCAAGAAAATATGGTGCCTCCTAAACCCTAATTTCCTTTCCTCCCTTTAAAAAGGGTCCAAAAGTTGGATGCCTAGAAGAAGAAAAAGTGGAGAGAAAATTGTTTTCATGTGCCTAACCTCCTTCCTTTCTATTCCTCCTCCTGTTCTTCTTCATCCCATAGAGTATCTGTGAGATTTTGAGAAGAAGCTATATCAACTATCAAAGAGGAGATCTCTACAAGAGAGATAGCACTCTAAGAAAATTGCCTACTTCTGATCAGAATGAGTCTTCGTGTGGATACCTATAAAGATCGGGCATGTGCGTGGCTAAAGAAATCATTCAAATCCACGGATCATCAGCTGCGGTGTATTTCGACCCACAAAAGGTATTGAGATCTGATCTCAAATATTTATGTTTTATTTTCAGATTATGTATGTCATTGATCTATTACATGAGAGATTAAAAGGTTTTAACCTAGATCGTTGCCTTTGCATTCAAGATTGTTTTGAAATATATACATGCAACCTACTCGTTTTCTAACAGGATCTAGGTCGGTTTCTCCGAGGTGGAGTCCGAGAGCGAAGGGGCCTTTGTTCAACACATCGATGCTACACTCGTTGATAATCTTTCTTCCTTCCTTGTCCATCATTCGACTGCAATCCACCACCAAAGTTCTCCCCTTGCCAATCCCAGGCTTCATCAACTTGAGCATACCTCTCTGCCCGCTCCAATACTTTCGTGAAGTTCTTTGGATAATTTAAGTTGAGTGAGAAGAGGAGATCGTTTTGGAGAAGCCTGACCTTCAGTGCAGTCATTGCAACAGACTGATCTAAGTTCTGCACCTCTAAGGTTGCAGCATTAAAACGGTTGATGTAGTTCCAGAGTGGCTCATTATCCTTCTGCTTTATGCTAACAAGGAAGTCTGAGTTGTGGCATTGCCGATGGCTGCTAACGAAGTGTGCTACAAATATTTGGCTTAGCTGATGGAAGGAGTCCATGGAGTTCGGTTGCATATTTGAATACCAGTGGCAAGCCTCCTTCCTCAGGGTCAAAGAGAAAGCTCGATAAAGAATTGCATCATTAGCCCCTTGTAAGAGCATGAGGGATCTGAAATTCTTTAGGTGGTCTATTGGGTCAGTAGTTTCGTTGTACGGCTCCATTTGCGACATCTTAAACTGAGATGGTAGGGGCTCGTTCATGATCTTCTAGGCGAACTAAGACGACTGGCCTCCACCCTCGAGCTATGGGGAGGTCGGTCTACCGATCTACCTCTAATCGGATGTGGATTTTTTGGAATGGGATGAGGCTCGGTATTTTGCTACATCTCCCTTACCACAGTTGAAAGTGCTTGCACTTGTTGTACGAGGCTATTATATTGATCTTGGGAGACTACTGGTAATGTTGGTGGGAGGTTTTTTGGGATCGATGGTGGTGGTGCGTTCGTTGATGGGGCATTATTGGCTTGTTTGCCATTAGAGCATTGCGATATGTTTGATGCACGCCTTCATGTCATCATGATGGCTAGTGGTAAACTCTCTCTTCTCAAAATAGAATCCCAAAATTAATCGAAGCCCTTCTTCTAATGTCAAGTGTTGCTCCTGATCTCCCTGTCTAAGGTCGGATGCCGAGGTGAGGATGGTCGAGGTGAGACTGCCGCTAGAGCTCCATCCAAATACTTGCAAAAAGTTCTCACTTGGGTGTTCTCCAATGAAGACCCTCCAATGCTTAAGTCAAGAGATGGAGAACAATGAGAAAGAGAGAGCAAAGAGTGGAGAACTTACTTTGAGGATCCTGCAGCCCCTTTATTTATAGGGGAGGAGTTATAGTCATATCTATCTTGAAGTCTGGATAGCTTTTCGGATTTGGCATATAGATTGATTCAGAGAAGTTATTTCTTTTTGTAGGAGACTCAATTACGAAGGAATTCTTCTTTATCTGGACTTTCTCAATTTGAGACAGAGAGGTGGATCTGGTGGTAGGTAGCTTAGCTTGGCTACGGATGAGCTAAAATAGATCGTTCAGAGCCAAGGTTCTGGAGATCATGGAGCCCACATTAAGCTCAGGTGATTTTGGATTAGTCGGTCATGGACGAGCTATAGTAGGTCATCCTAGGCCGAGGTGAATTAGGCACAGGCTGAGGAACGAGAACCGCTGTTGACTCGATGGGATATTCAACAACCTTTGCGTCTGTTATATATGTGTAATCTGAAAAGTGTCCATCTACCATAGATCGGCCGATGCCGAGGATATTGTGCCTGAGGTTGAGGTACAGATCCACAACACTTGTCTTCTTGCATGATGTTGACCACTAGATCATGCTTTACATGGAACTCAAAGTACTCTGAACTACTTCAATCAATCTGCTTTTTAAGCGATTATTGTGCGATTTAATAGTTGATTCATATAAAGAAAGATGAATCTTTCTTTTGTGCAAAAGATATAACTAGGGGTGAGCAAAAACCAAACCTGAACCAATCGAACTGGTGAAACCAAACAAACCGCAAGTTTGGTTTGGTTTAAAATTTTATTCGATTTAGTTTGGTTGGTTTTTGACATATAAAAAATAGGTTTGCATGAGTTCAGATTTATCAGTAGATAAAATCATTCTCAAACCGAACCGGATCGACTTTAATAGAACGACGTCATTTTGATTAGGGCGTTATTTATGTTGGAGTATTAATGTTTTAGAAAATCATTCTGGATTTATGGTGTTGTTTATCAATTTGGTTTTGTATTGATTAGCCTTAAACCCTAAGTGACTAACTTACTGGATTGTTTATTTTTATTGTAATATGTTGGGGATCTTTATCTTAATCCTCAATAATGGTGTTTGTTTAAGAATTTTATTTTATTGAGTGATAATATTTTATGTCAATTTAAATCATTTTACTTGATAAATTCTTTTGGTGGTACTCTTATGTGAAAAGAAAACAAATCTTCATGAATCAAAAGAAAAAAAAAAAATGAACAGGTAAACCAAATCAAATCAGACCGTTTAAAATATGTTGGTTTGGTTTGATTTCAATCTTCTATTGATCTGGTTTGGTTTCTAGAAATGCCAAACCGTTTAGGACTGATTCGACTTAGGTTTGAGCATGAAACTAGTCCAAACTGGACCATGCTCACCCCTAGATACAACCAATATCCTTTATATGATGTAGCTCCAAGCCCAACTTAGGATCATGCTCTACTTAGATTCTTATTTGTGTGATAAAAATTGAGCACTAGGATCCGATCAGGTTTTCGTGGATCAAAGTTGAGCCTAACTTGGTTCTCAACCATACCCAAACTCATCCACATTGTATGTCTAAGAAAGTGCCCTATCTGGCCAACCTATTTATATGAGCCTCCACATTCAGCTGCCTCGTCCTTCTGACAAAAAAAAAAAAAAACAAATGACGCTGGTGGCGGGCTCCTACGAGAAGTTCATTTGGGGCTTCTCCCTCAAAACCCTAAAACCCGGTGCCGGCGAAACCCTAGCCCTCAAGCCCCTCTTCTCCTACCCCTCACACACCGCCCCCATCAAGTCCGTTGCTGTCGCCGGGCCCGTCGCCGCGTCTGGCGGCGCCGACGACGCCATCAAGATCTACGACCTCGCCTCCGCCGCCGAGCTCGGCAGCCTCCTCGACCATGGCGGCGCAGTCACCGCTCTCGCCTTCTACACCTCCCCACTCGCCCCCTTCCTCCCCCGCAACCTCCTCAGCGCCTCCGACGATGGCGCCGTCTGCATATATGACGCCGATCCCTTCGTCCACCTCAAGACCGTCTCCGCCCATCGCCGGGGCGTCGTCGACCTCGCCGTCCACCCCTCTGGGAGGGTGGCGCTCACCGTGGGCCGGGACTCCTGCCTCGCCATGCTCAACCTGGTGAGGGGAAGGCGGAGCTTCTCCTGCCGGTTGGCCCAGGAGGCGTCCATCGTCAGATACGAACCGGAGGGCGGGGAGAGGTTCTTCATGGTGGCGGAGGAGAGAATTTCGGTGCACGATTCTGAGGACGCGAGGTTGATCCATGAGTTGGACGCCCCAAAGAGGGTCCTCTGCATTGCACCTGCTGAGGTATTTGATTAGGGGAAAAAAAAAAACTTCTTTTCTCTTATTTCGTTAGTATATGTGGTTCTGTATAAGTACTTGAATTTTGGTGTTATAAAAGTTTTTGGTGAAATAAGTGAAAAAGATCAGTACATTGGGTTTAAGAAGGCTTGAATTTGAAATTTTTATTGCTGCTTTAGCATAATCGAAGCAGTGTTGTTAGCAGCTTGATTATCCTATGCAATGAAAACAAGGTACAGAGTAAACAAATCAAAAGAAAATGGCCTTTTATAGAACTCTGGTTTGTTAATAGAAGTGAATGATATGTTCCCCTGTTATTGTAGGAAATGGTTTATTTCTGATCCTTATGCACATCTGAAATCATGCTAAAGTCCCTATAAATAATTGAACAACTAGAGAGTCGATCTTGGACAGTTCAAGAAAAATGAATTATATAGAAGTACCTTTAATAACTCGGAACATATTAGGCTTTACAAATTCATGTTGGAAAGGAAATTTAGTTTATTACAACAATGGCCCAACTCCCCAAACGCACCCCCCCCACACCCCCCCCCCGCCCCGCCCCGCCCCGCCCCGCCCCGCCCCTGGTCCCCCCACACCGCAAAAAAAAAAAAAAAAAAAGGGAGGAGGAAGGTAGTAAATGTTAAGGGAGTTGTACTATGCAGTGGTTATAGGTGGTTTTATTGCTTTACTTCAAGCTTAGATTACTTATCCACAAACAATACGTAGGAAGAATTTGTTTGGATGGAGTATTGGGTCTAAGCTTTGTATTTATATCTCCTTTCCATAAACACAGTGAGAGAAGAAGGAATATAACAGAGAAACTTTTTTGTCTTATAAACTTGTCTTGCTTTAGTTTTACATTGCATTAGTTGGTTCTTTTATCTGGTTGAGGTACTGGTGTGAATGGCATATCCATACCTGTACAGTTACCAATTCTGGAAGGATACTTCTTGTCTGTTTTAAACAAGCGTTTATTTTATAGGAAAGAATCCCATTGTCTTACTTTGTGAATCTAAAGAATCTGATGCTTTCTTATGTTCTCTGCTTTCTCCAAGCCACAATATCATTAAAATATAGAATGACTTGTTTTGTGGGTTAACTATGTCATTTCCTTGACATAGCCAATGGTTGATGTTCTATAGATCAACATGTGATTTGTCTCTTTACTGTTACAAGTCAGCAATGGGAATATAAATTTTTAATTTTCTTTGATTTTACATACAAACTTAGATATATGGATGCACAATGTATCTGGTTATTTGTAATGTGTTGTCACATGATTTTTTTTTTTTATTATTCTGTGGGGGTGGAGAGTGGGGGGTTGGGGAACCCAAAGCCCTATTCCAATATTTGGTACCAATAGAGGGTGTGGGGGTTGGAGAACCCAAAGCCCTATACAAATTCTTGGTTCCAATAGGTTAGTAGGAGAAAAACCTCATAGCTTTTAAGTTGCTCTATTTTAAAATCATCATAAAATTTGCATTTGAAAGATTTGGTCTATATGCTTTATTCCATTCCTTTTATGTTCTTATGATATTATAGATAAACTGAAAAATGCTTCCTAATGCTTGTAATATATCAGAATGGACTACTTTTTACTGGTGGAGAGGACCGCTCTGTCACTGCTTGGGATACAGCAAGTGGGAAGGTTGCATACTGTATTCAGGATGCGCATTCTACTCGTGTAAAAGGCCTTGTTGTTTTCAAGAAAAGTAGTGATGGTCAGAATTCTGAAATATCTAATTTTATATCTTCTGCATCATCTGATGGTGTCATACGAATTTGGGATGTTCGGATGACCTCAAATGAGAAACCAAATCCACTGGCAGAGGCAAACACAAAATCTAGGTTGACTTGTCTTGCTGGTTCATCTATGAAATGTGAGTTTTTGAGCTTTTTCTCCCTGTGATATATTCTTTTTGTTCTTTTTTTTTTTTAAGTCCTTGCAAATCTAAAAACAGTTGCTTGTTCAGTTATCCTTGCAGTAATATTTTAGACATATTTAACCATAGCATGAACAGTGTTTTTTTTTTAATATCATATCTGCTTGTTACCCAAAACATACAGATGGTCGAATGGACTGTAATAGGAGAGTCATTGATGGGTAATCGGTCTATTATATTTTGTGTAGGTGTCTAATAAGAAAATTACCTATAACATTGTCAAACAAAAAACACGAGCAACTTTCTATTTTTCATTTTACCAGTTTCGCTCATAGATGTCGCCAAAACATGCATAAATCTAAACACATCTAGAGAATTTCTCCTATCTTCCCACTCTTTTGGGTATTATCTTTATGGTTGTTGAAAGAATCTCTTTGTTGATTTTAATTGAGGACTACTTTCGTCTTAAATATTTCCCAGCCTAAGGCCTCCAGCACAAAAATATGAGAAATTGATTGTCTGTTAGCATCAAATGGCAGAATGTGGCCAAATATCTTGCAAGCTTAGGTTCATGGAAGAAAGAAACTTGCAACGTTAGCAGGACAGAATTTTGGAGGAAAGAGTCACTCATCCTTTGGTAGATCTGTTTGAGAATCATGGGAAATGTGCTATTATATCAAACCAAAGAACTTGCCATGCTATCCAGATAAAATCAAACCATTTTTTCTCTTTTTCTCAATTATATTTGCGATTTATTTGTACTGATGACTGATTGTTTGACTATATATTAGCAAATTTGTTATCCTTAGCCAATAAAAAGGGCATGCAGAAATTTCTTTTTACAAATGGGCTGAAATGTCAGTCTATTCCGGTTTGCCATGTTGGTAGATGAGTGCTATCTTCTGCATTTCAAGATTCAACTGAATTTTAAAAATTCTATTTGTCCATAACCCAGACTAGTACATGAAAGAAGTGGTTGAAATTTGAGCCCAATGTAGCCTGATTTATTGTTTCTTAAGTAGATGGTGATGCATGAGTACTATTTTTGAACTTAATTTTTTAATTTCATTTAGCTCAAGTGTTATTAAGATTGTTGAGCTAGTTTGGTATCATATATATATATATATATATATATATATATATGTATATGTGTGTGTACATATACATATACATATATATAACAATATTTTGTGAAGGAGTATTGGAGTGTTGTCAACTCAGCTTTTCAAATGAGTTTTGTTGTGCCACCTGGAAAAAATACCTCTTCACATTAAATTATGTTATTAATATATGGTATTATTATATTTTTACAATTAAAGCCTATTTATGTAGATAGTTGAGAATATAAAGTGACCCTAAGAATTTGAATGAATATTATTTTATTATTTATATATATATATATTTTTAATCTGATCAGATATAGAAGAAAAATTATTTTCATACATCTAGTCTTGCGCAATGCGCGGATCTTCGACTAGTTATATTCTATTTCTGTTATCTTGAGTTGATTTTAGGGCTTTGTTCAGGAGTATCATTTGTTGAGTAGGTGTCTAAAAGTTATAGTTTTGGTTGTCTTAGGATAGATGGTCATTCAGATTAAGGTGTAGAAAGGTTTTTTGGGTGTGCTAATCTGTGCAGTTCATGGGATCTGAATATTGCAAATTCTTACCCTTTTTGCTCCTTTCTTTATTATGCTGTCTCCTTATTCGAGTCATAGTAAGTTTTTGGGAAAATACTGCAGCAAGTCTTTTGAACATTGGAGTTGACCTTCAGAAACAAAATGCCGAACAACCCATTGCTTAAAGTGGAAAGTAGCCTGTATCCCATTGTTAGGAAACCATATCAAGTTGTGTTTGAATAGTGGTACTCTAGGAGTTTCTAGTTGTATCATTAGGAGAAGAGGATTTTTCCATTATTATTTTGTATTTCTTGGAATAGGACAGGAGTCTTTCAGGATTAAATTAGGTGTCAGAGCTTCATCTCAGGGCCTGACTGCTTTGATTGTCACAAATCATACTTATGTCACGTTACAATTGAAGTTTATTCTAGAAAAAAGTAAACTGATACTTGCAATGACGTTGACTTTAACCCATATGAGATTTTCTAGGTTGGAACTTTTCATTTCTTAAGGCATGATTAACTATGCTCAGTTGTCTGATAAGTCGGTTGCACAATTCTTTTTTCTCATGTATTTTTTTTTTTTAAATATAACTTTTGGTAATGTTGTTGGTGGTGTTACTGGAGTAATGCCATTTACCTGCAAAATGAACCTCTTTTTTTCAGAGATTCTGTCAGTAAACTCGTTTACTAAATTTATGCAGCTATCTTGAACCTTTTGTTTCCTCCTTTTTTGAAAAGCAATCTTAATATTGATTATTTTAGGGTCTGTTTGGCATGATCATCATTTTTATGCTTTCATTTCCCCACAAATTTAGTGAAATGCCATATGGAGATTGAAGTTGAAGATAGCATTTGCACAGAACTTCTGTTGTTTATTTTCACTCTTTTTTTTGAAAGCAATAAATTTTCACTACCAAAAGCACTGAAGATTTTACAAATAATTTCCAAGAACAAAGAGTTTCATCATAGTTGTTGTTCAGTCTAGTTTATTCTTTTCTTGTGTTCTTGAAAACAAAAACATAGAATAAAAGCATACCAAATGGGCGGTTAGCTATTCAAATTAGCTTGAACTCTTATGTGGTTCTTAACCAAATTTGTATTTATTTATTTATGTACTTCGTGTAGCCTCAAATAGTTGATTGCACCTCTTTGGTTGCAGGATTGTGTTTTGGACTGGAAGACTCTGGCCAGACTGATATTAGCACTATTATCCAAGCCATTTTTAAAGCTAGGATCAGTTATGATATTTTTGTACATCAAAAGTGAAGCAGTTAAAATTTTCTCCAAATCAGGATCACGTGGGATGTATTGTAGGATGAAACATGAGCATACATTCAGGGGAAAAAGAAATGGCTATTTTATTTCGTTCTGTAGTAATGACCTTAATGAAATGAATTCACTTTTCGTTTTCTATTCAAGCTGATGAACGCTAATTTTTAGCTTTGTACAAGTCTGTAGTTTGCAAGTGACGTGGAAATGAACGTTTGTTGGCAGATTCATATGTACCAAACATAGTTTCAGATCAGAAAACCTGCACTGAAAGTCTGAAACAGGCTAAGTGATGCTTACAGCAGCCATTTAAACCATCATATTGTAGGTTCCTCCACATTTTCGATACCTGTGTAAATGTATGACAGACCTCGGATTTTAATGTGTTTTCTACTACGAGCTTATAACTATAGCTCTGGCACAAATTAATTGTTCCTATCTGTGAGTCTATGCAAATATTTCGTACAAGATTGCTGGAGTCTTAGAAACAATCAGTCCAGCAAACAAATATTGATGATGTGTTGTTCGATATGAAAGAGAAGTAACAGCTTATTGACAGACTGGAAGTTGAGAGATAAGAAGTCCTATGCTGCAAAAATCAGTTTTTGTTGACAATATATGAAATATGACTGATGATCAATCACCAAAAAAGCAACCAAAGTAAGTTTTTTTTTTTTTGGAAAAAACAACTGCATATCTGTAATAAAATCCCATCAGGACAATGATCTCAAATTCAGGATACAGGACCCCTTTTTCTTAACAATGATCCCAAATTCAGGTTATAAGGCCCCTTTTTTCCCGCTATAATAATACAAGAAAGGTGAGAACAGCGTCACATTCGGCTTACTGTTGTGTTTTTATTTACTAGTACAGTGATGAGGGCTCCAACTTGTCTACTTGAAAAAGACTTTGCACCAACGTCTCTATGTATAGCGTTAGAAACCACCTTCACATGCATGTTAAGTTTCATTACATAAAAGAAACAAGGTCTTAGAGCTACATCTTAGTTTGCTGGTTAAGAGAAATGGATCCACACCCACAAAATCAATGGAGCTAGTTACAGTATCAATATCCCTCCTACATGAACTGTATAATCCCATCAAGGCTAATGATACTAAAACAAATCAGAAAATGTTACTGACTTTTTGTTCTATGATTCCAGCCTCTCTCCTTTTCCTTCTGCTGCTCTGCAAGCCTTTGTACCATTGCTTACCGGTGGCAGTGGTTTCCTTGCCTTGCTCCCACTGCCACTGGTCGAGACCCAGACCTTTTCTAACCCCAAAGGGTACTTTCACTTCTCACAGTCTGTGGCAATGGGGACCTAATGATTTCCTTGTGCTGTTGATGATCTTTGTACTTCCAGGCTCCTGACCATCTCTTTTTTTTTTTTTTTTGATAGAATGGATCATTTATACAATCCATGTATAAATACATCTAGAAGAGTCATAAAACAAACTACCCTTGGATCTTGCCCACATTCATCCAAAGTAATGAATTAGAGTGCTCTGCAACAAAAGCCACCACCCAGTCAGCTGCTGAGTTCGTCTCTCGGAAATTATACCTGAGAGTGATGTTCGCACAATCGATCAGTAAGATCGCTATGTCTCGAAGAAGGGGATGGACGGCGTCATCCTGCACACACCTCCAAATCCAAGTCACAACCATAGCCGAGTCATCGTTAATAATTAGATTGTGATCTGACAAGCATAAGTGATCCCAGCCCACACAATCTAAAGCTCCGCAGCTGAGATCGAGGGCTTGAAGAGATATGTGCCCCCATGAATGGTCCTGACCATCTTTACCATTGATAATCAGGAATGGTAAACACAGAGGCGGCGAAATATCGCCTATGGTATTGGTTGCTGGTGGCAGTGGTGGTGATGGCGCCAATGCTGCTTTCCAAGGAGGAAGTGGCATGAGTAAAGACGGTGCTGGAGCAGCTGGAATCTGGTGAGCTGTAGAGGAGATGCTATTGGCCTTTCCTGGCATTTGCTCTTCATCCAGTTCTGGCTTTTTTCCTTGTCCTCTGGTTATTGGAAACACTTGAGAGTGTTATTGTCAGTGGAAGGCAGCAACATAGTCCTAGTGGTGTTGTTCCAAACAAGTGGTGGCATTCCATTACCTAGCTCTTTCATTGCTGTTAGAAGTTCTGCAACATGATGGTGAATTTTTTCTGACATTGGTCGAATAACTACTGACTAAGGATGCATCAATGACTTGTTCAGATCTACCTGCTGTTTTGGTTTCTGCAACTGCAGTTGGATTTCAGCTATTTGATGTCGACATGCCAAGTGCTTTCGCATTAAGTTCGTTATAATGCCTGTTCCCCTGAAAATACCCTGCAGAGTATCCCATTTAAGTGAAAACAGGATGGCCTTGAAAGGTTGTCTGTTCACCAAATGAGAATAAAGAAAAGAAGATATATCACAGGCCTGCGCCTTTATGCTGTCACAAAAAATTCTAATGAATGATTATTTGAAGTCTTATCTTCCTTGACATGTCAAATATATGTTTGAGACATCTAATCTTCACAAAATCTGAGTAACTTGCAGGGAAGAATGACCAGGTAAATTAAAGAATTCTACATTTTCTAAAATGCTAATTCAGCTAGACCACGGGGTTCAGAGCACCCAAATGGCATTCTTTATTTTCCCTGAAGGAAAAGTTTTTCTGCCTCTATAACCTTGCTGACTGAGAAAGCCTATGCCTGATGTATCTCTATCTTCTGCAACTAGAAAGTTTATATGGGCCGTACCTCAGTCAATCCCAGGTTATACTTCATAACATCTGGCGTCTAACATAGGAAGTTCATGTACTCAATTGACAGCTACAACTCAGTAGTAAGGGCAATTAGAAATAAGATAGTTACTTATTTAGAACTATTGACTGCCAATTAAGTGAAAGTCTGATCAATAGAGTAGTCATGTCACACCACCGACCCCGGATTTTTGAATATGGAGGACGTGAACAACCGCCGCATACTTATAAGAAACCATCTCTATAACCATGCAAGGCATACAACCTACAAAGTACTTCAATATAACCCAGAAGATATATTTCTTACACAGACGATGATATTTATCAAAACAGCTAACTATTAGCTAATATTTCAAATCTTTAACATTTAAAGCATTTATACATCATCCTTATACAAAATATTAATATATACTCTAATAATCCAAGGAGCTATCTGCCATCTAAAGATTGGCCTTGTCTTTATGTATAAGCCTAAAATGCCGATGTTTGTTCCCAAAATTTGATCCCTAAATTTGAAAAAACATGTAAAAATTATGAGCTCCAAGGCTCAGTAAGGAAGAAGTACATTTTATAAAACTGATTCAAATCATATTAAAAATGCAATTCAATTAAATTATACAAGATACAATACATACCTATCCGGTATCATAATCATACAATCAACGGTGTCTATTTCAAAGTCAAATACCAACTTTTCTATAATATCGATATAAAGAATCAATATATAATATTAGAATCCACTATAAATCCAATATTGTAATAATATACTTAAATTCGGATACTGAATTTTTTTAGCTCTATAGCCCCTATCGTGGTATATTTATACTCCTGCAGCTCAGGTATCACCATGATTATCCCCATGGTGGAGTTGCCACACTATATCTCGACGCTGGGTATCACCATGATCACCTCCATGGTGGAGCTCTCAAACTAATCAAGTCCGAAATCAAACATAGTAGGATTGAAAGTCAAGTGATACATATATAAATATATATAATTCATATATTTCTTTTCTTTTTGATATAACTTTGATACATGTAATCAACAGGTAGTATTCAAGATTTTGCATGCTTGAACCGATCATAACATATAACACCATTCATTTTAATTCATAGAATTCAAATTACTAATCAATTATCAATAGTTATAGAAAATTCTATGCAAAATTCCATGCACACATAAATCTGAATTTAATCACAACAATTTATATTATTTCAAAAATATGAGCTAATTTTCATTTAATTCCAATTAATTACTACAAAATATGAATGTTACTTACCTTGCAATTAACCACAATAGTTTCTTTGATGCTTTACCCTCCAATTCCTCTGAACCTAATAATTCCAAATCATGCATATTTATGAAATTAATGCTATATTATTGCCTTATAATAGTCTATAAAATTTCTTAAAAACTCTAAAATATCAATTTTTGGCTAAATGCCCTTCCCTACATAAGAGCCCCATTCCGTGATTTGTTTATCCTAACAAAAAGTATTCAAAAATTTCTAAATTTTGCAATTAAAGTGATCAATGAGATAACAATCTCCAATTAAATTTTTAGATTAAACTTCTAGGCCATTAGAGAGTTAAAAATCTTAGATTATCACAAAGCAGAGTCAATCCACCCGAAAAAATTAACATCAATTTTTCCCTAGTATTCTTTTCCTCCAATTCTTCTATATCCCATCATTCCAAGCTTTCAGCCTTCACCTCCCTTACTACCCCAAACCATCTAATGATTAACTCTCAAATTTAAATCAAACTAAATGCAAAGAGGGGTTTAAGTCTTACCCACATTAATGAGGGAGAAAATAAGGGTAGCAAGCCGCACAAAAGAAGAGAAAAAAAAAAAGAGGAGGAAGAAGAAGAAAAAAGAAGAAGAGAGTGGGAGAGAAAGACCATGGTGAGGAAAAGAGAGCGATGGAAAGGGAAAGACAGCGCGCACGGCTAAGAGAGGAAGATGGGAAGGGAGCAGAGCAATGGGAGAGAGGAGAGAGTGCATGAGGGCGAGAGAGAGGAGAAGGAAGTGGAGAGGGGAGAGGCTCGGTTTGAAATTAGCCGGAACATGGGATTTTTTTTTTCTCCTGTTCGGTGCCAAATAAAGATGGGTACCACCTAACAGGTGGGCCCAAAATGGGTTGGGTCGACTGGCAGGCTGGGATCTCACATGTCATACACTAATTTCAATAATTTTGTTAAACATATTTCAGATATAAGAAGATAGGAATGAATTCCCTACCTTCTTTTTGATATTTGTATTGGCTAGATCTTTTGCCGTGTTACTTCATTTTAAGAAAAATGAATTGTCTCTTCTAGTTTAATTATTTGGGCTTCTTCGTTCTTCTATCCTGCTTGGCCTTCCCAACCTAGCAATTAGCAAATAGAGGAAACTCATTTGTAGTAGCCTGCTAAGTAAATATTCATGTTGATAACTAGGTTCTTTCATATTGAAAGCAAAATGATTAGAATTATCTCTTGAAGCATAGAAATTCCCTTATATTATTGAGAAACTGAATGACAAACTGCTTGTTGTCTTTGATCAAGAACGTGATCACCTTGATGGGAAAACACTCTAGATCACAGCCTAAATACCTCTTCTACCACCAAAACTCTTTTATGTAATTTTATATTTGAAAGGAACATAAGTTTTTTCAGGAGTCTTGAATTGCATGGGAGTTTGAATTTATATGGGAGTTTTCTAGCAATTACCAACAAAACAACTATCTCCCATTTTGAATTGGCAGTTATTAATAAAACTACCCATATCATGTTAGACAATTCCAACATATTTTAATCCTTTTTTAATTTTAAACAAAAATGCGATATGGAAGTCTATCATTGGTGCCATGATTTAATATATCCCACTGGCAAAAGATGGGCATGTATTGTCTTATGATATCTTAAAGTTTCTTTCACATAACCTTAATTTAGAGGTTGTTCATATGGGCAAATGAGCCGTACGACTGGTGAATACTTTGAGCTTATTATTATATACCTATTAGGATGTCATCGCTGTCTTTTACAAATTGATACAAAGAATGATTCCAATAAGTGTTTCACTTTGCTCTAGAGATATTGAATTTCATCATAAATCATAGCATATCCAATCCTTTTAAGGCTATGTTTGATTCTTCTTTCTCACTATGCATTCACAATTATATACTAGCCACCTTTAGTTTGTATGTAATTGGTCGACCGATGAATATGTATGTTTGATATAATCAAATTATCTTCCTTTGTTACTCATGCTCTCTGGCTCTAGACTAACCACTTTCCTAGATATGTCTCTTAAGACTAATTATTTCATTATCACTGAAGATATGTTAAAGTAGCTGACGTTAACCAGTCACTTTGAAACATAGTCGAAAGTTATTGAAGACAAATCTTGAATCTTAAGTTTGCCTCAAAAACTCATATAGTGAGATTGTAGGGATTATTATTTTTTTAATAGAATGGTCACTTTTCCTTTTTGGTCGCCTTAAGCCCATGTCATATGACATGCATTCTGTGATAGTCTTTTCTTATAGAGGAGTGTATGTCTTTATTACATGATATGTATATACCACAGGGTGCATTCTAGCCTAAATGCATAAGTTGGCATTTAGCTCAAGTTTGCATTTGCTTGCAATTCTCAGTGCTATTATACTGAACTCACATGTAGCATTCTCTTAGGCTTGCACTTTCATGGGCTTATAGTGCATGATCCATGATAATATAGACAAATTGAATCTTAACTTGATTTTCTGATCAAGGCAACACTTTAACATATGTGCTTATAAATTTTCTCATCTCTTTACAATAAATGCATATTTGGCTCATCTCTATACTCTTCTATAGTACTAGAGATAGTAGCTCATGTGAGAGAGCCAACTAGTACTTGATGGCATACTTTTATTCATGTGTAGATGTGCTAATACAACTACTCAATTTATACAAACCAATAAAACATTAAACATTTTCATTAATAATTCAAACCATCATGTTGCAAGCATTCCATTAATTCAACTTACACAAACCAAAGGACTCTACATGTGACAAGCATATGTCCTTTGGAATAGGTTTGGTAAAAAGATCTACCATCATCAAATACGTAGGTTCATATCGCAATACTATTTCTTTTCAAGCTATTATGTTCTTGATGAAATTATTCTTCATATCAATATGTTTAGTCCTTCCACGATACTTTGGATTCTTTGCATAAGCAATGGTTGCTTAACTATCATAATAGGAGTTACTAGTTCAGAAGCCATGGGAACAATTCCTAAACTTAATAAAAATCTTCTTAACCATATTGCTTCTTGTACTACTATCGAACAAGAAATAAGTTTAGCTTCCATCCTAGATAAAGAAATACAAGTCTGTTTCTTGCTACTCCATGAAATAGCACTATTATTTAACAAAAACATATACCTAGAGGTAGATTTACATTCATCCAAATCATTTACTCAATCCACATCTAAATATCTACTTGAATGCAAATATTTTCCTTGATAGCACAAGCAGTAAACAATTGTACCTTTTAGGTATATTAGGATCCTTTTGATCGCTTTTCGGTGTAACTTTCTAGGATTCAACTGAAAATAGCTAACAATTCCAACGGCATAGCATATGTCCAAATGTGTACACATTGTATTGTACATCAGATTTCCTACAGCACTAGCATATGGAACATTAGACATTTTCTTCATTTTTTCCTGAGTCTTCGGATACATAGCAAGGCTAAGGTTATCACTCTTAGCGATAGGAGTATCTATGAGATCGCAATCTTTTATCTTGAATCGTTCAAGAAAATTTTCTTACATAATGTTTTAGTGATAGTCTAATAAGGTTTCTTGAATGATCTTACAAATTTTAATTCCAAGTATATAAGCTGCTTCTTCCATATATTTCATTTCAAAATTTGAGGACAACTATTCTTTTATGATTTTAATATACTCCCTATCATTCCCAGCCAACAAATATCAACTACATACAATGACAATATCACAAATTTCTCTTTTGAATGTTTGACATACACCCATGATTCTCATCTATCATTGTGAATTTAAATATGTAACAATGCAATGAAAACTTGTATACCACTATTGGATGATTGTTTAAGGCCGTAAATTGAACGTTTCGATTTATATACTTTATTCTCTTGGCCTTTAATCACAAAACTTACAAGTTGTTCCATGTTTTTGTAATTCACCATTCAAAAAAGCTATTTTTACATCCATCTAGTATAGTTCTAGATCCAATCATACTACCAAAGCTAGGATAAGATGTATTAAGACAAACCTAATCATTAGAGAAAAAAGTTTCCTCATAATCTATACCCTCTTGTTCGATATATCATGTAACTACTAGCAATGATTGAAGTCACGATCGGATGGGAGCTGTCCCAACCATCCCATCTCATTCCTTTGAGATATCTAGCATTGGGTATGGATGCGAGACCCCGAAATACATTTTTGGCCTCCATCCCGATCATCCCATCTTCATCCCGACTGGATCAAGCACCAATATGGCTGTCCCAATCATGTCCTAATTTTTTCTTTCCTTCTATCGAATGTCGATGATGCTTTGAATGACCCATTCATCATCTGGGGGAAGAAGAATGAAGGAAAAGAGAGTACTGATCTTTTTTTTTTCTATTGGTGCATTGGCATTGGCATTATCGTCAGATGGAGCATGGCCTTCACCCTTTGATTCCAGTTTTCCAAGAGCAGAGTATGCTAGGAGGGAGGATAGCTCAGCAAGAAGAAGGAAAGAGAGAGGAGGGAGACCATCAGATTTTTCGATGAGGAGCCAATCAGGAAGAGGGAGGGAGGAGGAAGGAGAGAGGACCGGAGGGGAAAAAAAGAGGGTTGGGTTATGCAACATCATCCATTCGATTTGGGTTGCATGACGTCATTCATTCGATCGCACCCATAGGCCACACAATTCTCAAAACACTCCGTGATTTCTCTCATGCCTAAGCATCGCACCCATAGGTCCCATGCAGCTCCAATCATGATTTCTCTTGCACCCATGACTCCATTCAATCTTCAAAGATCATGCCCACATAGCTTTCAAAGCACTCCTACGATTGTAACAAAAAAAGCACTCCCATGAAAAAAAATCATCGTACCATCATACCTATGTTTTGAGGCTTTGAGCCTTTGACTCTATTCACACCCACACAGCTCTCAAAGTACTCCCATGGAAAGAGATCATCATACCATCTCGATGATCAAACTCTCATGAAAAAAATAAAAATCTATAATAAAAAGAATCCGACAATAATAGCAGCATTCATGTGAAAGGAAGGATAATGTAAATCACGGGAGTAATTGTTGCCCAGCTATGCAACCCAAGAGGAGGAGGGGGTGAACTAGATTCTTAAAAGAAAATTAAGTGAAGAATGTATCACAAAATATGTCTCAGATGAGATATGTGACGTGCAATGATAATAATGGACAACATACTGGATATTAAATTAAGTAAAAAATTAATACAAGAGAGTAAATAAAGAAATCAAGGTACCACAAATATAAGGATTTATAGTGGTTCGGTGCCAACCTAGCACCTACATCCACTCTGTTAGAAAGCGGTGATTTTGTATGTGTAGTTTAAAATTTTTCATAAATATGCAATGAAAGTAAATTAAATTAAAATAATTTTAATTTAAAATTTATACCAAATCAGATCTGAAAATTATACTTTGGATCTTGATACGAACACGTTACCATGATCTAAAATTTGAAAATAAAATAAATCATTAGTAAAAAAAAATCGAAGATCTGATCTCCATTTCTTTGGATCCTGCGGATGTCCGGGTTTCGATCATAGCCGCACATACACTTGACTTCTGCTGGTATTCACACGAAGATACTTGATCGAAGCATTGAGACCATTGGTGTGCTAGCACCTTGCAGGTCTTGCTCCTTAATCTTGGATCTGGGTCTCTTCTTCTAAATCTCGAAGAAGATGAAGGCAGTGCAAACTCCTTCATGTAGGTCTGATGGGATTTAAACCAGACCATCAAGAAGAGGAAGAAGACTCTTCTTCTTCTCTTCCTTTCTCTCCTTTTTTTTCTCTCTCTAGAACTCATCTCCTCTGATTTTTTGGGCATTAAGATGAAGGAAGAAGAAAGGTTGGCATTGAAAAGAAAGCATGCAGCAAGAAAAAGCTTTCCTTCATAAAATAGCGCACGCCCACTCTCCCTTTTCCATATTTTTGTTGCATAAAAATTATTTGTTTTCTTACATGCCATATCAGATAAGAATCTAATTTAAATCAGATTTTATCTATATCTAGAAAGAGAGGAGGAGGGACGGCAATGAGGGAGCAGAAGAGATCTCATGCAAACCTCAGCGCACGCCACTTTTCTCTAGTATTTTTGTGGCACAAAAATATGAGGCATGGTCCCTTTTTCAGATAAGGATAAGATCTGATTCCCTTCCCTTTTAAATCAAATTTAAATATGAAGGATGAATCAAAAGGAGAGAGAGTCCCAGATATCTTTCACGCATGCAAAGAAGGGGTGCGCATCTCTACACGCATCCTCCCTTCTTTCTGCATGCGATCAGGAGAAAGAGTCCCAGAGAACCTGAGCTCTAAGAGTCAGGTTAATTTGATTTAAACTGGATCCAAATCGAGTTCAAATCGAGTCCGAATCGAATTCAAAAGGCTATTAAATCAATCCAATCAGGATTGTAATCCAAAACTGATTTGAATAATTGAATCCAATTAGCATTAAATTAAATCAAATATAATTAAATTAAATCTAATTTAAATTAATTAAGATTTGATTCATAATTTAATCAGTTCTAATTAAATCATAACATTTGTAATTAAGTCCTTGCACTAACAATTAGTAGCTACCAAAACTATAACACCTACAAATTAGTAGTTTTCAAAATTCAAATCCTTAATCCAATTGATAATTTTAATATAATCCAAGCCATTGATAAGATCATACTTCTTTTGTATGTGACCCCTCATATTTTATTCTATCTGGTAGTGAGACATATCCTGATCTCCATCATAGTATCATTGAAACTCCTTTCGATAGGCTGGAACGATTCCAACCCACCTCAATAAGGGTCGTTGATCCGAAAATGATCCTAGTGAGTCCTCACGATCCACTAGTGATGTCTAGCAACATATAGTGGCAATCCAATAAAATAGAAGAAAGAATCTCTAGGTGCAGTTATCGTATGATACAATTCTTCTATTGTAAGTCCCGACTAGACGAAGGTCATGAAGAACTCATCAAACTTCATCGTCAGTCATATGCTAGATTGATCCGATTCGAGTTTATCTGTAAATTCTATGAAAATTCTTTTCTAGTATTTACTCTTACTCTAGTCAGAGACTTCCTGAACTCAATCTTGTAAATCGCATAGGACTATTCTTTTTCTACCAAGATCGATAGATTTCATTTAGGTGTATCCTACTCCAAATAGCGAATCTAAATCTACAATAGCCAACATACACAATAAGGACTCGAATGGCTAGAGACCAAAAAAATATACAGTCAAACTAAGTAGTCTCGCTGTAAATAACCAACATACCACAGATCAAAGGATCAGTCATACCACTGCAGTATTGAGAAAATTACTGACGAGTGAGTAGACATTCAAGTGATTTCTCATGTTGATCATGCTTAGTGCAAGTTATTCTCTAACAACTACTTGCATTCTTAGCCCAGAGTCTCCACACCACAAACTCGAGATTCATTTGTCTGAAAGAAAGGTGATTCATGCATCGATCTTTAATGGATTGATCACTATCCTCCGTAACGATTCTTTGATCAAAAGTATTTAAAAATTAATCACTAATAATGTATATCTCAAATTTTCAACACCTTGAGAATATACAAAATCATCTTTGTTAATTTTTAGGATAAATCATGGATACAAAATATATCCTAGAGAAATGTATGTGTCAGCCAAGATTGATTTCTAGGACACATATCTAACAAACTTCCACTTGTACTAAAGTCAATCTGCCATATACCTGAGCCCCATCTTCTGAAGACAGGCTTCGATCTTTAGCTGGCTAAGTGACTCGGACCCACCACATCCTATGTAGAGTCTACTCTCTACACCTCTATATATTTCTACTCGAGATATTCATGTATATCCTTGCTCTATGTGCATGAATTTCTGATGAGACCTTGACTCCTTAGTGAGGGCTATGGACCATTATCTTTATAGTATAATGTCATAATATCCGATGGTATGACATCCAGTTCTGCAACTATCATAAGAATTAGAATGCATTCTGCATATCTATAGTATATTCAGCTTTCACTGATTGATTGTCTGGAACCTTTCTACCATCAGCATCAGTGTATCCTCCCACTCTTAGCTCTAATCCTTTTTAAAAAATGAAGAATAATCCCTTAGTGCTTCTCAAGTACTTAGAGATATTTTTCATAGCAATCCAATGCTCTTAACCTGGATTCGATTAATATCTGCTCATGATTCTCACAACAAGATATATCAAGTCGAGTATATAGCATGGCATACACCTATGCCCAAAAGGATAATGGATTCCTCTTAGAGATTTCAATACTGAACCCTTTCAGTACCTCTTCTATGTACTTGTTTATAAAAAATAAACATCCTTTTACTATCTATCTCTATAGATCTTTATTCTCAGAATACAGAATATTTGACCTAGGTCTTTGATAAAAAAATTCTATATGTAATCACATCATAACCGATGTCAGTATGGGACCCTCCCATTGACCTTCATGTAACTATATGATTTTTTCTTATTTTTGATGAAATCAAACAATTTGATATCAGTAAAATAATTATTCTAACTTTGAGATTTTAGCTTAAATTCATAAATAAATTTTTGCAGTATAATCTCTATCACTGGAAGTGAAATCTATAGATCACTGCAAATAGATATCTTTTCAAGATATCCATTCAATGGGGCTATCTACACATTCATTTCTTGGAATCGATGTATAACATCATCTCGTTGTAAGTTTCGGGATCATCCCTATGTTCCCAATCTTCTTCGAAAAATATTTTCTCTGAATCTTTTGTAAGAATATCAAGTATCTTTCTAAAAGATGAAAGATTCTGCTAGATCTATGAGGTGGAGGAGGTACTACATATACTAGCTCATCTTAAATAGGTTGTACAGGTCCTGTGATTAATTATTTTTTAGAGACTTTCTCTTTGAATTCATCCTCTTATTATTTTCAAGAAAATAGCATGATTGCTTATAATTACATTATGAACCACTAGGAAGAGAAAGTGACATCTCAAATCTTTTTGGGATACCTCATAAATAAGCTCTTATAGACCTATCTTTTAACTTGTCCACCATATTATATCTCATACGGTGTGGTGAAACCAACTTTAGAAGGAATCTAATTTAAATTTTAAAAATTAAATCTTATTCTTAAAGAAATAATAGTTAAATTAGTGATATTCATGATGGATTGGACCATATCTCATATAGTGCCATTGCTCGTTGTAAACACCCCATTGAGCTGAGGTGTACAAGGAGAATTCTATCATGAAACTATGCCATTTTTTTAAGTAAATCATAAAATTTTCTATTTAATATTGAGTCCTCGATCTGATCAAAGTACCTTTAAGATCTGATCTGATCGAAGTACCATGACTAATCATCGATAAAGATGATGAAATAGTGATAATCTCCTAGTCTGGCTCATCAAATGAGCCATACACATCAAATATGTACTAGGATAAGTATGTCAGTGGTTCTATTTGTTTATCCCATAAAGGATAGCAAGATCATTAATCTTCAAAGAGATGATTCATAGACTAGATATGACTCAACAGTCAATGAGCCCAAAGGTTCATTTTTTTTTCTCCAATCGATAAATCATTTCTTCTCATACATGACTTAGCCAAAAGAACCATCTATATACTTCAGATTATTTGATTCTAAATCTCTTAAACCCAATAGCATTCACTATTTGCTCAAATAAGTTTACAAATATATTATCATGCAAAAGATAAAGAACTAAATCCAAACGGTAATCATCGAGCTTAAGTGCCCACAGCCACAGTGCAACTTTTGCACCATTGCCAACTCAAAAGAGTTACTTCACCTTCCCTCAGTCCTCTTCCTTCCTTAGACCCTATATTAAAGTCCGTAATATGCACTAGAGTCTAATGAAAAAGAAAAAATTGTAAGATCAGCTTTGAGCAATTCGACATACCTTCTAAAGGTGTGTCAATATTTTTTTAGATTCTTCAGGTATGTACCTATGAACTTTTCAAAATCCCTTAGTTACCAATATATTAACTAATTCAGTTAAGGTGCTATACTATTTATTCATATAATAGTTTCATAAACTATCCATATGAATCAGAGGTTGTAGGATCAAATCTATGAGCAATTTTTTATGCATGTTCACATCAAGCTTCTCAAGCTCTTCAATATCCTTGATCATTATCAAACAACGATCATGGACAAACTGTCTATCACACATCTTATGTGCTGTGCGACTCTGATCATCTCATAACTGTTGTAGATGAATCAGCATGTTATTGACTGTCTATATATCCTTATGCATATATCAGAGTTCATCAACTATGGACTTCGATTTATAGCATGTAACCTAATTATCAATATCCAATCATTTGTCAAGTATAGCTCATTGACTATGGATTGGACAAGCTGATGATATTGGGTTAACCTGATCAAGAACATGACTTAATTTTTAAAAAGCTAAGAACTATTTTTAGATTTTTGAGCCAGAATATGTAACTGATTTTAGTTAAGTGGTTGATATCTAAGATTCGAGCTAGAAGATTGGAAGTTGACAGAATTAATCACAGAGAGTAAAGATTTAATTAGATGATTATACTTGTAAAAGTTTGTTCTAAAAACTTCAAAAATAAATAAAAAGTTTCTATTAATTTTTTCGAGTCTCTCACACTCCTCGGGTGGAGAAACAAAAATTCTAACACGATGAGTGGTTTTAGTGGATGTTACGGTCCCATCGATATACAGCACCTCACATAACAGTTATTGATAATACGTACACTAATGCATGGACAACTCTTTGTCTAGATACTTTTTCAAGTATGTTACAGTGACTTGGTCTCTAAGTCTCTTTGTACATCTCCTAAAATGGCCAGATAAGTGAAGATAAATGGGATCCCCCTGTTGCTTTTCTTAGACACCAATAAATTGATCAGATCAGACAATAGAACCAATTAAAGAACCACCATCTAAGACTTACCTTAGATACCGAATTGGTTGATTAGAATTAATCAGGTTAATCTATAGATCCGGACTCAAACCACTAAGCCAAATTTGATCTTGATTTAATTAATTCACATCACATGTGAATCAATTTGACCAACTATAACTAAACTGAATTTTCAACCCCTTTGACCTAATCCCAACCAACTTTTGATTAGGTTTGATTAACTACTTAAAATTGAAAAGGGTTCTAGCCTGATCTAATCAATAACTCTACTTGTAGTTTAGTTTCTACACCTAATTTGTTCAACCCATACCCTAAGTCCATATTTTATGCATTGAAATTTAGATCTTAAATTTATAATTTTAGATCTTATAATTTTAAATCTTAATTCTTAATTAAGTATATTATGTATATAGATTTTAGTTTAGATGTCAAAATAATTTATGATCTAAACTATTTGTATTGTATCTCATACAATTTTTCTGTCTACAGAATCGAGTCGACTCGTCTTGGTACTTGAATCGACTTGTTATAATGAGTCGGCACAACACTGAGACAAACAAAAATCTATAGACCTAGTCTACACAATTGAGTCGGCTCATCAGCAAATGAGCCGACCTACCAGGATCTTGAGTCGACTTTAACAAAAATAAGTCGACCCACCAAGCACTCGAGTCGACCCAAATAAGAATCGAGTCGACTCCACTGGCATACCAATCACAGTTTTAGAGTTTCATATAAACAAAATCTAGGATTTTAGATCTAGAATTTTATAGAAATTAAATTTGTCATATATAATTTTCTGTTCACTATTCATCTTTATAGAAAATATCACAATTGACATCTCCATACATCATAAGAGAAAATCCATCGAATGGACAAGAGAGAGACTTTAATCCCTTCTTCTTTTTATGACTGGATGGCCATGGTGATTATCCTAATTCGATTACTAAGCTACTAAGAGATTAATATAACATATCATATATGTAATCAATTAAAAATCAGATCTAATTATCTTTCACATGCCAGATATATGAACAATAATTTTGAATCTATGCATGTATGAAATAATTTCAGCAATCACACTAGATCCAAATTAAATCCTAATAACATATTCAGATTTAAAACTAATTTTAGATCTGAAATTAATTTCAGATCTGAATTACTCATGATTTATTTCAAATCTAAAATTATTTCAGATCCGAAACAATCCTATAATCACATTATAACATGCAAAAATTTTAGATCTACCATTAATTAATATTTTACGTCATTCTAGGATAATCTTTCAGCATAATAGGGTTATGCCAGGGCAATCATATTTCAGAATAACGTCTAGCATCTAACTAATCTTCAGATCTAATTTTTACAAATCAAATTTCAGATATGAGGGGTTTTATGTTTGTATCAAAATCCATAGCTCTGATACCACTATTAGAAAGTGGTGGTTTCATATGTATAGTTTAATATTCTTCATAAATACACAATGAAAGTAAATTAAATTAAAATAATTTTAATTTAAAATTTGTATCAGATCAAATCTAAAAATATACTTTGGATCTTAACACGAATACGTTATCACGATCTAAAATTTAAAAATAAAATAAATCATCAGTAAAAATAAATTAAAGATCTGATCTCTATACCTTCGGATCCTGCAGATGTCTGGGGTTTCAATCGTAGCCACGCATGCACCCGACCTCTGCTGATATCCACACGATGATGCCTGATCGGAGCACCAAGACCACTGGTGTGCTAGCACCTTGCAAGTCTCACTTCTCAACTTTGGATCTGGATCTCTTCTTCTAGATCTTGAAAAAGATGAAGGCTGTGCAAACTCCTTCGCGCAGATCTGACGAGATCTGAGCCAGACCACCAAGAAGAGGAAGAAAACTCTTCTTCTTCTCTTCCTTTCTCTCTCTTTTTTTCTCTCTCTAGATCTCATCTCCTCTAATTTTTTGGTTGTTAAGATGAAGGAAGAAGAAAGGTTAGCATTGAAAAGAAAGCATGCGGCAAAAAAAAACTTCCCTTCATAAAATAGCACACGCCCACTCTCCCTTTTCCATATTTTTATCACACAAAAATAATTTATTTTCTTACATGCCATATCATATAAGAATCTGATTTAAATTAGATCTTATCTATATCTGGAAAGAGAGGAGGAGGGGCGGCAATGAGGGAGCAGAAGAGATCTCACGCAAACCTCAATGCATGCCACTTTTCTCCAATATTTTTGTCGCACAAAAATATGAGGCATAGCCCCTTTTTTAGATAGGGATAAGATTTGATTCTCTTCCCTTTTCAATCAAATTCAAATAGAAAGGATGAATCAAAAGGAGAGAGAGTTCCAGATAAGGTGGGGTGCCAATCCTTATCTTTCACGCATGCAAAGAAGGGGCGCGCATCTCTACATGCACCCTCTCTTCTTTCTCTATAAGATTAGGAGAAAGAGTCTCAAGAAACCTAGGCTTTAAGAATCAAGGTCAATCTGATTCAAACTAGATCCAAATTGAGTTCAAATCGAGCCCTAATCGAATCGAATTTGAAAGATTGTCAAACCCGATTCAATCAAGATTGTAATCCAAAATTGATTTGGATAATTAAACCCAATTATTGTTAAATTAAATCAAATTCAATTAAATTAAATATAATTTAAATTAATTAAAATTTGATTCATAATTTAATCAGCATCAATTAAATCACAATACTTGCAATTAAGTCCCTATACTAACTATTAGCAGCTGCCAAAACTATAACACTTACAAATTAGCAGTTTTCAAAATTCAAATCATCAATCCAATTGATAATTTGAATATGATTCAAGCTGTTGATCAGATCATGCTTCTTTTGTATATGACCTCTTAGGTTCTATTCTGTCTGGTAGTGAGACATACCGTGATCTCCATCACAGTATCATCGAAACTCCTTTCGATGGGCTGGAACGATTCCAACTTACCTCAATAAGGATTGTTGATCCAAAAATGATCCTAGTGAGTCCTCACAATCCACCAGTGATGTCTAGCAGCATATAGTAATAACCCAGTAGAACAGAAAAAAATTCTTAGATACAGTTATCGTGTGATACAATTCCTCTATCGTGAGTCCCAACTAGATGGAGATCATGGAGAACTCATCAGATCCCATCGTCAGTCATATGTCAGATAGGCTCGACTCGAGTTCATCTATGAATTCTGTGAATTTTTTTTTTCAATGTTCACTCTTGCTTTGGTCAGAGATTTTCTGAACTCAGTCTTATGAATTGCATAGGACTACTCCTTTTCTATTAAGGTCGATAGATTTCATCTAGGTATATCCTACTTCAAATACGAATCTGAACTTACAATAGCCAACATACACAACAAAGACCTGAATGGTTAGGGATCAAAAAAATATACAGTTAAACTAAGTAGCCTCACTATGAATAGTTAACACACCACAGGTCAAAGAATCAGTCATACCACTACAGCATCGAGAAAATTACTAACGAGTAAGTAGACATCCAAGTAGTTTCTCATGTTGGTCAAGCTTAGTACAAGTTATTCTCTAACAACCATCTGTATTCTCATCTCAGTGTCTCTACACTGCAGACTTAAGACTCATTTATTTGAAAGAAAGGTGATCGGTGAACTGATCTTTAATGGATTGATCACTATCCTCCATGATGATTCTTCAATCAGGAATATTTAGAAATTAACTACTAATGATATAAATCTCAAATTCTCAACATCTTGAGAATTTACAAAATTATCTTTATTAATTTTTAGGATAAATCATAGACACATACGATGTGATTGGTTATAAAGACTTCCCATCAGATATAAAACATGTCCTAAAAAAAGGTATGTGTCAATCAAGATTGACTTCTAGAGCACACATCTAACACACTCCCCAAGCTCCTACTCAAAAATTCTAATCCACTAATCGTATTCAATGATTACAATGTTAGATTCTACCAACCCTATCTTTTCTCAAGCTAGACACTTATTTTTTAGATACAAGCCAACCCTATATACTTCGATTGTAGGTTCAGATCAATTTTTCCCCAAGTTTTGGAACATCCAAAATTTGTACTCACAAAAATAAATAAGATAAAGAAGTTACACAATATCAATCAAGCTAAAATTCTTAATGAGCATAATAAAATAATAAATATACTTTACATAAGGTTGAAGAAGTTTTTAAGAACACCCTCAGTTAGAATAGAGAGTTGAAAGTACTTGGGAGAAGTAGTTGAGCTTGAAATGAATGCTTCTTTATTTTAAAGCTTTAATCTCTTTTGAATAGATTTTCTTTATATTCTTCTTAAGTTTTTTCACTTTTTTGGATGCCTTTATAGCTTCAATCAATACTGGAGAACCTCTAATAGCCATTTTAAGCAATTAAAGACTGATTAATGGGTATTTAATATGTCAAAAATAGGCTAAAAAATTAGCTGTTATAGATGTCAGTGCTTCAGGAGACCTTATGCCATGGGTCATCCCCTGGCACAGGGATCATCCCCTATAGACAACAAAGAAATGGTCTCTCTATATGGGCCTATGGCTCAGCAGGGGTCGACCTATGGGTCGCCCCCTAGCATAGGGATCATTCCTTTTAGCGTGCCAGCCTCAAGTCAGCATGCCAGCATCCCTTTTTGAAGAGAGGATGACCTAGGGGTCACCACCTCAAGTCCGAAATGGATTTTCTTTCATTTGTGATTTCCAAAACTCTTGAAATCACCTCCAAATATTCTGAAGTCATCTTGAAAGCTCTTGAGGCTTCTGAAAAACACCACTGTCATCTCTAACTTGATGAATTTGTAATTTTGGTATTTTCCAAGCATCCTTATAAATTCAAATTTCTTAAGTTTTTTGAAATATATATTTAAGCTTCATCAAAGATAATAATCATTAGTACTCTTCTCAAATATTTTGTAATTATCAAAATCAATTCTTGAGATAATAATCTCTCTTTTTTTGATGATGATAAAATATTGGAGTATAAGCAGAATAATCAAACATGTATGAGCATAGGATTAAGGCATATACAAATGTATTCAATTGATGCGTCTTTTCAAGGCATAAGTATAAATACATAGTATCAAGGCCAAAAATTAGACAACATGATACATTATTAGAGTAAATAATTGAGAATATAGACATAATATAAACCCCACTTTCTATTAGGCAATTTTTTTTTAGAAGAGTAGTCGGGACTGTAATCTGTTAGAATTTGATGTCTTGAGATTCGATCCACAATAAGTCCACAATGAGATCTAGAATGATGAATGGAGTCCAACGAGCCCAAGAACAGTCCAAATGAAGTCTAGACGGAACAGATACGTGCAAAAAAAGGTGGCACAGCCCATGGAGTGATGGAGGCCGGAGGCGGCGCAGCCAGGCCTGGCAGCGTGGCTTGGTGTGCAAACACGCGAGTGCAACCCGAGCCTAGGTGGGTGCTCGCACGGGCATGGCCCAATGCAGGTGAGTGCACGGGTGCCCAGGCCCGATTTTTTATCGTGGTCCATGGTGGATTGCAGGGTGTTGCACTGTCCATGCGACAATTGTGGGTCGACAGGCCATTTTCCATCGATTTCTCATGGTCCACAATGGAACGAGTGGCATTTCCCCGCATTTCTTGTGGTCTATGGGCAGTCTTCAGGTACAATTTTGGTATGGGAGCACGATCGAATGGCTGACGATGCATGCGATCTTGATCGAATGGTTTAGGGGTTGATTTGAGTTCTGATTCATCTCAGTTTCCATGTGGGACTCGATCTTAGGCCTTTAAAACCCTGTGGCCACAATAGAGAGTTAAGGCATGGCTTTGGTGTTTGACAGAAATCCAAGAGAGGTGGCAACAGACAATAGCTGCAGATCATGTGATGGTTCAGCAGAGAGCAGGGGTACAGGGTACCTCGGGCAAATTGTTGTACAGTGGTCGTTCCAGAGATTTAAGAATCTTCTTGGGTTCTAGTGAGAGCTTTATAAGGGTAGCTTCTAGTTGAGAGAGATTGTGTATAAGGATTGAGAGTGTGAAGATCTCATCTTATACTTGTTCTTTTTCATAGTGAAGCTTTGCATGCTTCATGGAGGTGAGCCTTGGACTGATCTACGTACTTAATTTTTTCTCTTATCTTATATTTATTTATTTATTTATTTATTTATTTTTTTCTTACTGATATAGTGCAACAAAAGTGGTATTGAGAAGATCCTGTGGTGGTGGTGTCCTGACTAGACATCCCCACAACTGATATTAGAGCTTAGGTGGTATCAGCTTACGAGGTTGCCCCGATCAAACAGTGTTGACTGAGATTGAAGAAGATGAAGAAGATAAGTTCAATCAAGATGAAAATCAATCGATTTGATGGAAAGTAGGGGTTGATCAAGGCTCTCTTGTACGAAAAGAAGCCAACTACCATGGTGGTGATGGTTTGGAAGTAGCTCTGGATATAGATGGTGAGTACGATTCACTTGTACCTAGTGGATTACATGATGATCCATGTACTGGACGAGACTTCTTCGACAGTGATATGATCGAAGCTTGAGGAGTTATATATGACGAAGTTCCTCACCAATACTCTCTTTCTCTAGAGATAATTCTATTAACTGTGGATGATTGAGAGACAGAGCGTACAGAAGCATCTAAGCAACTTTCAGAAGATCCTCATCAACCTCCTCAGCATTGATGAGAAAGTTGAGAAGACCAGGGCGTTGGTCAAACTATCATCCCTTCCTCCCTCATTTGAGTCCTTGATAACTATTCTTCTAGTAAAAAAGAGCACCATCAAGATGGAAGAGATGACTTCTATACTTCTTCAGAATAAGATTCTCAGGTGAGAGAATCAAACTTCGAGTCCAGGCGGTGACTCAGCTATGGCAGTGACTAGAGGACATGGCGGTAGAAGATGAAGCAATAGGGGATTGCAACGTGGGTGATCCAATTTCAAGATGAGAGACTACAGCAAGATCAGATGCTACTGATGTGATGAGTTAGGACATCATGTCAGAGATTGCCCTAAGCTCAAGGATCAGATGATGGCTACTATGGTGGCGGCTAGTAGAAATACTAAGATCGTTGATGCGCTTATAGTTTCAGATGAGGTATCTACTCCTTCCTAGTAGTAGATCTTAGACTCTGCTTGTTTTCATCATGTTTGTTACAGAGAGAAGCTGTTTGAGTCCCTGAAGAATAGTGAGGGTACTGTTTATTTATTGGATGGATCAAGCTGTACGATCAAGGGCATCGGATCGATCAGCATAGAGACACATGATGGAGCAGTGAGAAAATTGGGTGAGGTCTGATACATACCTAGCTTCAAGAGAAATCTAATTTTTTTGAGCAGACTGAATTCAAGCAGCTATAGGTGGAGAGCTGATGGAGAAATTCTGAAGGTCATACGCAATAATAGGATTGTGATGAAAGAGAAGCAGTATGGAGGATACTACCTCTTGGTAGGGAGCCCAATGCGAAGTGGAGCTCCAGGAGCAGGTGGATTGAGCACAAGATAAGAGACTCAAAAAGATGAAAGGTTACGTCGCAATGTGAAGTTTCTATTACCGCAGAGACTACCTCGAGCAGATCTCAGATCAGAAAGGATACAGCATGTGATGGAGATGAAATCGAGTGATCTGGATCGACTGTCATATGTGCCCATCCATGAGCAGCAGGCGATTATCCTAGGGCATGAGGGTGAGAGATGAGCTCTCAAAGTTATTATGAAGGTCAAATGTCAAGTCGAGATGAAGATTGTTAAGATTTGATATCTTGAGATTTGATCCATAATAAGCTTACAGTGAGATCTAAGATGACGAACGGAGTCTAACGAGCCTAAAAATAGTTCAAATGGAGTCCAGACGAAGCAGATACACACAAAAGAAGATGGCATGGCCCATGGAATGGTAGAGGCCGGCGGCAATGCAGGCAGGTCCGACAGTGCAGCCCAGTGAGCGGATGCGTGAGCGCGGCCCGGGCCCAGGTGGGCATGCACGTTGGTGCGGTCCAGCATGGGTGAGTGCGTGGGTGCCCAGGCCTAATTTTCTATCACGGTCCATGGTGGCCTGTGGGGTGTTGCACGGTTCACTTGACCACTGTGGACCGACAAGCCGTTTCCTACTGATTTCTCATGATTCATGATGGATTGGGTGGTGTTTTCTCACATTTCTTATGGTCTACAGGTAGTCTACGGGTGCAGTTTTAGTGCGGGAGCACGATCGAACAGCTGGCAGCGCACGCGATCTTGATCAGATGGTTTAGGGACTGATTTGAGTCTTGATTCAACTTTGTTTCCATGTGGGACTCGATCTTAGGCCTTTAAAACCCTATGGCCGCAACAGAGCACTGAGACATGGCCTTGGTGTTCGACAAAAATTCGAGAGAGGCGGCAGCAAGCAGTAGCTGCAGACCATATGGTGGTTCGACAGAGAGCAAGGGTACAGGATACCTCGGGCAGACTGTCACACAGTGGTCATTTCAAAGATTCAGGGATTTTCTTGGGTTCTAGTGAGAGCTTTGTAAAGATAGCTTCTAGTTGAGAGAGATTGTGTATAAGGGTTGAGAGTGTGAGAATCTCCTCTTATACTTATTCTTTTTCATAGTGAAGCTTTGTATGTCCCATGAGATAAGCCTTGGACTGATCCACGTACTTAATTTTTTTCTCTTGTCTTATATTTATTTTTTCTTCTTTCTTTCTCTTGCTGATCAAGTGAATGCAAGTGGTATCGAGAAGGTCCTGTGGTAGTGGTGTCTTGGCCAGACATCTCCAATACAATCCCAACATGTGTTAGTAGACAATCAAAAAAAAAATGCCAACCAAGCGTACATTTCTGCCAAACATGCATATATTTCTACTTATACCATAAACAATATATACCATAAATTTCTGCATATATTTTTGCTTACACCATAAACAATATATTTTATATCTATATATACTCCTTTTTTGGCATCATCAATTTAGATAAGAAATACTCCATAATATCTATCAAATACCACCCCCTTTTTGATTAAATATAAGGAACCTGCTGCTTAAATGATAAGATGATCCATAATCAAGAATTGGACACCAAGATAACAAGGATCTCATAGTATTAGATACAACATTACATTACCAAAGTCAAATTTAATACTCATAATGGAATATACATTAGATAATGTCATATTGTAAAAAGAGTCACATTTCATTTACTACATAACATTAGAGGAAATACATCATTGAGTTTGCATAAGCCAAAAATATATAATTTCAGCCAAATTACATCAAAAGATACCACCATATCTACATCCATCAAAATACAATAAAGATCACACATAACATAAAAACTAATCATCAGAATCAGAGGAGAAAGAAATCTCATGATGGATTAAAGGTTGAGATGAGGCACGACCATGATGACTCCGACTCCTACTAGAGGATCCAGCACAAGTGAAGGAATGAGATGGTCTAGAATGATAGGAAGAAGTAGGAGCTCTAGAAAGTAACTAAATCCTAAGAGAGTTAAGCTGAGCTATCATTGATGACATGGACTACAAAAGTAAGCAGATCCTAGTGAAAACATCATCACTCGATCCTTTAACCTCTATCTTAGAGACTCAACTGCTGACCTAATCAAACTACATAGCTTGCCTACCTCGACTGACAAATCTGATAGATGTGTAGTATCATCATCGCTCGGTCTGGTAGGAAGAGTCAATCTCTTCACTTCTCTCTCCAAATCAAAGATTTTAGTGCTGAGCTTGGAAACAATATCCTTAAGATGCTCAAGTCTCATGCTTAGGTTAGATATCATCTATGTCACCATAGAGATGTGAGGCACCATGGACCTATCTGATGAAGGCGACATATAGTAGCTCTCCCCTTGAGAAGCACCTCGGGCTACAAGAAGAATACCAACGACCTACACTAAAATAGTCCGCAGCTGATCATCCTGCAGTCTGATAGATGAACGTTGTGATCGGCATATAGATTGGGGCCCAAAAGAGTGTCACCTAACTATCACAGAAGGATCTATCTTAGACTTAGAAATAAATGAATGTCCGGGCTATGCTCACGAGGTGCTGAAGATGGTCCCTCCCCCTCGGCTCTATCCTTCTCCTCATCATCACCAGCACCTCTAAACTTCATCCAACAACCATCAACTTTGAAAAAATCCATCTAGCATAGTGGATGGTCATTGTAGGTATCTATGTAGGACAAGCGACTGGTGGCCTCTCTCTCAAAACTAATACCAAAACTTCTGAAAACTAGCATGAGTGCCATTCCATAGGGTAAAGAGACTTTTGATCTATTAAGGACCTCATGCACTGCCTCAATCATAAGTGCAAGAAGATTAATCAAAATTTCATAAATAATGTGATGCATTATACAAATATCCCTCCCAAAAAGAAAATCATATCTTCCCCCTCTAGGGAAGAAAATCTTCATCACAATATGGTGGAGGAGACTCATCTCAACATTTAAATCCTTAGCTTCAATTTTATCAATTCCTCTTACAACTTCTCCTCCCAAAATGGACTTAAAACTAGTTTCTTTACTGTTCAATTCATCTAAACTACTATTCTCATAGGATAGATAAATAACGTGGCCAAGATGATAGGCATCCAATAGAATTTCCACACCCTTAAAAATAGATCTAGCTCTTCCATCAGTGTAAAAAAAATTTTGGTAAAATTTTCTAACCAGATCAATATAGGTTGTTTTTTTAAGCAAACAATAATATCCCCAACCTAGACTCTTGATCTTTTCTCCAAAAGAAAAATCTTCTTTTTCCAAAAATTTGAAGTCAATGTTTTTACTCATAGAAAATTTTCTAACTGAGAATGGTACCTTGCTCAGAGTTACTGGTGGGGAGGATGGAATGGAAATTGTAGTAGCCTTCTTTCTCCTCTATTCCTCTTCTAGGACATTAGTGAATTTCCTCCTTTGTGGGATTCTCATTTTCGGCACTATGGGGAGGTGATAGAGAGCAAGATCCGACCAAAGAAGATGGGAAGGGCTAAGTTCTTGAGATGGACCGATTGGAGGAGTTATGAGATGTAGAGAGGGGAAGGGCTGAGTTCTTGAGATGGATCGGTTGGAGGAGTTATGAGATGTAGAGAGGGAAAAATAAATCTATCTTGTGGTGAGAAAAAGGTTTTAGGGCGAAAAGAGATTTCAAGATCAACTAATTTCTGCCTGCAGAGAGTCATTTGGTGAGGGATCTAAGGATGTTATGGTGGGATTTGAGAGGATTTGAGAAAGAAGGAAGTTGGATCTTAGGGATTTTTAGTAGAGAAGAGGGTTCGATGTGGGGTTGAAGGGGTTTTGATGGAAGAAGGAAAATAAAATGGGATGGCCTGTGGGATTTAGGAGAAAGGGGTTTCCAAACAAAATGACCCATGAATTCTATTTGAAAAGAAGGAAAATAAAATGGGATGGCCTGTGGGATTTAGGAGAAAGGAGTTTCCAAACAAAATGACCCATGAATTATATTTGAAAAGATGAGGAAACCTTGAGTGGGGCATCCCTTGAGCTGTCCCTGGAGAACGACTAAGGCATGATTTAATTAGACCAATTTTGAAAAAAACACCCAATGAATTTTGAAAAGGTAGAAAATTAAATATTGGGATTTTTATATTTTTAGTTGCCAATATTTTATTTTGAACAATGGTAAAGAAAAATTAAAAAAAAATTGATGCAAAATCTGATGAAGGCATCTTTCTTGATTACTCCACTTCTAATAAAGCATATAGTATTTTTAATAAATAGACCTTAATTGTAGAAGAGTTAATACATATAGTTTTTGATAAAACTAATGACTTTCCATCAAGAAAGAGAGAGATTGTTGATGATGCAGGTCCAATTGAGAAAGGAATGAGGGAACTCACCCTTAAGGACTAAACGGTGCATAATGAGAAAGAATATGAAGACAAGCATGAAGATAAGGGTGAAGAACAACAAGATCTGCAAGAGCAACTGTAAGGTGCAAATAATCTTTCAAGAGAATGGAGGTATATTCACAACCATCCTAAGAAACTTATTGTTGGTGATCCTATACATGGGATAGGAAATCGTTCATCACTTAGAGGTGCATGTAATTATTTTGCTTTCATTTCTTATTTTGAATCAAAAACTATAGATGAAGCTAAGAAAGATCATAATTTGATTAATGCCATGCAAAAAGAACTTAATCAATTTGAAAGAAATAATATATAGACCTTAGTTACAAGACCTAAAGATCACCTCATAATTCGAACAAAGTGGGTATTTAGGAACAAGTTGGATAAAAATAAAAATATAATTAAAAATAAAACAAGATTAGTAACCAAAGAATATAATCAACAAAAGAGAATTGATTTGATGAGACTTTTGCATCAATAGCTAGATTAGAGGCCATTAGACTCTTGCTTGCTTGTGCTTGTTACATGGACTTTAAATTATTTCAAATAGATATTAAAAATACTTTCTAAATAGTTATATTACTGAAAAAATCTATGTAGAGCAACCTTCCGACTTTGAAAATCATGTTTTCTCAAACTATATCTTCAAATTAAACAAAGCACTATATGGTTTAAAACAAGCACCTAGAGCATGATATGAAAGACTTAGTAAATTTTTGCTAGAAAATGATTTTTCAAGATGAAATATAAAAACCAATCTTTTCATAAAAAAATCTTGATGATATCCTAGTTATTCAAATATATGTTGATGATATTATATTTAGGTCTACTAATGAAGCTTTATGTCAAGATTTTGCCAAGCTCATATAGGGTGAGTTTGAGATAAGCATAATAGGAGAACTTATATTCTTTCTCAGACTTCAGATCAGACAAATAAAGGAGAGGATCTCTATCAACCAAAGCAAATATACAAGAGAGCTATTAAAGAGATTTGGGATGGAGAAAGCTAAGGACATTAGCAACCCTAGGAACCTTTTTATGCAAGCTAGACAAGATAAGAATGGTAAAAGTATTAATTAAAAACTTTATAGAGGCATGAAAGGTTCTAGTGCAGACACCAGAGCCATCAGAAGTCAGTGACATAATTTAAATTCAATTTGGATCGAAGAAGCCCCATTAGATTGACTCTATTTCAGTTATTTATTTTCAGTCAATAAAGATATCTTGATGTATTTAGTTTTGGATCCATAAGGCCATACTTGGGTTCGTATTGGATTTTGTCCGTGCCATCTTTGGAGCCATAACTCTTCATATGCCTAGGGAGAAAATATGCATGCTAGTATGCGCTATGCCTAAGGATCCTCATACCAAGTTGTGCCAAGCATCAAATACCCACATGAAGTTTCATTTTCTCCCTAAGATTCCTTAAGAATTTTTGGCTACCTACTTATTTTGTTGAAGGGATGATTTCTTTCTCATGATAGATAAATTTGTTTGGAAACTAGACATAATACTTTGCTTTTTTGTGGGAGGAACAATTTCTTCCCCATAAAAGGTAAGAGATTTCGAAAGAAATAGGACCCTTAGAGTCCTATATAAATCTTTGTATCTTTCATAAAGAGGGCAATGAATGATTTTATAAATTTCATAAATACTTGTGTCAATCGCTCTGAGAGAGAGAGGGTGTGAGATCCAAAATCACCCCATAAGGGAAGGGTATAAGGCCCACTTTCTTTTCTATGTCTTTAATCTCTATCTACTTAAGATCCAGTATTCCTACTATCTCGATTCGACTCCACCATCTACCCATGTAAGCCTATCCCACCAAGAGAAGATCTATCTCCTCCAGGATTTTCATCTATCGTGATGAAAAAAAAAGAGTGATCCCTTATTCTACAGATCATATGCTGTCAAGGGCCTTCATTCTTTCTCAATTGATCTTTGATTTTTATTTTTTCTATTAGATCTGATATTGGTAAAAACCTAGTTCTTTATCGATGGATCTATTTGGTTAAAAGATTAAGAGTCATAATCAGGATAGTTTCTTAACTACCACGATCCAGATTTTTATCTTCTAGGATTTTCTCATGGATTTAATGTTTTACTCTCTCTCATCCCATTCATATTTTTTTTTGTATTTACTCATGAATATGTTTAATTTTTGCTATCTGTTGATATACTTTCTTATTGCTAGTTATTTATTGATCTCTAGAATGGCATTCATCTGCATCATTTAGATTGATCTCATTTTGATCTCGTATCAATTAATCTTGCCTCTTGAGCAGAGTATAGGCAACTATACTATTTGTCTTGAGAATAATGATGCCCTTGGTCGGACGTGATTTATTATTGATGAACAGAAGGGAGTTTGATCTTTAGGATTGGTTTCTTTCTCTTTTTCTTAGGGTTGTCACACATCAATTTGGTATCAAAACTGATTGATTAAGGCTTTAGTTTAAATTCAACAATTTAAATTCTCGTAAGTTAAATTTTTATACTTTAAATTTTATAATTTACTTTTAGCCATTTTAATTTTCTTACTACACTTTATTCCTGCATCCTAGAGTTGCATGACCACTAGATCAGGTATTTGGTACCAACATCCTACTTCTCCACCCAACACCAACATGGACCCCAATACAATAGCCATCATTAATGCTCTGACTGAAAAGTTTGATAACATAAAAAATTTTATGAAAACTATGAATGAGAGAATAGTAGTATTAGAAAAAGCTAGGTAGAAATAACTTGAACCTGAATCTCCCCAATTGCCTATAAGATAGAGAGGTAGGAACCTAGAACTAGATCGACCTATAAGGGCACACTTGCACCATAACCAGTTCAATCAGGATGAGCATATCCTTAGGAATTTGGAGGTCAAAGCCCTAAGTTTTGATGGTTGTCTAGATCTGAGAGAGTATCTAGATTGAGGCATGGACCATTATTTTGGATGGTACGAAATATCTAAAGCAAAGAGAGTTAGGTTTGCTAGGATGAAGTTGGTTGGGCAAGCCCAACTTTATTAAGAAAGTGTTGAGCATCTTCTCAACCAGAGAAGATAAGACCCAATAGAAACCTGAGATAAGATGAAAGAGAAACTCAGAGAGAAGCACCTCCCCATCTCCTACCAACAAATACTTTTAAATCAATGGCAAAGACTTAGTCAAGGGAATAGATCGATCATTGAGTACATCATAAAATTTGATGAGTACCTCATGAGATGTGAAGTAGTCGAAGATAAGGTTGTTACCTTGTTTAGATTTAGAACTGGATTACGAGAGGATATCCAACATGAGCTCTCTTTGCGAGAGGTAACCACATTAGAATAAGCTTATCAACTTGCCTTAAACTTTGAGAGATTTTCTAGATATTCGACTCCTCATCATCCTGAACCCAGTCGAGTGACCCCTTCTTGATCGAGATCCAATATTAACCAAGCTCCTAGTAACAGACTGTCACCTACAAACCCTATTGGAAGAAAAGAAGATAAAGAAAAAAAAGCTATAGGAGAGTTATCAAAAGAAAGTAGTTCTCGATCCTATTACTTCAAGTGCCATGGTTACGATCACTTTGCTGCACAATGCCCCAACCAATCATTATTAGTAGAAGAATTAAAGAAAAAAATCCTAAAAAATATTGAGAAAAAGGTTTATGAAGCTGATCTAGACTTAGCTAAGCAGTTTGAGAGTATTGAGGATATCATAGGTTATGTTGCACTCGAGTCAGACTTTAGGCTTGGGGTCGTTAGGTATATTCTAGCATAGACTAAGAGAAATGAAGACTGGCATATAGGACTTCTATTTTTCATACCTTCATAAAATTTGATGATAAAATTTATAAGGTGATTATTGATAGCGGTAGCTGTATCAACGCCATCTCCACCGACATGGTTAAGCGATTAGGATTAACTGCTATAGATCATCCCAGTCCATACCGTATGTCTTGGATAGATTCCTTCTCTATTCATATCAAATTTAAATACCGTGTTCCCATCCAGCTTCATTCTTATCAAGAACATGTTTGGTGCGATGTATTACCCAAGGAAGTTAGAGGTATCATATTAGGTCGGCCTTGGCTATTTGATAACGATATTACGATTTATGACCGAACCAACTCCCGTAGTTTTACTCATCAAGATAAGAAGATCATGATTAATTCTTCCCCACCTAAAGCTATCAATAGAAAAATAGACGATGGACTAAAAAAAAACATCAAGAAGAATAGCCTCCATCTGATAGGTGCTAAAGAATTAAAGATGATCATGAGTGAAGGATGATCAGTTTGGATGCTTGCTACGAGAGAAGTTCGTGAGGACCCTAAAGTAGATTATCCCAAGAAAGTAGCTATCTTTCTTAATGAGTTTCATGATGTCTTCCCTGAGGATCTCTCAAATTACTTACTACCTATAAGAAATATTTAACACGCCATTGATTTAGTTCCTGGATCTATCTTACCCAACTTGCTCCACTATAGGTTGAACCCTACTGAGCATGTTGAGCTACAAAAATAAGTTTGAAAGCTGATAAAAAAAAAGTTCATGAGAGAGAGTTTGAGTCCTTGTACGGTTCCTACACTATTGACTCCAAAGAAGGATGGTACATGGAGGATGTGCATAGATAGCTGTGCCATTAATAAGATCACCATTAAGTACCACTTTTCCATCTCTAGGTTAGATGACATGTTTTATATGATAGCCGGAGTTACTATTTTTTCTAAGATTGATCTTAAGAGTGGTTACCATCAAGTAAGAATTAGATCGGAAGATGAGTAAAAAATTGCTTTTAAGATAAAAGATGGTTTATATAAGTGGATGGTGATGCCATTTGGATTATCCAATACATCTAGTACTTTAATGAGATTGATGACCCAAGTACTACGACTGTTTATAGGAGTGTTTATAGTGTATACTTTGATAATATTTTGATCTATAGTCAAACTAGGAAGAACCATCTAGATCATCTCCAAAGAGTGTGCCTGTTGCCCAGATATGGAGCCCAAGAGAGGGGTGAATTGGATCTTTTTAAAATTTGTGTAATTAGTGAACTCAAGTAATGTGCTATACTTTTGAGTGGAGTGAATAGATTAGCTAAGATAATGAAATCAACCTCAAATAACAAGTAAGCAAGTATAAAGCACAAAGAATAAATGATGAGATGCAAGCACAACAAACACAAGAGATTTATAGTGGTTTGATGCCAACCTTGCACCTATATTCACTCTCCAAGTTTCTACTTGAAGATTCAATCTACTAAAAAGATTACAAGATACAACTCATCGGATAACACTGACCCTTGCTATCCAAGTAAGAACACTTATTCTTTGGGTACAAGCTAATCCACAACACTCTGATTTCAGGTTCGGATCAACCTATCCGAATTTTGAAAACTCCTAAAACTCTAAACCCAAAATACAATGCAAGTGAATAGTGTATAAGAATTTCAGCACAACAGCCTCTTAAATGAGCATAATAAATATAATAAAAATATAATACTTAAGGAGAAGAAGTCTTTGTTGAATACTTTCAAATGATTGGCGTACTTGAATACAACTGGAGAGTGGTTGGTGAGCTGATTGATTGCTTCTTTCCTCTCTTTTTATGGATTTCTTTTACTTTCACGAATGTGAGCTTGAATGCATGAATCATGTTTGATTTCTCATCTTTAGAGAGTATTTATAGTCTTCATTTGGACTTAAGAGTATCTTAGTATCAGTTAAGAGTTATTGGAGAGTGTTTAATGCGTATTAAATACATAAAAAATAGACTGAAAACTAGCCGTTACGAAGCTCGCCCAGAATGAGATATCCCATGGGTCATCCCACTGCAATTGGAAAGTCCTATGGGTCATCTCATTTGGCCAGTCTGAAAAATAGACTCTTTATTTTGATCTCAGGGGTCATCCCATGGGTCGTCCCACTGCATGCCACAAGCCAAAAACAGAACGTGCCGGCTACCCAATGAAAAGGGATAATCCAGTTGGGTCACCTCATTTTGTTCCAACCTAATTTTTTATATATTTAAGATCCAAAACTTATCAGAACACTGCCAAATACTCTTAAATGAATTTAAATCAATTTGACACTTCCAAAAGGCTTCAAAAAAGGCTTCAACTTGCAAAAACATCAACTTTGGCACACTTAATGGAGCTTTTCAAACTCAATATTTGGGACTACCTAAAATATCACTAAAATATTCTTCAAAAATAAGAAACTCATTAGTAGTCTCCTCAAATGATTTGTGATCATCAAAATCAATTCTTGGAGCAACAATCTTTCTATTTTTGATGATGACAAAATATTTGAGTGTTCATAAAAAATTCATAAAGCTCAAGGGATTGAGTTTATGAAGAACTTATAGAAACATATCAAAGATTAAGCATAGAATATCATGAGATACATATTTTCAGCAAGTTGTAATATTTTAAATCATTTTGCTAAAAATTATTTGTGAAGGTATTAGGATTTTTCAGAAATTATTTTTAATTAGCAAAATTTACTCCATTCTTATATGAAAAAGGTGAAAGTAATCATTTTGACTATTTTGAAAAAAAATCTCCTTCTTTCTTATATAAAAAGTGGTCAAGTTGTAAAATTTTTCTTACATTTGTTATCAGAGCAAAAATGGTTCATAAATTTTTTTTCTCTTTCTTATTTTTAGTATTAGAGCAATATGTGTATAAAAAAAATCTTTCATTCTCTTTTTTTTATTTTGGTATCAAGGTAAGGATGAAAATATCAGAGCAAGAATCAAAATAGGATACATTAGAGCATTTTGCAAAATCAAAAATAGATATATTAGAGTATTTTGGTATCAAGGCAAAAATAAAAGTATCAGAGCATAAAAAAATAGATGTATCAGAGTATTTTTCAAAAAGTATCAAAATGAAAGTAAAGATAGACGTATCAGAGCAAAAAAATAGACATATCAGAGCAAAATTTTGTATCAAAATAAAATTCAAGAAAATTTGCAAAAAAAATATTCAAGATAGACTACCTTCTCTCTCCCTTTTTGACATCATCAAAAATAGACTAGAGAGAGTAAGATTTTTAATGAGTTATGATAGTACATCAGGTATCAGAGTAATAGTATATTCATTCAAATGTAATAGTCATTCATTCATTCACATATAAATAGAAGTCGGTCATACAAAGTGATTATAATGGGTTACAAGAGTCAAGTATATTCATTCATAGTACATATCTATGATACCAACATAGTATTCTTATACATTTAACAAAACAACAAAATATGATAACTAAGTAGTATGAGACCTAAAAGGACTAGTACAAATGATCAGTTCAATGAGAATGGGCATGGAGCTCAAGATCAAGACAACTGAAACATAATCAGTCTCGGCCTCAACTGAAAGGTCTGGTCCGAGTGGAAGATATCGGAGGACAGAATGCAATAGGCTGGACAAAAGTAGGCTCACTGGATGCAGAGGGTCTGGACTAGAGCTAAGTCTTAATGGCATCTAGCTGGGACAAGACTGCCCTCACTGAAACTGGGAGACCATCAAGATCAGAAGAGAAAGTCCCTTGAGTCTCTGATATCTACTCGGATCAGCTCAAGTGTGGAACAAAGCAGACTGTGAAGTCTCTCTATCTCTCGAGCCAAATCAGCCAATTGAGGTGAAGAGGTGCTCAAAGCGCTCGCACCTACTCATAGTAAATCTAGTATCAGTCTGATCTCTCTCTCAATATCAAAGATCCTGCCACTAAACTTGAGTATAGAGCTCTCTACACTTTTCAATCTGGAGCTCAAGTCAGACAATAGCTGTACCAAGAAAAAAATATGTGGCACGACTGAAAGATCTGAAGAAGAGGCAGAAAAAAAACTTGACTGAGGTGGATGATACTACTGCTGTAGCTGCACCTGCTAGAGGATCTGCTGCTGATATTGCTGAAACTGATAGAGCTGCTGAAAAATCTGCTATTGAAACTGCTGCTACTGGACTAATAGAATACCTGCAACTCGCTCAACCAATAGTCCCATCTCATCCTCCCCCAATCTAAATGAAGATGGCATGGTATAGCTCGAAGATGGGGGTGCACTGACTGAGGGTCCTATCTCAGGTTCCGATACAAAGGGATCATCAGGGCTCTGCCTGGGCACAGGTGGTGATGAGGGACCCTCCCCCTCAGCATGCTCCTCCTCCTCCTCGACTGCAGCTCCTCGGCCCTTGGTCCAATGACCATCCACTCTGATAAAACTCATGCATCGAAGGGAGTGGTCGTTGTAGGTGTCAATGTTCATTAATCTGCAAACAATCTCTCCCCTCAAAGCTCACTCCAGACTTCCTAAATATCACTGTAAGAGCCATACCATAGGGTAAGGGAGCCTTGGATCTGTTCAAGGCCTCCCTCATGACATCAATCATCAAAAATAATAGATTTAGGAGAGATTCGGAGACTACATGGTACATCAAACAAATATCTCGATCGGTCATCAAATCATATCTTTCTGGACACCATATGGTGGAGCAATCTCATCTCCACACTCAAATCCTTGGCCTCAATTTTCATAAACCCCCCTACATCCTCTCTTCCTAGGATGGTCCTAAGTCCGATTTCTTTTCTTGAAAGCTCATCTAGGCAGCTACCTTCACAGGGCATCTGAAGGAGTCTACCTAGCCTAGGAGCATTAAGTATAATTTGGATACCCTTAACAATTGACTTCAGAACTCCATCAGTGAAAACTAGATTAGAATAAAACTCCTTGACAAGATCAATGTATTCGGGCTTGGACAAATTACAGAAAAATTTCCATCCTTGTTTAATCAATTTTTCACTAATAAAAAATCCATCATTTCTTAAGAAATGAAAATCAACATTCCTTCCCAGGGCTACCTTCCTTGCAGACAAAGGGATCTTACTAGGGGTCATTAGAGGAGAGGCTTGAACAGGTGCTTGAGCAGTCTTCTTCCTTCGTTCCTCAGTCTCCAAGGACTTCACTGACTTCCTTCTCTGTGGCAACCTCATTTTAGAGGCCATTGTCCCAAAGAGAGTAGGAGGAACCGATCAAGAGAATAGAGAAAGGTGAAGGATGGATGAAAATGAGGAGAAGAAAGGATTTTGAGGTGATTGTCTTGGATTTTGAAGATTAGGGCTTGAGTTTTTGATGGTGAGCAAGAGGGAGACGATTTTGATCAAGGATTTGCCAAGAGAATGTGTTTGCCCTAGAGTTTGAGATAGAAATCCAAAATTTTTGGATGGATTTGTGGCCGGTGGAGAGCTAGAAGAAGTATTTTCGATTTGGGTCAAGAAGAAGAGGAAGAAGCATAGTGATTGAGTCGCCCCACTTAGGTTTTAAGAGAGAGATTAAATGGGTCGGCTCACACAAAACCCATTTGCCCGATCAATTAGGATGCCCCATGGGATGCCCCATCCAGGAAAACATTAGGTGGTATGAAAATAATTTAAAAAAGAGAAAAAATCAAGAGAAAAAATTTGAAAAGGCTTATATCACTTGAGATGATCATGAAGAGTCTAGGTAAATTTTGGTATGATTTTTGGAGTATTTCAGTGAAAAAAAATTCGAGATTATATCTGAATGACACTGATAATTTTTTAATTGATTTAAAATAATCTCTAAAAAAGATAGATGCCTTCCAAAATTAAGATGATGATGTCAAAAGATTTTGGATAGATTTTGGGAGTCAAATTATGATTAGAGATCAAACAGAAGAATCTAAGATGCCCAATTCTCTTCTAATTTTATAAAATTTATTTTTATTTAGTACTTTGATTAAAATATCAACTAATTATTTTTCAGTATTTATGTATTCAAGTGCTACATCATTATTTTGAACATATTCTCTTATAAAATAATGTCTAATTTCAATGTGTTTGGACCTAGAGTATTGAATTAGATTTTTGATCAAATTAATGGTACTAGTGTTATCACATCTTATTAGAATATTTTTAAGTTCAATATCAAAATCTATAAGCTATTACTTAATCTACATGATTTGAGTACAGCAACTTTTGGCTGTAATGTACTTGACCTCGATCGTGGATAATGCTACCGAATTTTGCTTCTTGCTAAATTAAGAGATTAAGTTCACTCTTAAAAATTGGTAAGTTTTACTAGTACTCTTTCTATCTAATCTACATTCAACAAAGTCTGCATCTGAATAACCTATTAAGTCCAGAGAAAATTACTTTGAAAACCAAAGTCCTTAGTTTTGTGTTCCTTTTAAGTATTTGAAAAAATTTTTAATAGCATTTAAATGAGATTCCTTAGGATTTGACTGATACCTAGCACACATACATACACTAAATATTATATCAGGTCTACTAGCAGTAAGATATAACAAAGAGCCTATCATACCTCTATAAAGCTTTGAATCAACATTCTTGTCATGTTCATCTTTATCTAATTTACAAAAAGGGGTTATAGATGTACTTACATTTTTGGAGCTCTCCATTCCAAATTTTTTTAATAATTTTCTTATGTACTTACTTTGGATGATGGAGATCTCTTCTTTCATTTGCTTGATCTGGAGTCCTAGAAAGAAAGTGAGTTCTCCTATCATGCTCATCTCGAACTCTCCCTGCATGAGCTTGGCAAATTTTTTGCACAAAGCATCATTAGTAGATCGAAATATAATATCATCAATATATATTTGTATAACTAAAATTTCTTCATTTTTTTTTTATAAAGAGTGTTGTATCTACTTTTTCTCTTGAAAATCTATTTTTTAGTAAGAACTTACTTAATTTTCATATCAAGCCCTAGGAACTTATTTTAAACCATACAATGCTTTGTTTAACTTAAATACATAATCTGGATATTTATGATTTTTAAAGCCTGGAGGTTGCTCTACATATACTTCTTCAGTGATATAATCATTTAAAAAAGTACTTTTAACATCTATTTGTAATAATTTAAAGTTCATGAAATATGCAAAAGTAAGCAGCATTCATATGGCTTCTAGTCTAGCAATAGGTGCAAAAGTTTTATCAAAATCAATTTCTTCTTGTTAATTATAACCTTTAGCAACTAATCTTGCTTTATTCTGATTACATTACTATCTTCATCTAATTTATTCTTATATACTCATTTTGTTCTGATTATTGGATAATTTTTAGGTCTAGCAACAAGAGTCTACATATTGTTTCTTTCAAATTGATTTAGATCTTCTTGCATGGAAAATATCCAGTTATGATTTTTTTCAGCTTCATCTATTATTTTAAGTTTTAGGTGTGAAACAAAAGCTACATAATTATATACATCTCTAAGAGAGGATCTAGTTCTTATCCCTTATGTCGGATCACCAATGATTAATTCTTTGGGGTGATTGTGGACATACCTCCATTTCTTTAGAAGATTACTTGTATCTTGAAATTGTTCTTGAATGTTTAGATCATGGATGCTTTTATCCTCATATTTTTCTTCTAATTATTCTTTATTTCGCTCATTTGAATCATTGATAGTGAGCTCTTTCATTCTAACTTTTATGATACCTGCATCATCAGCATCCTCTCTCTTTCTTGTTGGAAGATCATTAGCTTCATCAAAAACTACATGGATTGACTCTTTCACTACTAGTATTCTTTTATTAAATATTCTAAAAGCTTTACTAGAAGTGAAATAGTTGAGAAGGATAGCTTCATCAGATTTAGCATCAAATTTATCTAAGCTATCATTATCATTATTTAAACAAAACAGTGGCAACCAAAAACATGAAAATATCTTATGTTAGGTTTTCTACCTTTCCATAATTCATATGGTGTTTTCTTTCAAATTGGTCCTATTAAAGCACATTTTAAGATGTAACATACTCTGTTGATTATTTCTTCTCAAAAATATTTTAGGAGCTTACTCTCACATAGCATGGTACAGGCCATTTCTTCAAGGGTCCTATTTTTTCTTTCTACTACTCTATTTTGTTGTGGTGTTCTAGATGTTGAAAAATTATGATCTATACTTTTTTTATTATAAAATTTTTTAAAATCTTTATTTTCAAATTCAGTGCCATAGTCACTATGAATTGAAATAATTGGTAAACTTTTTTCATTTGAAACTTTTCGGCAAAACTTAAAAAATACTGAAAATACTTCATCTTTAGATGCTAAAAATAAGATCCAAGTAAAATACAAAAAGTCATCAATAATTATAAAATTATATTTTTTACCTCCTAGACTAGTTGTCCTTGTAGGACCAAACAAATCCATATGTAAAAGTTTTAAAGGTTTAGAAGTTGAAACAATGTTCTTAGATTTAAAAGAAACTCTTGTTTATTTACCTAATTGATATGCATCATAAATTTTATCTTTGTCAAAACTTATTTTTGATAAATTAAAAACTAAATCTTTTTTAATAATTTTAGATAGTGTATGCATACTAATATGTGCAAGCCTACGATGCCAAAGCCAACTAGTCTCATTAATTTTAGCATTCATAGCCATAAGACATTGCATGTTTTGCATGAAAAGATTATCTAAATCAACCATGTAAATATTGCCATGCCTATGCCTAATAAATCTAGTGCTATCATCAAAAGGACTAGTTACAATGCATATAGATGATTCAAAAATTATTTTATAATTTTTATCACATAATTGACTAATGCTTAAAAGATTATGCACGAGACAATCTACAAGTAACATATTTTCAATACAAGTAGAGGGAGTGATACCAATGTTAGCAATATCGATGATTTTTTCTTTACCATTATCTCCAAAGGTGACCATCTCTCTATTTTTAGCTTTCAATATGATGAATTGAGATTCATCATCGGTTATGTGTCTTGAGCATCCACTATCAAGATACCACTTTTATTTTGTCACTTGGGATGCAAGACACACTTGCACACATAAAGTCAAGTTTTAACTTTAGATACCCAAACTAACTTGGGTCCTTTGGGGTTAATCACAATGGTTCTTTTTGGAACCTATATTTTTTTAACATTTGTATCAGTAAATTTATTTGATGAGCATGTATAAGCTTTATGTCCTACTTTGCTACATTTAAAATATGTAATATTTGATAATTTGCTCATAGATGTATTAACAAAAATATTTTTTAAAAATTTTTATTTTCTAAGAGTATTATATCCAAGTCTGACTTTATCATACATAGCTCTTTGACTATCAATAATTATTTAAAATTTATTTGAACTTAGAGTAAATTTATTAACTATTAGTTTCAATTTGGTTACCTCTTCCATTAGATCTTGATTTTTTTTTTACAAGAGTTTTGTTTAAGTTTGAAATTTCATCTTTTTCTTTCAATAGAGTTTGATTCTTTATTTCTAATTCTTTATTTTTACTGTCGACTTCTTTTTTTTCTTGAGCTAATGCTTGGTTTCTTAATTTTAGATTTTTATTTTTTAATCTTAATTTTTTTAGATCATTCAAAAGTTCATAAAAAGCTTCTTGCAGTTCATCATAAGAAAATTTATTTTGAGTTTTAGAAGTTACCTCATATTCTTGTGCCATAAGGCACAGGTTGGCTTCTTCATGGGATTCTTCATCTGAAGTGGAGTCATCACTGTCGCTCTATGTAGCAATCATTGTCTTTTTCTTTTTGAACTTCTTCTGACCTTTCTTGAGCTGGGGACAGTCCGATCTGAAGTGGCCTGGCTTCTTACACTCATAACAGATGATGGGTTGCTCTTTTTTCTTTTCTTTACTTGGCTCTCCTTTAGCTGGTGGTCTTCTCTTGGTCCCTTATCTTCTTTTCCTCATGAAATGTTGGAATTTTCTGATGATTAAAGCTAAATCCTCATTTTCTTCACTGTTCTCTGATTTTTCTAAATCTTCTTCTTCTTGAGTTGTTGATTTGAGAGCTATTATCTTCTTTCTTCTAGTTTCTTCTTCAGAATATTGCTTCATGGTTAGCTCATGGGTCATGAGAGATCTAAGTAGCTCCTCCAAAGATAGAGTATTTAAGTCTTTGGCTTCTTGAATCGTAGTGACCTTTGCCCCCCACGATCTTGGTAGAGACCTAAGCACTTTTCTCACAAGATCAGTGTTAGAATAATATTTATCAAGATTTTTAGATCATTTATGATGTCAGTGAAATGAGTAAATATTTGAGTTATTGACTCTTCAAATTTTATTTTAAATAATTCATAGTTGTGCATAAATATATTAATTTTAGACTCTTGTACTTGGTTTGCGCCTTCATGTGTGACTTCTAACCTATCCTAAATTTTTTTAGCTGAATTACAAGTAGAAATATAGTTAAATTTATTTACATCTAAAGCACAATATAAGACATTCATGGCTTTAGCATTAAGCTGAGCTATTTTCTTATCAAATTCATCCCATTCATCTTTTGACTTAGAGAGAGACACACCATCAATCAAATTAGTGAGTATGTGGAGTCTATTTATTATGATACTCTACATATCATAATCAAGTACTTGAATAAAAATTCTCATCCGAGCCTTTCAATAGGTGTAGTTTGACCCATTGAAAAGTGAAGATCGGTTTGTGGATTGCCCCTCGACTAGAGATGTGCCAAATTAGACTGTCATGGATCTTTGGCTCTTAACGGTTAAATCAAGCAAGAGCTAGAGCACCGAGCTCTGATACCACTTGTTATCCAGATATGGAGCCCAAGAGGGAGGGTGAATTGGGTCTTTTTAAAATTTGTGTGATTAGTGAACTTAAGTAATGTACTATACTTGTTGAGTGGAGTGAATAGATTAGCTAAGAGAATAAAATCAATCTCAAATAATAAGTAAGCAAGTATAAAGTATAAAGAATAAATGAAGAGATGCAAGTATAACAAACACAAGAGATTTATAGTGGTTCGATGCCAACCTTGTACCTACATCCACTCTCCAAGTCCCTACTTGAGAAGTTAATCTACTAAAAAGATTACAAGATACAACTCGTTGGATAACACCGACCCTTGCTATCCAAGCAAGAATATTTATTTTTCAGATACAAGCTAACCCACAATACTCCAATTTCAGGTTCAGATCAATATATCTAAGTTTTGAAACCTCCCAAAATTTAAAATCCAAAATACAATAGCAAGTGAATAGTGTACAGAAATTTCAGCACAATAGCCCCTTAAATGAGTGCAATAAATGTAATAAAAATATAATACTTAAGAAGAAGAAGTCTTTGTTGAACATCCTCAAATGATTGACACATTTGAATACAGCTGGAGAGTGGTTGGTGAGTTGATTGATTGCTTCTTTCCTCTCTTTTTAGGGATTTTTTTCACTTTCATGAATGTGAGCTTGAATACATGAATCATATTTGATTTCTCACCTTTAGAGAGTATTTATAGTCTTCATTTGAACTTGAGAGTATCTTACTATCAGTTAAGAGCCGTTGGAGAGTGTTTAATGTGCATTAAATGCATAAAAAATAGACTGAAAGCTAGCCGTTATGAAGCTCACCCAAAATGGGACATCGCATGGGTCATCCTATTGCGATTGAGAAGTCCCATGGGTCACCTCATTTAGTTAGTCTGAAAAATAGACTCTCTATTTTAGTCTCAGGGTCTCAGAGGTCATCCCATGGGTCGTCCCACTACGTGCCACAAGCCAAAAATAAAGCGTGCCGGCTATCCAATGGAAGGGGATGACCCAGTTGGGTCATCTCATTTTATGCCAATCTAATTTTTCATACATTTAATATCTGAAACTTATCAGAATACTGCCAAATACTCTTAAATGAATTTAAATCAATTGGACACTTCTAAAAGGCTTCAACTTGCAAAAATATCAACTTTGGCACACTTGATGGAGCTTTTCAAACTCAATATTTTGGACTATCTAATATCACTAAAATATTCTCTAAGGATAAAAAACTCATTAGTAGTCCTCTCAAATGATTTGTGATCATCAAAATCAATTCTTCGAGCAATAGTGCCAAATTCTTAGAATAGAAAGCTTGTATGCCAATCCTAAGAAGTGCACTTTCATGACAGACCGTATCATCTTCTTAGATTTTGTTGTTATCCCTGATGGTATGTTTGTCGATCCTGAAAAGATTAGAGAAATAGTTGAGTGGCCGGTACCCAAGAGTGTGCATGACGTGTGGAGTTTTCATGGATTAGCAATCTTTTACCCTAGGTTCATAAAAAGGTTTAGCACCATAGTCACTTTCATCACTGACTGTATTTGAAAGAAAGATTTTGAATGGACTAGGACAGCCAATAGAGCCTTCTTAGACAATAAGGATAAGATGACCCACGTCCCAGTCTTACGTCTACCAAATTTTTTCAAAATTTTTGAAGTAGCATGCGATATGTCAAAAGTTGGGATTGGTGATGTCCTTAGTCAAGAAGGTCATCTGGTAACATATTTTAGCGAAAAACTTAACGATTCTAAACTCAAGTATTCCACCTACGATACTGGAGATATTACCTACTATCGCAAGAATTTATTTTGTACTCTGACCATGAGGCCCTTAGATTTTTGAATTTCTAAAAGAAGCTGAATCATAAACATGGCAAGTGAGTCGAGTTTTTGCAAGTCTATACTTTTATTTTGAAACACCATGCGGATGTAGAGAATCGCATTACTGATGCTTTGAGTTATCATCATACTTTGCTATCTACCGTTAGTATAGAAGTTGTTGGTTTTGATAAGGTTAAAGAAGATTATGAGGAGTGTCCAGATTTTGGTAGCATACTTATTGCTTTACGTAAAGAGCCATCTAGAGAATATAGTAAATACATCCTTCAGGATGGTTATCTGTTTAGAGAAACTAGACCATATGTTCTCCGTATATCTTTAAGAGATTTTCTAGTTTGGAAACTACACGTAGGAGGATTAGTTGGACACTTTGGTAGAATAAAATTATAGAGTTGGTAGAAGTTCAGTTCTTTTGGCCAAGCTTCAAAAGAGATATCGCCCAAATTATTATCCAGTATAGAACGTGTACCGTGGCCAAGTAGAAAAAATAAACACCGACCTATATACACCCTTACCTATACCAGACTGTCTTTGGTAAGATGTTAGTATAGATTTTATTTTGAGGTTATCTAGGATAGCTAGAAAGCATGATTCTATTCTAGTGGTTGTAGATAGATTTTTAAAAATGGTCCATTTTTTATCCCATTGCCAAACGTCCGATGCGTCAAAAGTTACAAGGATATACTTTGATAAGATTGTTAGACTACACGAATTGCCTAAAACCATTATGTCTGATAGGGATGTTAGATTTATGAGCTACTTTTAAAAATATTTATGGCACCTTCTAGGTACAAAATTAATTTTTTTTTCTGTCTATCACCCACAAACGGACGGTCAGATCGAAGTAGTCAATAGGAGTCCTGAAAATCTATTGCATTGCTTGATTAGGGAATATATGGGTAACTGGGATCTTTTGCTATCCCGAGCCAAATTTGCATATAATAGCTCTGTTAATAACTACATTGGCATGAGTTCTTTTGAAGTAATTCATGGATATCAACCTAGAAAATCAATAGGCCTCATCCCACTGCCTAGCATACTAGAATTTCTGAATCTACAGTCATTCGCACAGCATGTCAAGAGTCTGCATAAAGAGATCAGTAAAAAAATTAGCATTAGCAATAAAGTTTATAAATAAAATACAGATTCTCATCGATGTGCCCAATAGTTTGTGGAGAGAGACTATGTGATGGCTCGATTGAGGCCTGAACGGTTCCCATCCAAAATCGTGAAGAAGTTACATGCCTGAGGAGCAGGTCCGTTTAAGATCATAAAGAAAATTGGATTGAATGCATATGTTGTGGACTTACCTTCTGATTTTAGGATTAGCTTTACTTTTAACAATACATATCTCATCGCCTATAAAGAGCCAACTCGGATACCTAGTGAGCTATTTGAGCTTGAATCAACCTTTGAGAGCGAGCCTATCACTGAGTATCCACCAGTCAAAATATCAGTAAAACACGATCAGATTTGGAGAATTTTGGATGATTAGATCCTCTCCATCTAAAGTCGAGGCTATCAGCAGTATTTGGTCAGATGATAAGGTCGATCGGAGTCTGAAGATACTTGGATCACTCGAAAAGAGCTACAGCACATTGATCCCGATTTGCTTGAGCATCATTAGAATGGAATTGATCCACACTCAATAGGATATAGTTCTCCCTATCCCAGGAGAATTGGTGTGGACACTAGAGCCATCAGAAGTCAGCGACATGATTTAGATTTGATTTGGATCGAAGAAACCCCATTAGATTGACTCTACTTCAATTATTTATTTTTAGTCAATAAAGTTATCTTGATACATTTAGTTTTGGATCCATAGGGCCATACTTGGGTTCGTATTGGTTTTGTCCATGTCACCTTTGGAGCTACAACTCTCCACACGTCCAGGGAAAAAATATGCATGCCAGCATGTGCCGTGCCCAAAGATCCTCATGCCAAGTTGTGCCAAGCATCAAATACCGATATAAAGTTTCAGTTCTTTCCTAAAATTCTTTAAGAGTTCTTGGCTACCTACTTATTTTGTTGAAGGGCTAATTTTTTTTTCATGATAGATTATTTTATTTGGAAATCGAACATAATGCTTTACTTTTTATGGGAGGGCTGATTTCTTCCTAATAAAAGATAAGAGATTTCTAAAGAAATAGGACCCTTAGGATGATCCTATATAAACCTTTGTATTTTTTATGAAGAGAGTAATGAATGAGTTTACAAATCTCACAAATACTTATATCAATCACTCTGAGACGAAGAGGGTGTGAGACCCAAAATTGCCTCACAAAAAGAGGGTGTGAGGCCCACTTTCTTTTCTATCCCTTTAATCTCCATCTACTTGAGATCCAGTGTTCCTACGATCTTGATTTGACTCCACCATCTACCCATACAAGCCTATACCATCAAGAGAAGATCTATCTTCTCCAAGATTCCCATCTATCGTGATGAGAGAAAAGAGTAATTCTTTATTCTATAGATCATATGCTGTCAAGGACCTTCATTCCTTCTCAGTTGATCTTTGATTTTCATTTTTTCTGTTAGATCCGACATTGGTAAAGACTTAGTTCTTTATCGATGGATCTGTTTAGTTAAAAGATTAAGAGCCCTAATTAGGATGGTTTCTTAACTACCACGATCTGGATTCTTATCATCTTCTCGAATTTTCTCATGGGTTTAATATTTTACTCTCCCTCATTCTATTTATATTTTATTTTTATATTTACTCATGAGCATATTTAATTTTTACTATCTATTTATATACTTTCTTATTACTAGTTGTTTACTGATCTCTAGAATAGCATTCATTTATATTATTTAGATTGATCTTACTTTGATCTCATATCAATCAATCATACTTCTTGAGCAGAGTATAGGCAACTATACTGTCTGTCCTGAGAATAATGATACTCCTAATTGGACGTGATTTATTGTTGATGAACAGAAGAGAGCTCGATCTTTTAGATTGGTTTCTTTTTCTTTATGTTAGGATTGTCCCACATCAGATTTATTATTATATCTTATTTCTAGTAGATCTAATATCATATTTAGTATGTGTATGTTGTTGAAAAATGTGTCCCAAAAAGTCAATCATCAAGCTGTTGACGGTTGAGCAACCAAGTATTGTAATTGATTTATTAATAAATAAAATATATTTGGCATCTTCATCATAAGCTTTCATCTTCTAATGAACTCCGTTGTTATGATGAAGTCCTTAGGACTATTTAAGTTCGATAAAGAGAGGATTTATCGATTAGTCTTTAAAACTGTTCACGACCAAATGATAAGCTGTTAATAAGGACGACAGCTTCTATCGAGCATAGATCGCTGTAGGCCATATGGGTTGGTTGTCCTCTTAACCAAGGAGTGTGGAGACACTGGTATGGCATACAGGTGAGATGTAAGGGTGCATCATCATTGAACGTGACCAACTCCAGAGTATTCTACTATCGAAAATGTCTCTGATGGGATATAGGTATAAGTGTCTCTTAGACCTGAGATCGCCTCAGTGACTTGCAAGCAACTCACTATGCTTTGGTACTGGACTAACTGAATTTTTAATTCAGGGATGGAAGGCTTCTGGGCACAGTCAAGTACTTGCAAAGTCAGAGTGTGATCGAGATGGGATTGACCACTCCAAGAGTTGGAGAAGAATGAGTCGCTGTATTTCAATTTAGCAAAACCTTGGCCAGGGTAATCCATCAGATAGATTTGATATTTTGAAATATAATGTGGACAACCTGATCAGAGTTGACAGTTGAACTCTGGGGTGTCCTATGATCATTTTGGTCAAGGGGATGAATTATATGAAAACTATATCCGCATGGGTTCTAAGGATGTTGTTCTACACATTCGACCTATCCGATCGTCGGGTACCATTGCTAGATGGTCACTTCGATTGGTACAGAAATTTATTCCTGTGCTACCGGCTTAGGTTCGGACCTATGAGGTCACACACATTAGAGTTCATGATCCGATCGGATGGTTGATCAACGATTAAGAATCGTTCTAGGGTTAAATGATCAATACGATTGATATTTAATCCAGTGCAAGTATTGCAGGAGGATTGATTAGCAATTTGATTGCTAATTGGCTTAATTTGATTAAGCCAATGGATTGAGATTAAGTCTAATTAAATATAATTTAATTAGATTTATTTTGGGCTTGATTGGATCAAGTCCAATTGGTTTATTGGATAAGCCAAGTGCAAGGAAAAACTAGTCCTAGTTCAACTAGGACTTGGGTCAATCTAATTTCTAATTTGATTAGAAAATTAAATCAGATTTAAATCTAATTTAATCTGATTAAATTAGGTTCTTAATTAGGTTAAGACCTATTTTAATTAGGTTTATCTAATATTGGTTTGATTTGGTTTGAGAAATCAAATTAAAACAAGTCATGAGATAGAATCCTAGTAAGACTAGGATTCCACCTTGCGCCACATAAGCCTTCCCCACGCCCTCTCTCTTATTCAATGCCAATCTCTACTTATTTTGTGTGAAAAAAGCCCTCTCTCAGGTCTCTCTCACATTCACAAAAGGTTTCCTCTCTTCTTTCTTACATGGAAGGTGGTTTGGATCAAATAAAAAAGGAATAAGTTTGGATTTCGAATTCTATGAGATAGAGTTTTAGAAATCCAAAACTCTTTCAATTTTACATCGAATTTATCCAATTTTTTTTTTAGAATTTTTATGGCTTTTAGGGTATACATTGTACATCCTTTGCTGGTGATCCATGCATGAAAATAAGGAGGAGGTGCTCAAGAGTTGGGCGCCCCTTATCTTGCCATGTTTGGATAAGCCTTGACTAGGTATTTGACCTAGACAAAGACTCTATCATATCTCTCTGTATAAAATGAGTTTCTTTATGAAATTTTTGATAAAGATAGAGATTTAAGAGAACTTTGTCCCATCCAAAAATCAAAGAGAAAGACCTTTGGGTCATGGAGATATAAAAGATACAAGTTAGGGTGTCTAGAGAGAGAAACGAGAAGAAGAAGAGGGTCTTCTTCTAGGGTTATTTGTTTTCATATCTTTCCTCCCTCCATCTTGAGTTTCCTGAGAGCGTCTCAGATCTGAAACTCCTCCTTCTACTTTTCATCTTTGGAAGAGTCCAAAGTAAGAAGAAAGAGGCACCTGATCAACCATCAAAGAAGGATCAGCGCAGTACTAGCATACTGTGCTGATTTCCTGAAGCAGGACTTCTGATCAAGATTCGTGGGCTCGTGTGGATGACTCCTAGAGGCCGGACACGTGTGCGGCTTACAACATCATCCTTGAGCCCGGATCAGCGAGGTTAGAATGTCTAACTTGCAAGGTAATAGATCTGATCTATTGTTTAATACATACATTAGATGTAGTATAGAAACATGTTGATATGATCAACATGTAGTTCATGCTATATTTATATATTTTAATTTTTGATTTAATGCTATATAATAATTATGTAATAAGATTTTAGATCTAGGGATTCTCTAATTTTAGAAAATAAATTTTGATTTATTTTAGTCTTTCGCTGTATGATCTTGAAAAAGTTTCAAGATCTAATCCTGAAATCCTAGATCTGGTTCCTACAATTGGTATCAGAGCCAGGTTCTTTATTACATGATTATTTATACATGCTTAGATTATTTCTTAGATTAGATCTAATTTATAATCTGATTATTAAATCTAAAATTAAAATTTTAGATCAATCACAAACTGCAAGGTTGTCCTGCTGTAAGGTTTACCCCTTACAGTGCAAAGATTGTCCTAGTTTGTGTAGATCTATCTTTAATCATAAATTTTGTTAGATATGATCTAGATTAAATTTATGATTTATTAGATTTAAAAGATATTTAAACATGAAATAAAATCTCTTTGTTAATAATTTTTGTGCAAAGAAATTATTTAAAGTTGAAAATTGTTTCAATTACATGAACTTGTTTAGATTAGATCTAAAGTAGTTTCATGTTTATTTCACTTGTATCTTGATTATGAATCAAACATGCAATATGGTTGGTAGAATCATATTATAAAATTATTTTACAAATATGAAAATTATTTTTTGAAAAGCCGAACCCAACCCTCAGCCCAAAACTTAATTAAGAATTAAGAAGTTGTTTGATTAGGTTCTAGGATTGTGAATTGAAGAACCTAAGACACAAATCATAACACATTGGGTTAATGGGTTAGTGAAAATTAGGTCCATTAATTGGGTTAGACCTATGGTTAGATTAAAGATGGACTTAATTAGAGAATTGACTAAATCTAATCAATTATTGTCTTAGATTAGGTCAAGGATTCTCTAGATCAATTACAATAGTTGTAGTTGGTCAAGTCCAGTCTTTAACGAGAACCAAATAGACTTGATTCTTGGCTGAGCGGTCTAGCATGAACTGTTAGGTTGATCTAATCGAAACTAATTAAACCAGTTGGTGTCTAAGGTAAACCAGACCGGTAGTTTTTAATTGGGAGCCCGCTTACTTGGCCATTTCTGATGGTGTCTAAGGCAAGCTTTGGCAGACCCTCCCACTGATCGAACTTACCTGGCCTCTTAGTGAAATTATGTTTTAATCGGATCACTTGACTATTCGAGCTGACCCATGTCAACTAGATAAATCAGTGTGACTGATTTAGGTGCTCCTAGACCAGCCCTTTTAATGGTCTCCCTTAAGCTGACTTGGTGAAGCCAGTGGGAGGATCATGATAAGCTGGTTCATCTGACCTCATCCTCTATATTATTTAAATCCTCTAAAATTATTAGGTCCTTAAAATGATAAAGTTATGGAGATAACTTAGTCATAGCCTCCCATTAAGGTATTTGATAATGAGTCCATTAACTCAATAATCATTGCAGACCCAAAGGCCTGGTGCTTGTTGACTAATGGAATTATTACTCATCATATGATGACTTGAAAGTATCTCTCTAATGGTGGTTAGGTGAGCCAACCAAAGTTGGGCTTAATCATTCATTGGTTAGATACACCAAATATGATCATATTAATGGTTGGACCTAACCGGATCCTTACAGTGGAGGTCAAAGCCTACTGATTAGGTTTCTGGGGCAAAATTAATATTACTAGAAATTATTTAGAGAAACAATTGGTTATGAACCAACCCTTAGATGTACATGGGTTGGCCAACCAAAGTTGGGCTTATGTGCAGTCTAAGTGGATTCTAGTACCCACTAAGGAATTAGGATAATTCCTCGAATTGGAGGTAGAGGCTACCAATTCGCATAAAATAGTGGAAGAAACCTTTTGATTAAAGTCTAAATCTTTAGGTTTAATGAATCAATTACTAATTAGGTTATGGTTCTCCTTTGTGCAAATATGGCCACTTTTCTATCGTTCCGATCATTGTTGGACAATGATAAGTTGGTGGGACCCAACTTCGGTAGCTGGTATCGAAAGTTGAAGATAGTCCTGGAGCATGAACGGATCCTATATGTGATAATGGATCCTGCACCTGAGGAGCCAGCTGTCAATGCACGTGGAACAGTCAGAGACACTTACCAGAAGTGGCTCAGTGATCGGACCACGGTGCGCTGTATCATGCTGGCTGCCATGAGCGACAAGTTCAGTCGCAGATTCAAGATGGCTCAGTCAAAGGACATGCTTCAAGTGTTGGAGGATGCCTTTGGCACACCAGATGACATGGAGAGGCACAAGACTAGTTGTGCCATCTTCAACGCCAAAATACGGGATGGTGCCTCTATCACTGATCATGTATTGTACATGATCGAGCTGATGGAATGATTGAGCAAGCTCGGCTTTCCCTTGCATGAGCAGCTTGGAAAAGATGCAATACTGAACTCACTGTCCAAGTCTTATCTTCCATTCCTCACTCATTATAGAATGACAAAGCTTGAAGAGAACTACCACAGGTTACTGGGGTTACTTCAGAACTTTGAGAAGGATCACCAACTCCTCAAGGAGTCGGTGAACTTAGTGGGAGGTTCATCTTCTGGTTCTCGACCTTTTGAGAAAGGGAAGAAGAACAAGAAGAAAAAAGTGAAGAAGGTGCAAGTTCAAGTTGGGACATCAGTGCAGAACCAGACCAAAAAGATCAAGCCCGATAAGAGTCTATTCAACTGGCAAGCACCCTAGATTAGATAGTGTGTCAGATATCTACTTATGGCACTATAGGCTAGGTCATATAAACAAGAACAGAATAAACAGGTTGACTCAAGAGGAAATCTTCGAAGTCAGTGATTGTGAATCACTTCCAACCTGTGAGTCCTGTCTTCTTGGTAAAATGATCAAGTCACCTTTTACTGAAAAAGGTGAGAGAGCTACTGAGCTCTTGGGCCTAGTACATACTGATGAATGCGGGCCCATGAGCACCAGTGCTAGAGGTGGATATTTCTACTTCATAACTTTCACAGATGACCTATCCCGATATGGATATGTCTATCTGATGAAACATAAGTCGGATTCATTTGAAATGTTCAAACGATTCCGAAGTGAAGTAGAAAAACAAACTGGAAAGAGTATTAAAACTCTTCGATCTGATCGAGGAGGAGAATACATTTCTAGTAAATTTTTCACATATCTAGGAGAGAATGGGATTCTCTCCCAATGGACTCCTCCAGGAACACCATAGCATAATGGTGTGTCTGAAAGGAGGAATCGGACTTTGTTAGACATGGTCCAATCTATAATGGGTTTTGCTAGCTTGCCGATATCCTTCTGGGGATATGCACTCGAATCAGCCTGTTATCTGTTAAATAGGGTTCCAAGTAAGTCTGTAATTAAGACTCCATATGAGATATGGATGGAACGTAAGCCAGCACTTTCACACCTTAGGGTCTGGGGGTACCCGATCTATGTCGAATGATTAGTCACAGACAAACTTGGACCTAGGTCTGACAAATACTCATTCATAGGGTACCCCAAAGAGACAAAAGGATATTTTTTCTATCATGCTGATGAACAAAAGGTGTTCGTCAGCCTTAAGGCAATCTTTTTAGAAAAGAAGTTCCTTGGTGAAGGAACCGTTGCCTCTAAGGTTGAACTTGATGAAGTTCAACAGGTAGAAGGACCGACACCAATAGCTGAACCTGAGTCTGATATGATTAGATCATATTCGAAGCCCAATGTACCTGTACCATTAAGACGATCCGATAGAGTACCGCATCAGCCGGACAGATACTACGGTTTCTTGATCCGGGATGGTGATCCCATCGAACTTGATGAGAATAATGAGAATCCGATCACCTATATGGATGCTATGCAGAGACCTGATTCTGAGAAATGGCTTGAAACTATGAAATCCGAAATGGAGTCCATGAAGGTCAACGATGTATGGACTTTGGTTGACCCACTTGAAGGGGTTAGACCTATTGGGTGTAAATGGGTATTCAAAAGGAAGAGGGGCACAGACGGAAAGGTGGAGACCTATAAAGCCCGTCTGATCACCAAGGGGTATCGTCAATATTATGGTATTGACTATGACGAGACGTTTTCTCCTGTGGTAATGCTCAAATCCATTCGGATAATGCATGCAATAGCTGCCCATCTGGATTATGAGATCTGGCAAATGGATGTAAAGACAGCTTTCCTGAATGGAGAGCTGACCGAAGAGGTGTCTATGATACAAACTGAGGGGTTTACATCCACAGATGAGTCCAAAGTGTGCAAACTTCAAAGATCTATTTATGGATTGAAGCAAGCTTCTCGGAGTTGGAACATGCGTTTTGATAAGGTAATCAAAACGTATGGCTTCATTAAGAATAGAGAAGAGCCCTGCATCTATAAATGGACAAATGGTCTAGTTATGGTATTCCTTGTCTTGTACGTGGATGACATTCTCTTAATCGGGAATGACATCCCCACACTATAGGGAATAAAAGTTTGGTTGTCATCATAGTTCTCCATGAAGGACTTGGGTGAAGCATCCTACATCCAAGGGATGAAGATCTATAGGGATAGATCTAAAAGGATGCTTGGGTTATCCCAGTCCATGTACATAGATACTGTGCTGAAGAGGTTCAGCATGGAGAATTCCAAGAAGGGCTATCTACCGATAGGCCAAGAAATTTCTCTCTCTAAGAAGGATTGTCCGACAACTCCTGAAGAGAGAGAGCGTATGAGTAGAGTCCCATATGCTTCAGTCGTGGGATCTATCATGTACGCCATGACATGTACAAGACCAGATGTGGCATACTCACTAGGAGTAGTGAGTAGATACCAATCTGATCCTGGAGAAAATTATTGGAAAGTGGTTAAAGCCATCCTTAAGTATTTGAGAAATACTAAAGACCAATGGTTGGTTTATGGCGAGTCAGATCTGAAACCTGTGGGGTTCACAGACTCTAGCTTCCAATCTGACCATGATGACAGCAGGAGCGTGTCGGGTTATATCTTTACTCTGAATGGTGGAGCCATTTGCTGAAAGAGTTTCAAGCAACATACTGTGGCGGACTCTGTTTGTGAAGCGAAGTACATCGCAGCATCGGATGCTGCGAAGGAAGCTGTGTGGCTGAGGAAATTCATCAACGAACTCAGAGTAACACCCTCCCTCGATGGTCCAGTCCTACTATACTATGACAGCACTGGTGCCATAGCTCAGGCGAAGGAACCCAAAGCACATCAGCAGATGAAGCACATCTTGCGCCGCTTCCACCTGGTCTGAGAGATCGTGGATCGAGATGACGTCGACCTTCAGAAGATCGACGGAAAGGAGAACCTGACCGACCCCTTCACTAAAGCCCTGGCGATAAAGGAGTTCGACAACCACAAGTCAAAGATGGGTATTAGATACTGTGTCGAGTGACTTTAGGACAAGTGAGAGTTGTTGAAAAATATGTCCCAAAAAGTCAATTGTCAAGCTGTTGACGGTTGAGCAACCAAGTATTGTAATTGATTTGTTAATAAATAAAATATATTTGGCATCTTCATCATAAGCTTTCATCTTCTAATGAACTCCGTTGTTATGATGAAGTCCTTAGGACTATTTAAGTTCGATAAAGAGAGGATTTATCGATTAGTCCTTAAAACTGTTCACGATCAAATAATAAGCTGTTAATAAGGACGACAACTTCTATCGAGCATAGGTTGCTGTAGGCCATATGGGTTGGTTGTCCTCTTAACCAAGGAGTGTAGAGACACTGGTATAGCATACAGGTGAGATGTAAGGGTACATCATCATTGAACGTGACCAACTCCAAAGTATTCTACTGTCGAGAATGTCTCTGATGGGATATAGATATAAGTGTCCCTTAGACCTGAGATCGCCTCAGTGACTTGCAAGCAACTCACTGTGCTTTGGTACTGGACTAACTGAATTTTTAATTCAGGGATGGAAGGCTTCTGGGCACAGTCAAGTACTTGCGAAGTCAGAGTATGATCGAGATGGGATTGACCACTCCAAGAGTTAGAGAAGAATGAGTCGCTGTATTTCAAATTAGCAAAACCTTGGCCAGGGTAATCCATCAGATGGATTTGATATTTTGAAATACAATGTGGACAATCTGATCAGAGTTGACAGTTGAACTCTGGGGTGTCCTATGATCATTTTGGTCAAGGAGATGAATTATATGGAAACTATATCTGCATGGGTTCTAAGGATGTTGTTCTACACATTCGACCTATCCGGTCATCGGGTACCATTGCTAGATGGTCACTTCGATTGGTATAAAAATTTATTTCTATACTACTGGCTTAGGTTCGAACCTATGAGGTCACACATATTAGAGTTCTTGATCCGATCGGATGGTTGATCAATGATTAAGAATCGTTCTAGGGTTAAATGATCAATACGATTGATATTTAACCCAGTGCAAGTATTGCAGGAGGATCGATTAGCAATTCGATTGCTAATTGGCTTAATTTGATTAAGCTAATGGACTGAGATTAAGTCTAATTAAATATGATTTAATTAGATTTATTTTAAGCTTGATTGGATCAAGTCCAATTGGTTTATTGGATAAGCCAAGTGCAAGAAAAAACTAGTCCTAGTTCAACTAGGACTTGGGTCAATCTAATTTTTAATTTGATTAGAAAATTAAATCAGATTTAAATCTAATTTAATCTGATTAAATTAGGTTCTTAATTAGGTTAAAACCTATTTTAATTAGGTTTATCTAATTTTAGTTTGATTTTGTTTGAGAAACCAAATTAAAATAAGTCATGAGATAGAATCCTAGTAAGACTAGGATTCCACCTTGCGCCACATAAGCCTTCCCCATGCCCTCTCTCTTATTCAATGTCAATCTCTACTTATTTTGTATGACAAAAACCCTCTCCCAGATCTCTCTCATGTTTACAAAAGGTTTCCTCTCTTCTTTCTTACATGGAAGGTGGTTTGGATCAAATCAAAAAGGAATAAGTTTGGATTTCGAATTCTATGAGATAGAGTTTTAGAAATTCAAAACTCTTTCAATTTTGCATCGAATTTATCCAAATTTTTTTTAGAATTTTTGTGGCTTTTAGGATATACATTGTGCATCCTTTGCTAGTGATCCATGTATGAAAATAAGGAGGAGGTGCTCAAGAGTTGGGCACCCCTTATCTTGCCATGTTTGGATAAGCCTTGACTAGGTATTTGACCTAGATAAGGACTCTATCATATCTCTCTGTATAAAATGAGTTTCTTCATAAAATTTTTGGTGAAGATAGAGATTTGAGAGACCTTTGAGCCATCTAAAAATCAATAAGAAAGACCTTTGGGTCGTGGAGATATAAAAGATACAAGTTAGGGTGTCTAGAGAGAGAAATGAGAAGAAGAAGAGGGTCTTCTTCTAGGGTTATTTGTTTTCATATCTTTCCTCCCTCCATCTTGAGTTTTCTGAGAGCGTCTCAGATCTGAAACTCCTCCTTCTACTTTCCATCTTTGGAAGAGTCCAAAGCAAGAAGAAAGAGGCACCTGATCAACCATCAAAGAAGGATCAGCGCAGTACTAGCATACTGTGCTGATTTCCTGAAGCAGGACTTCTGATCAAGATTCGTGGGCTCGTGTGGACGACTCCTAGAGGTCGGACATGTGTGCGGCTTACAACATCATCCTTGAGCCTGGATCAGTGAGGTTAGAACATCTAACTTGCAAGGTAATAGATCTGATCTATTGTTTAATACATACATTAGATGTAGTATAGAAACATGTTGATATGATCAACATGTAGTTCATGCTATATTTATATATTTTAATTTTTGATTTAATGCTATGTAATAATTATGTAATAAGATTTTAGATCTAGGGATTCTCTAATTTTAGAAAATAAATTTTGATTTATTTTAGTCTTCCGCTGTATGATCTTGAAAAAGTTTCAAGATCTAACCCTGAAACCCTAGATCTGGTTCCTATATATGTGTGCTAGATTTCAATCTAACCTAAGTAATCATACTTAATTACTGTTAATTTTTTTGATATAAAAAGAGATTAATGTGCATTTGCACAATAATCATCAAAATTTATTAAAAAAAGTATAGAAAAGGAAAAGAGCAAAAACAGAAACAACAAAATAAAAGAGAAAGAGGAGCCCCCCATACCAATAACAAGAGAAAAAGAAAATCAACAACTCAGAACCCTAAACATCACATCAACATTTAAAATTTAAAATTTTTTCTGACATCCAAATTTTGAAATTTAAATTTCAAAAGAAACTCCAATCATGTCGCTATTGAAAAGAAGCAACGCCGACCGTCAGAAGAGATCATGGAGCATCATGCCTGCATCCATAATTGCCATGATGCCATCTAAGAAGAGCATGGAAGGGGAAAGAAGCAACTGGTGCAAAACAAAGAAGCTTCCATCTTATTGCCATTGAAGGAGAAAAGAAAGAGAATCCATCGATCGACCCGCACCAACATGACCAGACACCATCAAGAGAAAGGAATCAGGCCTTCTACCGTCTGTCGCCTACCAAAGAGACTAGTCGATGGGGATCAGAGCACAAAAAGAAGAGAGGGAGGGTTGGTCCACCCCCGAAAGGGACCGACGAAAGGGGAGAAAGAGAGAAAGACATAAAGAGAGAGAGAAAGATGGGGTCCAACCTTCCACCATTTGAAGAGAGGGAGGGAGGGGGAAAATGGAACCGAAAGGGAGAGAGAAAGGAGAAGAGAGGGAGAACATAGGTGCCAACTGAACTGAGAGGGACTGAATATAGGTGCTAACTATTTGAAGGGAAAGCTGGGAAGAGGGGGGTTGAATCGACATCAAAAAGTGGGAGAGAGATCGATGTGGGGTTAAACCTAAATCGAAGAGGAGGATGGGGCCTCGTCGGCACCCGAGAGACACTAGAGAAGGGAAAGGAGATAAAGAGAAGTGCCCTCACTAGAGAGAGAGAGGAAGAGTGGGAGAGAGAGAATGAGCAGATAGAGGGGCCCGAAAGTTAGCCATCGTCGGAGCAGATCTCAGTGCTCGACGACCGTCTAAGGAAAGGAAACACCGGAGGAGGCATGAGAACACTCGATGAAGAGAAAGAAAGAGAGAATGGGGGAAGCACAGGATCCATCGGAGGGGGGAAAGAAGAAAAGAGTGTTGGAAAATGTGTCCTAAAGCCAATCATCTAGGTTGTAGATGATTGTGCTTTATATAAGTATATGAATTATAAAATGATAAATGTTATCTGGCAGATTCATCATAAGGAATACATCTTCCAAAATAGAACTCATATGTTATGATGAAGTCTTTAGAACTACTACCAAAATGATAAAGAAAGATTTATCATGTGGTTCTTAAATCCTGCTTGCGACCAAATGATACAATTGTTATAAGGATAATAATTGTATCGAGTATAGGTTGTTGTATGCCATATTAGTTGATTGTCCTCTTAACGAAGACGTATGGTGACATGGATATGGTATATGGGCGATTTGTAGAAGTATATTTCACTGAGCATAATCACTTCTGGAGCACTCTACTGTCAAGGATTGCTCTGATGGGATATGGGTGTATGTGTCCCTCGGACCTGAGGCTCCTCGATAACTTACAAGCAACTCACTATGCTTTGATGCCGGACTATTTGAATTTTTAATTCGATGACGGAAGGTTTTTGAGTACAGCCAAGTACTTGTGAAGTCTGAGTGTGAGTCAAGATGGGATTGACCGCTCCAAGTAAAATTGGAGATGATGCATCATTATGTTTCAATTCAGTAAAACTTTGGCCAAAGTAATCTCAGTGAGCAGTCACAGGACTTTTAAGGTTGAGACACAAAGGTAGACCACTCTTCTTGGGTTGACAGTTTAACTCAAAGTCATCTTTGAGCATCGAATGTCAAAGGGATGAGTTATACGATAACTATATCCACAGGTTCTAGAGTATTGCTGGGCATATATTCGGCCTATCCAGACGTAGGGTTCCATTGCTAGATGGTTACATCGATTAGTACAGAAATTATTCTTGTGCTACCAATTTAGATTCGAACCTATGGGGTCACACATATTGAAGTACCTGTCTGATCAAATGGCTGATCAATGATTATGAATCTTTGAAGGATTTAATTATAAATTTGATGGATGATTAATCCTTTGCAAAGGTTGTAATAAATTATTTATTAATGATTAGTAAAATAAAAAAATAATTAATTAATAATATGATTGTTAATTAGCTCAATTTGATTGAGCAATGAAGATTGGATTAGATCTAATTGAATTGGATTCAATTAGATTGGCTTTGGATTAATTGGATGCAGTCCTATTGAATAACAGGGCTTGTTCCAATTGATCTCAAGGATGCATGAATATAAAATTATTTTTTATATAGGCTTGGATTGGATCTAACTCTATTGGATAATAGGCTTTGATTTGATCAAATACCATTTGATAATAGGCTTGATTGGATCAAGCCTTATTATCAAATAGCTTTCCTGATCGCAATCAAGAATCATTCCCTAGATCAATAGGATTTTAATCTAACTAATTACAAATTCAATTGAAGCCTAATAATTGGGCTAGGATCTAATTAGTTTATTTGTTATAACTAATTCCTAAGTTAGTTAGGATTGGGTCCAAGAATTAGTTAAAATTTAATCAAGATCTTGAATCCTATTTGGAATAGGACTCAACCCAACCAATCCATGTGATATAAGATACGCCACGCCACCACATCTTTTCACGTTGAGAGAAACCCCATGCCCAAAAATTAGATGGTGCACTCCTTCTCCTCTCTTCCGTGCGTGAGGCATCCTTTCTCCTCTTTCTTGTCACCCAAAAGAAAAAAAAAATTAGAGAAGTGGGCATCCCATATCTCATGCACCTTGTCTCTCCTCTTCTCCTCCCTTCTTGAAAGGTTTTTGAGATCTTTTATTGCTGATTCTTGGGCATCAAAGAGAGGCTTCTTTGCTGGTTTTAAAGTAAAAAATTGAAGAAAAAAAGTTTTTTCCAACAAGAGAAAGAGAACGAAGAAGAAGGGTCTTCTTTCTTATGCACAGCCTTGAAGAAAGAGTTCTTCTTTCAGATTTTTTTTATTTTTTTCTAAGATAAAAATTAGATTATATCTAATTTTTAATATAAAAATTTAGAGAAAAAATATTAAAAAAATTTGATTGGATGTTTGGGATTTTTTGGAGTTCTAGATTAAGGAAGAAGATGGATCTTCTTTCTTGTGCGCAGCCTTGAAGAAGAAAGAGTTCTTCTTTCAAATTTTTTTTTAAAATTTTTTTTCAAGATAAAAATTAGATTAGATCTCATTTTTAATATAAAAATTTAAAGAAAAGTATCAAAAAATCTGATTGAATGTTTGGGGCTTCTTAGAGTTCTAGATCAAGAAGAAAAATGGAGAAGAAGAGAGAAGAACGGTTCTTCTCTTGGATCCCTCTTTTGAATTTTTTTAGATCTCAAGATTTCATATAATTTTCAACATGAGAAATCAGATTAGATCTAATTTTTATCATGAAAAATTAGAGAAAAAAAATTCTTCTTAAGGATGTGAAAGGAAGAAAGAAAGGTTCTCTCTTATACATGGAAAAATTGAGAAGAAAGGGTTCTTCTCTTGATCTCTATTGTAGAGATCAGATGTATAGATCCAGAAAGAAAAGGAAAGGATTTTTTTATTCTTCATTTTCATCATATTTCTCTTAGATCAGTCAAAGGATGGTGTCTTCACGAGCTAGCACTCTCGGAGAGATCGATCAGCATAAGATTTCGTGTGGATACCCATTGAGACCGGATGCGTGTACGGCTGCTAAGCATCATGAAGAACCATCTACCATGGATTTCAGATGTGGTGATCTACTACCCACGCTCAGATATGAAGTTTTAAATTCAATTAATATTTAAATATATCTAAATAAAAATTAGATATGTTTTGTACTTACTGAATTTTAGATTTCAGATGTGCATACATGCGTATTAGTTCATGTCATAGATCCTGTATGGTGATTTAGATTTGATCTATGCATATATTATAGATTAAATTATTTAATCTATATATGTTTCACTATAAATTTTTAAAAATATATGCATATCACCCACTCTGCTTCCCTTCAATTGGTATTAGAGCCAGGTTCGTTATGACATGAACGTATATGCATATAGAGTAGAAATCTAAATTTAGCAATGCATAAAATATATTATGATATGTTTTTAGATATAATCTAATATAAAATCAGATCTAATATAATTTAGATTAGATCTAAATTTTTATATATATAATATGTGAATTAGATTAGATGTTCTGAGTAGAAAAGTACTTAGATTGGGTAATCACCAGGCCATCCGATTATAGGAGCAAGTAGGATTACATGATCCTCTCTTTCTATTTAATAGGGTACTCTTCATAGCATGTAGGGGTGCTACTATGAGGTCCCATGAAGAAGAAAGCGAAAGGAGAAAACTTACTTTCTTGTAAAATTCTAGATCTTGAAACCTTAGGTATTGTTGTATGTGATACAAGTTGTGAAGAAATTAGTTACATTTAATCTTGATTAATCAAAATTATTTTAATTAAAAATAATAAAAATTTAGATTTGATCTAAAAGATTTTATGATTTCATGTAAAAGATTTACATAAGAAATTATTTCATAACCTTAACCCATGTTAATACTATACTTAATTAAGAATTAAGAAATATATTTTAGATCTAAAATTATGATTAAAGATCTAATGACATTGCATAAAATATGGGGCATAGGTTAGCTCGAATCAGATCTTTTTAATTGGGTTGACCTAAGGTTAGAATCAAAGACTTAATGGATTAAAAAGAGTAATTAATCCAATCTAACCAATAGTTGATTTAGATTAGATCAAGGATACTTTAGATCAAATATAATAGTTATAGTTAATTGAGTCTATATCTTTGATTAAACCAAATAGACCTTGATTGAGGCTCAAAGGTTGAGCCTGAGTCATTAGGCTGATTAGATTGTTAGGTGACTCGAGTTGATCCATGTTGTTAAGGTTAATCAGTATGACTAATTTAGGTACCCTGGACTGACTTGTCTCTAATCTTTCTCATGATTTGATAAAGTTAGTGGGAGGATCTACGATATGCTGATTAGACCTACAAGTCACTAGTCCTTTTCATGACTTGATGAAGTCAGTGGGAGGATTTATGACTTGTAGGTTGACTGATGTCCTCTAAAATATATTCACCAAATCTTCTAAATTATTAGGTCCATAAAATGAGCTAGTTATAGGGATAACTAGATCATTGCCTCCCATTAAAATGGATGATAATGAGTTCAATATTCTAAATAGGCATTAGAGGCATTACACGTCTGGTGTCTATTACGTATTGAAATTATCATCCATTATATGACCATCTTATTGTACCTTCAGATCAATGCTCAGATTGGTCGAGCCACACTCGGATCTGGATATCTATTTTATTGGATGTACTTGATATTGTCATGTTAATGGTTGGACCTAACTAGGATTTTCAGTAGAGGTGCTACACGCCTGCTGAAGGGATGCTTGGGGCAAAATCTAATTACTAGAAATTATTTGGAGAAACAATTGGTTATGAATCTACCCATAGATGTACTAGGGTTGGTCGAGCCACACTCAGGCCTGAATGCAGTCTGTGTGGATTCTAGCACCCGCTAAAGAATTAAAATAATTCCTCAGATTGGAGGTAGAGGCTATCAATTTGTATAAAATAGTGGAAGAACCTTTAGATTAAAGTCCAAGTCTTTAGGCTTAAAATAATTCATATACTAATAGGTCAATTATTCTCTTTTCAAAAATGACTAGAATATTATCGCTCTGTTCATTGTTAGACAATGACAACGTTATCAGACTTGACTTCGATAGCCAGTATCGAAAGTTGAATATAGTTTTTGAGAGAATTAATCAAGAAGTCACAGGCTAACCCAAACAGACTTAAAAGAGAAATCAGCAAATCGTTGATGGTCAAGATGTTATGTGATAACTCTTTGAAATTTTTCTATTGGTAATACTACTATCTGGGTATAGGATACCAATAGTGCAAATCATGTTTGCAAATAGTTACAAAAAGACTTCAAGGTAGTAGAAGGTTTGAAAATGGCAAGAGACTTCTAAATGTAAGACATGGAAGTCTGTTCCAGTCTTAATATTAGAAATCGTTGAGCTTATTTTCAATCCTGAAGATGTCATTTTAAGTGATTGTCACTATTATCCAATCTTATTGATGATGTCAATAAGAATGATTATTGTGATATCATTGTGAATGATACTGTAATAATGAGTAGACAATTGAAAATAACATAAACTCAGTGCCATAGCTTGTTAGTGTAATATACACGTCTGACTAGCATCCTATATTAGATAATGTCACTGAAGCTTGCATTTGGCATAATTGACTTAGTCATCTTTTATTGGAAAGGGTGTATGAGGCAGAGATGTTCTGGATTTGATATATATTGATGTATTTGTACTCATGAATATAAGTGACAAAAGAGGGCCTGCTACTTCATTAAAATCTTTGACGACCTATTTTGGCATGGGTGCGTCTTGCTTATGAAGCACAAATCCGAATCAATTGAAATATTCAAATGATTCCATAATGAGGTAAAAAGATAAATTGTAAAGAGTATTAGAATTCATCGTGACTGATGAAGTGAATACCTTTACAGTAAGTTTTGACATATCTTGAAAAAAATTAGATTCTCTCTTAATGGATCTCTCTTGGGACATCACTATTTAAAAAGGATATCTGAAAGGAAGAATTGAACTTGGTAAGACATGGTTCGATCCATTATAGGTTTGCTAGTCTGTCAGAGGTTATGCTTTAAAGACTACTTGATATGTGCTCAAGAACATTCTGAGCAAATTGATTACCAAAACTTTATATAGGATATGGAATTGGATAATTCGATACTCTCTTACTTTGACATTTGGGATGTCAAACTTATGTGAAATATTCACAAACTGACTAGCTTGGATCTTGATCTGATAAATATTATTTTAGAGATATTTCTTCTATCTTCTGGATGGACGTGAGATGTTCATGAATCTTAAGATATTTTTTTTTGGAAAAGAAATTTCTTGGTGAAGGAACTGATGCTGTTAAGACTAAGCTTGAGAAAACTTGATAGGTAAAGGAATCGACTCTGACACAAACCAACAGAATCAAAGTTGATTAGATCGAATCCAGAGCCTGATGTAAAGGCATCCTTGAATAGATACGGTAGAGTACCGTATCAGTTAAACAGATATTTTGATTTCTTAAACAGATATTTTGATTTCTAAGTTTGGGATGGAGATTTGATCTCCCATACGGATGCAATACAGGGATCTAACCTTGAGAAGTGGCTTGGAGCCATTAAATCTAAAATGAAGTTCATGAAGATCGATGATGTATAGACATTCATTGATTTACCTGAATGGGTAAGACCCATAAGGTGTAAGTAGATTTTAAAATGGATAAGAGGCATAGATGGAAAGGTGGATACCTATTAATTCTATCTAATTGCCAAAGGATTTTATTAAAGTTATAGTGTTGACTATGATGAGAAGTTTTTTTTGTGACAATCCTCAAGTCCATTTAGATTGAATCAAGCTTTTCAAAGTTGGAATATATATTTTGAACATATGGTTTCATTGAGAACGAAATAGAATCCTGTATGTACAAATAGGCTAATAGTTCTGTAAAAGTATTTTTTGTATTATTTAGATGAAATTCTCTTAATCGGGAATGACATCCATACATTACAAGAAATAAAAACTTGATTGTCATCTCCATTCTCCATAAAGATTTGGAAGGTTATTAGAACAATCCTTAAGTATTTGTGAAGTACTAAGGGCTAATGGCTCATTTATGGAGAGTCTAACTTAAAACTTATGGAATATTGATTTCAATTTCTAGTTGGATCAGAATGATAAAGTTGCGTTAGGTTATATTTTTATCCTAAAAAGAGGAGCGACATGCTAGAAAAGTTTCATGCAATGGTCAATAATCAATTTTATTTACAATATGAAGTTCTTTGCAGTATTGGATGCTAGTAAAGAAGTTGTTTGGTTATAGAAGTTCATCAGCGAGCATGGAGTGGCACCTTCTATTAATAATCCCATCTTTCTATATTGACAGTAGTACTGGAGCCATAGCTCCAACTGAAGAACCAATGATCCATCTAAGAATCAAATACTTTCTGCATTGCAATTAACTTGTTTGATAAGATCGAAATAAAGTCGACCTTAGAAAGATCGATCGAAAGGAGAACTTGACCGACCTATTGACTAGAGCAATCAGATTTAAAGAGTTCGATGATTACAAGTGAAAGATGGGTATTTGATACCAATTTGATTGGCTTTAGTCCAAGTGAGAGTTGTTGAAAAATATATCCTAAAGCCAATCATCTAGATTGTAGATGATTGTGCTCCATATAAGTATATGAATTATAAAATGATAAATATTATATGGCAGATTCATCATACGGAATACATCTTTCAAAATAGAACTCATATGTTATGATGAAGTCCTTAAAACTACTACCAAAATGATAAAGAAAGATTTATCATGTGGTTCTTAAATCCTGCTTGTGACTAAATGATACAATTATTACAAAGACGTAATTGTATCGAGTGTAGGTCATTGTATGCCATGTTAATTGATTGTCCTCTTAACCAAGATGTGTGGTGACACGAGTATAGCATATGGATGATTTGTAGAAGTATATTTCACTGAGGTGACTACTTCTGGAGCACTCTACTGTCAAGGGTTGCTCTGATGGGATATGGGTATATGTGTCCTTCGGATCTGAGACTGCCTCGGTGACTTACAAGCAACTCATTGTACTTTGGTGCCGGACTATCTGAATTTTTAATTCGATGACGAAAGATTTTTGGATATAGTCAAGTACTTGTGAAGTCTGAGTGTGAGTCAAGATGGGATTGATCGCTCCAAATAAAATTAGAGATGATACATCATTGTGTTTCAATTTAGCAAAACTTTGGCTAAAGTAATCCTAGTGAGGAGTCATAGAATTTTTAAGGTTGAGACATAAATGTGGACCACTCTTTCTAGGTTGACAGTTTAACCCAAAGTCGTCCTTGAGCATCGAGTGTCAAAGGGATGAATTATATGGTAACTATATCTACATGGGTTCTAGAGTGTTGCTGGACAAACATTCGGCCTATCTGGATGTCGGATCTCATTGCTAAATGGTTACATCGATTAGTACAAAAATTTTTCTTGTGCTATCAGTTTAGATTCGAATCTATGGGGTCACACACATAGAAGTACCTATCTAATCAGATGGCTGATCGACAATTATGAATCGTTGAAGGATTTAATTATCAATTTGATTGATGATTAATCCTTTACAAAAGTTATAATAAATTATTTACTAATGATTAGTAAATTATAAAAATAATTAATTACTAATATGATTGTTAATTGGCTCAATCTGATGGAGCAATAGAGATTAGATTAGTTCTAATTGAATTGAATTTAATTAGATTGGCCTTGGATTAATTAGATGCAGTCCTATTGAATAACAAGACTTATTTCAATTGATCTCAGAGATGCATGAATATGAAATTATTTTTTATATAAGTTTGGATTGGATCTAACCTTATTGGATAATAGGCTTTGATTTGATCAAATACCATTTGATAATAGGTTTGATTGGATCAATCCCTATTATCGAATAGCTTCCTTGATTGCAATCAAGAATCATTTTCTAGATCAATAGCATTTTAATCTAACTAATTACAAATTTAATTGAAGTCTAATAATTAGGCTAGGATCCAATTAGTTAGTTTGTTATAACTAATTTCTAAGTTAGTTAGGATTGGATCCAAGAATTAGTTAGAATTTGATCAAGATCTTGAATCCCATTTGGAATAGGACTCAACCCAACCAACCCATGTGATATAAGAAACTCCACGCCACCACATCTCTTCACGTTGAGAGAAGCCCCATGCCCAAAAGTTAGATGGTGCGCTCCTTCTCCTCTCTTCCATGCATGAGGCATCCTTTCTCCTCTTTCTTATCGCCCAAAAGAAAAAAAAAATTGGAGAAGGGGGCATCCCACATCTCATGCACCTTATCTCTCCTCTTCTCCTCCCTTCTTGAAAGGTTTTTGAGACCTTTTGTTGCTGATACTTGGGCATCAAAGAGAGGCTCCTCTGCTAGTTTTAAAGTAAAAAATTGAAGAAGAAAAATTCTTTCCAATGAAAGAAAGAGAAGGAAGAAGAAGGAGTTCTTCTTCTAGATTTTTTTTTTATTTTTCTCTAAGATAAAAATTAGATTAGATCTGATTTTTAATATGAGGCTTTAGAGAAAAAATATCAAAAAAATCTAGTTGGACGTTGGGGGCTTCTTGGAGTTCTAGATCAAGGAAGAAGATGGATCTTCTTTTTTATGCGCAGCCTTGAAGAAGAAGGAGTTCTTCTTCTAGATTTTTTTTTATTTTTTTTGAAAATAAAAATCAGATTAGATCTAATTTTTAACATGAAGATTTAGAAGAAAAATATCAAAAAATTTGATTGGGTGTTTGGGGTTTCCTAGAGTTCTAGATCAAGAAGAAAAAGGGAGAAGAACATTTCTTTTCTTGAATCCCTCTTTTGGGTTTTTCTAGATCTTAAAATTTTATATAATTTTAAGCATAAGAAATTAGATTAGATCTGATTTTTATCATAAAAAATTAGAGAAGAAAAGTTCTTCTTAAGGGCATGAAAGGAAGAGAGAAAGGTTCTCTCTTATGCATGGAAAAATTGAGAAGAAAGAGTTCTTCTCTTGATCTCTATTGTAGAGATTAGATGCATGGATCCAGGAAGAAAAGGAGAGGGTCTCCTTATTCTTCATCTTCATCATGTTCCTCTTAGATTAGCCAAAGGATGGTGTCTTTGCAAGCTATCACTCCCGAGGAGATCGATCAGCACAAAGACTTCGTGTGGACACTCGTAGAGGCTGGATGCATGTGCGGCTGCCAAACATCATGAAGAACCATCTACCATAGATTTCAGATGCAGTGATCTGCTACCCATGCTCAGATATGAAGTTTTGAATTCAATTAATATTTAGATATGATCTAAATAAAAATTAGATATATTCTATACTTGCTGAATTTTAGATTTCAGATGTGCATATATGTGTATTAGTTCATGTCATAGATCCTGTATAGTGATTTAGATTTGATCTATACATGCATTGTAGATTAAATTATTTAATCTATATATGTTCTACTATAAATTTTTAAAAATACATGCACATCACCCACCATGCTTCCCTTCAGAGAGGGGGAGAGAGAGGGAGAAGAGAGAGGGGGGAGAGAGGAAGAGAGGGGGAGAGAGGAAGAGAGAGGGGAGAGGGGCTGACAATCGATCATCGTCAGTGGTAATCTCTATGCCGATGGTTGTCGTAGGAAGGGAAGCATTGGAGGAGGCTCAAGAACACTCGATGAAGAGAAAGAAGGAGAGAATGGAGGAAGAATAGAATCCATCGGAGGGGGAGAGAAGAAGAGAGGTAGAGAGAGGGGGAGAGAGAAAGAGGGAGAAGAGAGAGGGGTCCATTGGGAGAATGGGAGAGAGAGAGGGAGGAGAGAAGAAGAGAGGGAGAGAGAAAGAAGAAGAAGAGAGGTGGGTCTGCTAGAAGAATGGGAGAGAGAGAGTGGGGGAGAGAAGAAGAGAGGAGGAGAGAAAGAGAAGAAGAAGGAGAAGGAGAAGAGAAGGGGGCCCGACAGCCAGCCGGCATCGACTGACCATCGGAGGAGGAGGCCTCTGTGCTCGAAGATAAGCGAAAAGAAAAAAGTTTTCTCAGAGCTTCTCTCTCCAGAGAAGATTAGAGAGAGAAGCCCCGTTAAAAGAATTTTAAGATATTTAAAAAGAACTCAAAAATTAAGTTTATTATTTTTTAAACAATCTTTAATAGACTTAATAGGCTTTTCAGATGTAGACTTTGCTGAATGTAGGTTTGATAGAAAAAATATTAGTGAAACTTGCTACTTTCTAAATGTAAACCTAATCTTATAATTTAGCAAAAAGCAAAATTTGATGGCATTACTATGGGCAAGATCGAATATATTATAGTCAGAAGTTGTTGTGAATAAATCTTATGGATTAAGCAACAACTCGAGGACTTTGGCATCAAACTTGATAAAATTCTCATAAAATATGATAATACTAGTACAATCAACTTAACCAAAAATCTAATTCAATATTCTAAATCTAAGCATATAGAATAAGACACTATTTTATAAGAGAACATGTACGAAATAATGATGTAATGATTGATTTTGTTTGCTCTGAAAGACAATTAGTGGACATATTTACAAAGCCATTAAGTGAAGATAGATTTTGTGAAATTAGAAGAGAACTAGGAAGATCCTTATGCTTAGTGCTATCTCCTTAATCTCACTTGATTTTTCTTACATTTTCTTTGGATAAATTTTTTAAGCCTTGATTTCATTGATTTAAACTCAAATTCTTTAATATTCATGACCAGCCTTGAATTTCCATTTTTTCCTCCCATTTTTTAATTTTTTTCTTCAATGTTTCTAGGGGAAACAAGCCTTTTCATCCAAAAGGGATGCCCCTTGGTTCATCCCATGAAAAAAGGGTGACTCAAGGCATAGGGTTTCCTAGTTTTTTCATATAGTACTACAAGAAAAATAATTTTTAGCGACGGTCATTAATGATGGTAAAATTATCATCGTTAATAACATATTTTACCAACTATCAATGGCAACCAAAAAATAAGCCATCGAAAAAAAAGAAAAAATTATTAGCGATGGCATTTTTGGTTTTTAATGATGACAACTTTGCATTGCTAATAAGTAATAATTTTATTTTTTTAAAAATTAGGCTGTAAGATTATTAGTGATGGAAATACCTTATTAGAGACAGCAATGATAGTCGCTAACAATCATTACTGACGGTGTTATTAGCGATGGCTTTCACCATCGTTAATAACCCTAACTTTCCCTCCTGCTATTTTGCGCACCCACCTCCACCCTCATTTTCCCCCACCCCCCTCCCCCACCCTCGTTTTCCCCCACCCGATGATCAAAACCCCTATTTTTCCTGACCCCCCTCCCTAGCCCTCTCGATTTTTGGGTTGGCTCTCCTAATGGCTACTGCCCTCATTTTCCCCCACCCGATGATCGAAACCCCCATTTTCTCCAACCCCCTCCCCGGCCCTCTTGATTTCTGGGTTGGCTCTCCCGTCGGCGATCACCCTTGTTTTCTCCCACCCCACTCACCCACCCTCATTTTTTCCCATATGGCGATCAAGACCCCCAACCCCCCTCCCCGACCCCGACATTGACCCCCCTCTCCAGCCCACATTTTTTTCTCTCAATTTTTGGGTTAGCTGCCCCTCTGGTGACTGGCTGACCCTCCCCCCCACCCTCTCATTCTCGCAACCCCCCCGCCTCGCCCTTGATTTTTATCTCCCCCATTGATGACCATGACGCCCCTTCTCCCCCTCTCAGTTCCCCAACACCGTCTCCCCCTTTGCCATCCCCACACCTCGGAGTCCCGCACCATCATTGCCTTATTGGATCCACCACCCCCTTTATTGGATCCACTCTCCCCACGTCGGATCAATCATTCTCTTGCCAGATCCACTGACCCCTTGTCAGATCTATCGCCCTCTTGTCAGATCCACCGTCCCCATCCCCACACCACCATTCCTGCATTGTCGGTGTCTCTAGGCTTATATTTTCATGCTTTTGGTGAGTATTAGGGACGGTGGTGGCGACAACAACCGAACCATCCCTAAAAGTCTTTTTATTTTAATATATTGATTAATTTTAATTAGATAATTAATTAGTTAATTAGATATTAATTTAATTAATTAATTAAATATTTTATTTAACTATAATTAGGGTTGTAGCTGGGCCTGATCTAAATTCGGGTCGAGCTTTGGGCTAGGCTTGAAATAGTTTAGACTGGGCTTGGGCCTAATTATAGGGTCCATTTGAATTTCGAGCCGGATTTGGATATATCCTTAGCCCAACTCAGGCCTGGCTCGAGAGTGGGTTCGATACTGCCGGCCTACATCCCACCTAAAACTAGCATTGCTTTATTCATAAAGAGGGTATGATGACTGCCTGTGCGAGTTGTACCTAAAAAGTCTAAAGAGAGATAGAGGTGATGCATTTCTATTCTTATTGTTGTAGTTGTAGGGCAAGCTTGGATAGTTTGTTACATCGCAGGCAACTGCTTGCAGCCACTTCATGGTTAAAGATGCAGAGAAACTTGCAATGCTTTATTTTTCAATGGTAGATCTGAGTCTTCTTCTTTTCCTCTTTCCTTTGTTTACTTTGTTGATCTCTGATTTAAGTACTATTTTTAAGTTTTTATATTATTTTTTTAAAAATTTTTACTTCTAGTTTACAGCCTTCTTACTTTGTAGCCATCTAATGGTTCAGGCCTGCCCAAATAGGTTCAGACCAAGCTCAAGCCTGGGCTAGGGCTGAGCCTGAATCTGGTTTTTCTTAAAATCATTGGGCCTAAGCCTGATCTGAAGCTCGAAAAGATTTTTCAGGTTGGGCTTGGTTAGGGGTGGGGTGCTTTGGGAGGCGGTCGGGGGCTCAGGGAGGCTATGATGACTGCCTGTGCGAGATGCGCCTAGAGAGTCTAGAGAGAGATCGATGGAGGTGTTGCATTTCTGTTCCTATTGTTGTAGTTGCAGGATAAGCTTGGATGGTTTGTTACATCACAGACAACTGCTTGCAGCCACCTCATGGTTAAAGGTGCAGAGGAACCTGTAATACCTTATTTTTCAATGGCAGATTCGAACCTTCTTCTTTTCCTCTTTCCCTTGTTTACTTTGTTGGTCTCTGATTTAAGTATAATTTTTAAGTTTTTATTTTATTTTTTTAAAAATTTCTAATGGGTTTGAGCCAGGCTCAGGCCCGCCAAAGTCATGATACTTTAGCTGAAGCATTTGAAAGATGTGATTTCAAATTACTGCAAGTAAACTACTTTCAGATAAACATGATGAATATAAGTACTATAACATATCTTTGGAGGTGGCAAGATCTAGGCATCAACTGCAGCAAGCTGATTTCTAACTATGATTTTAAACTCTTTTGCATATTTATCATGAGGAAATCTACAATATTTGGACTCAAGATGCACATTTGAAAGGCAGAATCAGGTCAAGCAATAAGAAACATTCAAACCTCCAGGATATTGTGCTCCCTATCTTGAGGGCGTTCGCATGTAAAGATCAACATTTCAGTTACTTATCACTCATTTAGCTGAGCTCATTGTCACAACCATCACAGTAGATAAGTCAAGCAGTATTAATAATTTCTTTACTTATTTTAAATTTTTATATTTAGAAGTTTCACATAGTTAGGCTTGAGTTAGAGGAAGAAGATCTAGGGGTCAAAAGTCAATCTTTCTATTCGATGGATGGAATGGAGGTGTAGATACATCCTTATCATCGAATGAGATGTGTAGGAACAATCCATTCAAAAATTAAAGAAGTATATAGAAATATACTCCTTCATGCAGGTTTAGACTTGTGGCGGAAGGAAAAGAAGAAAAAGAAGATGAAGAAGTGGAAGAAGAGGAAGAATCAGATGAAAAATCTGAAGGATACCAAACATCTGAAGTGGCCAATGAGTAGTGCTCCTCACTTGCGATGAACTTTCCCACCTTTGATTCATTTTAAATACTTGTCTTGTATTGCCACACATCTGAAGGATACCAAACATTCGAAAGATACTAAGTAGCTAAACCCACCAATCTATGTTGATCCTCCATCAGAGAGATTAGACTGTACATAACATCAAGCATCAAAAACAGCCAGATGTGTATAATATGCTGGGGTAACAATCCAAGAAAAGATGTTATGTAAGATTGTTAGTTAGCATCTACAATGTATTAGCAGAAAAATGATTCTCATCTAGCAATATATGATAATTTGTTGGTCTACTGGTACAAAATTAAAATATCATGATATACAGTTAAATAGATATGATGCATAGTTATTTTATTCTGATACATAATTAATCCAATATGATACATAGTTATTTTTATTTTCAGAGATTACACATCATGTCTTTCCAAAGTCGGAGCAGTCACAGTCGAGGAGAGAGCTCTCATACCGCCAACTTGCATGCTTCTACACTAAATGTACCATGCGATAAATTTTAATACTTTAGATATTCTTCTTTATGTTATTTTATCATTTATTATCTAATATAACATTCTTTATGATGTCTTGATACTCTCAAGTTCGGATGACATGGGGTCACCAGTGACCCTACAGTTACACGACGTCGTGCCCGACTCTCAAAATCAGAGATGTGGGAGAGGACCCACCCAGCTCATGGCACCTCTGACTCGATCGAAGGATAAACAACTCATCCATGTTCAGAGCTGCACATAAGTACTATATATCTTTATTGAATATATTTAAATTTTAACCATTTTAGAGTCTAACAATTATTACTTAAAATAAATTTGACAGTACATTTACAGAGCCTAGGGTGCCTCGTGTGGTTACCATCATCATCCAATAATTGATGCCAGGGCTGATGAATAAGTTCTCCAGTTGGCCATCGGAGGCTCGTGATGAAGTCTGGAACATGTTCCTAATAAGTCAAAGATCTTTAATTTTTAAATTCATAATAGATTTATATTCTATTTATTAATATACCATTGCTTCTATTTGTAGGGTCACGATGATAGAGACAGAATTTATTTGGGTTGCGCTTCCCTAGGTGCGAGCGCATCCTTTCCGACCTCGGCAGCTGCTCCCTGACCTCCATCAGCACCTGAGCTTTTGGAGCATTGAGAGGGGCGTAGCTGTAAAATCTTCCTAGGGAAGAGCCCCGTCGAACCCTACAGTCCGGGCTCCTCTGCTTACGAGCTCGGGGAGGAGTCCGGACATGCCTGTGTCCGAGAGGAGTTCAAGAACATGGCGGAGCTTCACTTGGCCCTTTTTCAGCTACGGGCATGCTGGAGCCACCCGCCTGCCGCTTCTTCGTGGCCTCCTCATCCTTCAACTTGAAGGCTTCCTCTGCACGGGCATATCCTTCGGCCCGAGCCAGCAAATCAGTAAATACTTCTTTTTCAGGGAGAATAAAAGATCATTCTTTTGAAGACCGCTCTTTAGGACGGCCATTGCAACCAACTGGTCCAAGTTTCGGACCTCCAATGCGGCGGCGTTAAATCGATTGACATAGGTTTGGATGGATTCTCCCTCCTTCTGCTTAATGTTGATAAGGGACTCCGAACCTCTCCGGGGACGTCGGCTGCTAACAAAATGAGCCGCAAACTGATGGCTCATATGATCAAAGGAGAAGATAATATCCTGCTTCAGTGCCGAGTACCAGTTCCTTGCTGCTCCCTTCAAGGTAGATGGGAAAGCCTGGCACAGGATGGCATCTGGCATGCCATGGAGCAGCATCATTGTCCGAAAGGCCTTCAGGTGGTCAACCGGATTCGAGGTCCTGTCGTAGCTTTCGAATTGGGGAAGCTTAAAGTTTGGCGAGATCGGTTCCTGCATGATCATTTGAGAGAAAGGAGGGTCAGTACAGATGTCCTCACCATAAGCAGGGGGAGCGTGGCGGAGCTCTTCGATCTGCCGGTTCATCTCCTGGAGCCTTTGATCCAGGAGATCCTCTCGACTGCGAGTCTCGAGGGTCTTCTGGTAGAATAGAGGTAGGGACCCTCCGAGGGTGGAATCATGATCAGACTGAGGGCTCTCCACCCTCGGCTTCCCCTTTTTGGGGAAGACAGGGCAACTGGCCTAAGTGGCCCGCCCTACTGTCATATTTTGGAACTCTGACGATGCTCTTTCCAGCTGCACTGATGTCTGTGGTTGTTGCTGCCTGGCCTGCACTATTTCGGTGAGGTCTCTGACCTGCTGAACCAGCAGGTTGAACTGCTCCATGCCGACTGCCATTGTCGGAGGAGGAGCCTGAGAAATTGGTGACGAGGTCGGAGCTTGCAGAGCTCGCTGGGATCTGGCCACGGAGGCTGTGGATCGCCTGGTGGATGCCTTTCGGGGAGGCATCAGGTAGAGATCTAGAGGGAGAAGGAGAAGAAGATGTCAGAGAAGATGACCAGAGTCAGTCCCGTTGAGCACTCTTTTAAGAACAAGGGTACTGCGAAGACACAGCCCTTCCTCTAGCGTCAATTCTGTTGGTGTAGAATTCTGCCGAAGCCAGAGAAGCTGGAGTTGGGATGACCGCGGCCGCCACCAGAACCTGCAAGGGAAGTCTAAATCGAAGTTGGGGGTGCTCCGGTAAGATCCTTCGATGCTCAAGTCAGTACTCTACTTCAACAGAAATGGAGTGCTTGAGGAGAAATTTTAGCAGAGTTTTGAGATAGAGTTTAGAGCCTAGATATCTGGGGATCCCTTTTTATAGATGGAGAGCGTAACTGATTGATAGCGATGTCTGTAACTGTCTGGCAGTGGGCCGTTCAGAGCCACGTGAAGTTTGTTACGGAGAGTAGTGGCGTCAGGAGCCGTTCAGGGCCACGTGGAGTTTGTTATAGAGAGTGGAGTGGTGTCTGTTGTCATAACTTGCCAGAGAGTGGTGGAGCCATGCGGAATCTGTTACAAAGTGTGGGGTAGGGTAGCAACTGTTGTCGTGACTTGCCAGAGAGTTCGGATCTATCGACTGAAGCTCGGTTGGAATGTCTGATGGAGCGGAATGGCTCTCTATCTCATCGATCCAGGAGAAGATCGAATGTTTTCGAGGTTGTGACGGTTCTACTGTTGTTGGGTGTCTAGAGCACTGATGCTGCAGGCGAGAACCATCTGCTATAGAAGCTTAGACGGGGACTTTTCATTGAGAAAGTCTGATTTCATGAAGAATCTGGCAGAGAGTCGGCCGGCAGTGGACTTCGGATGATGTTGGGGAGGTTCGTCCGCTGGAGGAGTCTGGAGATCCTGTGGCATTGTTGAAGTCCGACTGACGCTATTGAAGGTTGATGGCTGGAGAGATTCGACAGACATCAGAGGCGATCGACCGTTGTAGAAATCCCACTACTGGAGTCTGTCTGTTGTAGAAGCTCGTCCGGAATCCATCCGCTATGGAAGTTCAGACGGAGTCCGATTCTTGCAGAAGGCTGAAAGGAGGCCGCTTATTGTAGAAGCTCGATCGAAGATTGATTGTCATGAAAGCTTGAAGTAGTGACCTGGCTGGTGGAGCCTATCCCGTTGTAGAAGCTCATCTGAGATCCAGAGTAGATATCCGAAGTAGACCGCCTGCAGTAGGGTTTCGAAGTAGACTGCTTGCTGTAGAAGTTCAATTCTCACAGGAGCTCGGGTGGAATCCGGAAGAAGGCCGACCATCGTAGAAACTTGGATGGAGTCTGGTTACTGTAGAAATCTCATTATCGGAGATGCTCGGATATTGACGAAGTCCAGGAGAAGTTCAGAGTAGGATCGTCCGCGACCGAAAGAAGTCTGAAAGGGATTCGGAGAATAGTTGATCACTGTAGAAGATCGGCTGATAGTGAAGCCCAGAGAATCTTTGGAGCAGCCTGGTAGATGAATGGAGAAGCTCATTATCGGAGAAGTTCGGATGGTCGAGGGAGTTCAGAAAGATGTCACACAAGGTCGGAGGCTGGTAAAGCCCTGGAAGGGTCGGCCTTTTGCAAACTTCGACTGGGGGTATTTTATACCCAACACCAGTCCCCCTACTTTCGAGTTCGAATTTTGAACTAAGGAAGTACAGAGAAATTCTCACAGTCGAAGTTGCCTTCCTTGATTTTTGCACTCGATGGTTTTCAGATATTTTGGTGTTTGGCGCACTGGTGCTGGAGTCCTTTCAAAAGGCGATCCGAAAAGATTTTTTTGGAATTCCTATTGGAGCGTGGCTCTAGGTACAGTGCAATAATGATTTTGTCAGCTGTCAGCCATTTTCAGCCGTCTGCCATGGTGAGTGGGACACGTGGCGAGTGTAGGTCGGCCAGAAGAGATCCACAATCATTACTGCGCCAGGCCCTATTGCCTATTTAAACCCACTCCCCCCTTTCAGAAATTTCACTTGGCCTCCTGTTGGTGCCCTTCTTCTTCCTCGAGAGCTCCATCCCGTTCGGCCTTAGGCGCTCTTCGAGTCGATCCCCCTCTCCACATCTCTGTACTTCTCGGACCAACCTAGGTTAGTTTCAGAACTCTCCTCTTCATTTTTCTCTTGCTGTTCTTCTTCCATTTTTCTTCTGGTACATTCCACCTGTTCAGTTTTCCGCAAGTGCCCCATCCCTTATTTTTCTCAATTTTTTCAAGATTTTTAGGGTTTTTGCTCGATCCATAATGTCCTCCAGCACTTCTTCTTCTAGTAGTTCTAGGAGTTCGTCCGTCCCAGCTTCCAAAAATCTCGATTCTGTAGATGAACCTCATCCGGTCTTTGTACTAGACACCATCCCCAGCTCTCTGACTTTGGAGAAACTCTCACTGATTAGGATTCAGTATGGGGTTCCTCTGAAGTACGAGCTAGAGCTTTTCGGGCCAACTGGCCGAGCCAGCACCCCCCTGGCTGCTTCTGTTTATATCAAGAGGTTTTTCACACCGGACTTCGACTTTCGCTTCCGTCTTTTGTCATTGCTCTCTTCTATTTTTTGAATATTTCTTTAGTTTCTGTAGCGCCGAACTCCTTTAGATTTTTGATAGGGTTTCTTTCCCTCTGTCACCTAGCCAAAGTCCAGCCAACCCTTTCTCTGTTCAGAAATTTCTACACCTTCAAGCATCACCCTTCGGCTAAGGACTGGTGGTACTTCTCTCCCCAGTTTGGTAGAAAGGGGTTGCTGAAAGGTGCCCCCTCTTCTATCCACAACTGGAAGGAGAGGTTCTTCTATGTCCGATGCCCGACCTTGGAGCTGGGATTATCCCCCTGGGGCTCTCTGAGGGACTCTGTCTGCTGGACTTCTAGCCTGGAAAGGGACGACCTTGAAGCCCCCAAAAAGCTTGAGGCCTATCAAGCCCCCCTCCTCTCTGAACTTCTGAAGGAACAACTCTTGTTCAACGTCGGCCTGAGTCCTCTTAACCCTGCCGATACCATTATTTTTTTTCTTTTTGCTGCTTCTCCTTTCTCTTATTCTATCTCTGAGCCGTGTTGATCTTCTTTTATTGCAGACATGGACGTAGGCGTGGCTCGGAGGTTAGCCCAGGGTCTCAAGACCCATAAAAGAAAAGGCACCTCAACTTCGGGGTCGACAAAGAGAGCCAGGATAGAAGAGACAAGCTCGACTGTGCCTGCTCAGGTGGCCGTCACCATTGATGCCCCTTCCGATGTCGAACCCAAAGTCCCCCGAGCCTCTTCAAAGAGCCCCCGACCGAGGCTCCCGCTCCAGAGGCTCATCCCGAAGGGGCACCCAGGGCTAAAAGGAGGAGGAGAAAGAAGACCCTGGCCTGCAAGAGCCGTAGCCGCAAGGCCACCGTCGAGGGGGCAGGCGGCTCCGAGGAAGATCTGGAGGAAAATCCCTTCCATAATAGGGATTTAATAAAGGAATTGGTCGACGGGTGCATCCTGTCCGAGGTCGTCCATAAGATCATCCACACCGACCCTAAGCAGTGGGTCTGGGACTTTCTGGGGTCCGTCTTCGAGGTAGATCAATTCACTCCTTCCTGTCTCTTTACTTTGCCTACCTTTCGGCTTTTATATTGATTCCCTGGCCGCTCTTGCAGGTGGGACACCAGCTCATCGCCAACATCGAGGCGATGAACGATGCTAGGAAGGAGGCCGCCCAGGCAAAGGAAGGTCGCCTGGCCGAGGCCGCCCACCTCGAGGAGAAGACTGCTGAAGTTGCGAGTCTCCAAGAGACACTGCTGAAGGAGGGGCAGACCTTGGCAGACTTGAGGGCCACTTTGGAGGAGGAGAGAGAGAAGGCAGAGGCCGAGATCTCCGAACTGAAGGTGCAGGTTTTTGAGCTGAAGGTGCGGATCCCATCCCTGGTCTCAGAGGCAGGGGCCTGAGCAGTGAAGGAGTTCAAGGCCTCCTCCGAGATGGAGGTTCTGTAGGTCTAGTTCGGCCAGGATGCCTTCATCAAGGGTTTCGAACTCTGCCAAGAGAAGGTGGTCGGAAAGTTTTCCAAACTGGATCTCAGCTTCCTGGATGAGGCGTCCGACGATGAAGCCAGACCTTCCGAAGCCGCTGCCGGTCCTCCTCTAGTCGGGACCTCTTCGACCGCTGCGGCCATCGCTACCGACCTCTCGGGGGTGCCGAGCCCCCTCACTTCTATCCCAAAGGTCCGAAACCTCTAATTTTATATTTTTTTTTGTGGTGATTTTTTTTCGTTCTCTTGTACTTAAAAATTATTTAATCAATGAAATCGGATTCTTCTTTACAAAGAGCCCCCTTTTTTTTCTTCTGCATTCTTTTCCTTCTCTTTTGCCTTCTTGCACTAATTTGAGTCACGACATTCTCGTCTCCCAATGACTGTGCCCTGCCGAAGCTCTTCCCCTGCCACAGGAGATTCCTCTGAAGTCGATGATTCAAGACCTCAGAAGGAAAGTTCATCAGTTGACGAAGAAATCCAAAAAGCTGGAAGATGAACTTCACCAGCTGAGGGAGAGCCATTCAGAGGTCACTGCGGAGGCTACTCACTTTCGGAACCTCCACAAGAAGGGTTTCATGGAATACACCCAGAGGAAGGCCGACTTTGTGGCGGAGCTTGAGGAACTTCGAAAATGTGCCAGTGATCGATCTTGGACACAGGCTTCCAAGATCAGCTCCCTCGAAGTTGAGTTGGCGGCTGCACGAGAAAAGATCGGCCAGTTGGAAGGAAGCTCGTCCTGGCTTGCAACTCAGGCTGAATGCGATCGAGACTGGTCGATCAAATTCTTCGATCTTCAAAAGCAGCTGTAGGACGTTGAGGCAAACTACAATGCCTACCGGGTCGGCTGGGGCAGGCAGGTAAAGGACTACCGAAGGAAGCTCAAGACGGCGACCGACGAAGTTGCCAGCCTTCAGAGGCAGTTACCTGAGAGAGTCCAGCTTGCCTCTGCACAAGACTCCGACGAGCTCCGCTCCTTGAGGGGGACCATGGCAGAGCTATCTGTGGCCCTTGGGCGGGAGGAGGCCGAATCACAGCGGCTGAAGATCCAGCTGGTCCACGAGCAGCAGGCGGTCAAAGATGCCGAGGCGGAGTCCAAGATCCTGAGAAAGAGGCTTCGGGAGTCGAAGGATGAAAGTCAGCGATTCCACCAGATGTATCGGAAGATGCTGCTAAGAAAGATGGAACTGAAAGAAGAAGTCGAAAGCTTAAAGCAATCCCTAATAAGGACTGGAATCGAGAGCTCGAAGTCGGAAGAAGCCGAGCTTCCTTAAAGCCCTCTTTTTTTTTTTATCTTTCATCCTTCCATGTATTCTTTTTCTTTTCTTGTCAGTTTTCTTTTTTGGCCTTCAAGGCTTTGTAATGTACACTTCACTAATGAAATGAAAAGGAAGTTTTTCGTTACCTTGTTTGTTCTTGTATTAAGTTGTCATTTACCGAATTTCTTTTATCTTCCGTCTTGTTTGGCGTCGGCATTGTTTGTAATTCTTCGTCTATTCTTGCTTTGAGTTGTTGTTTACCGAACTTCTTTTATCTTTTATCTTGTTCGATGTCGATGTTGTTTGAAGGTTCCTGATCGCCATCATGTTGATTTGCCCCTTTTTGTTCATGACCGTAGGCCATTTGAGTTTGATGCTTCATCCCGGTGCTCGAGCTTGGAGACCCGAACTTCTCGTTACTTTGAGAAAGTCGATTTCTCCTCGGCCTGTGTTGAGTTTTCTCTTAGCGACTGAGGGTTTTTGATAGGAGTATCCTTCCTCATTGAGATAAGGTCCCTTGTGTCTTTGATGTAGTTTGTTTTTCACTTATCACTGGTGTAGTTCGTCACCTTCCCTTTTATCTCCCTTTTTCTTTTTATTTGGGCAAGGGTTTTTCCTTTAAGCGAGGGTTTTTCCTATGCTCTTAGTGGGGTTGTGGGGATGTAGAGGAGCCACTGAGGAGGATTTCCTCCTCATCCGATCTTGATCGACTGGATCTTTATTTGTGTTAGGGTGAGGTTCTCCTCCTATCTCCGACATAGTCAATTTTAGCTCATGCTAGGATGAGGTCCTCCTCTTGTTCCTAACAAGGCTGTGGGGGCATATAAGGGCCATTGCAAGGGCCTCTCCCCCCATCCGATCTTTAAGTAACTGGACCTTCGGCTTTGCTTGTGTTAGGACGAGGTTTTTCTCCTGTTCCTAACACGTTTAATTTTGATCGTATGTGGGAGTTACTTCTTGTCGTTATAAACTCATGCTAAAAGAAAAAAAAATATAAATATAAAATTTTTATTTAAGGCAAAGTTATTGATAATACATCCATAGATTTTTCGAATTGCATGGTCGCGGAAGATCTGCTCCTCCGAGCTCTTTTAGATAGTATGTTCCGGCCCGGACTATCTCCTTGACTTCATACGGGCCTTTCCAATTTGGGGCAAGTTTTCTTTGATTTTGAGGTTGCGAGACAGCGGCTCACCGAAGTACCAGGTCCCCCACTCTGAAGGCTTTGCTTTTGATCCGAGAATTGTAGTAGCGGGCTACTTTCTACTTGTAAGCCACCATCCGAACTTGAGCTATCTCCCACTTCTCTTCTAACAAGTCGAGGTTGATCTTGAGATCCTGTGGGTTGCACTGCTCGTCGAATGCCATGACTCGCACCGATGGAAGCTTGAGTTCAATCGGGATCACGGCTTCTATCCCGAAGGCTAAGGCAAAAGGTGTCTCCCCTGTGGGCAATCTCTGAGTAGTTCAGTATGCCCATAACACATGATAAAGCTCGTCTGCCCAAGTTTCCTTTGCTTTTTCAAGTCTCGCCTCTCATCTGGTCTTTAAATAACTGGGCCTTCGGCTTTGCTTGTGTTAGGATGAGGTTTTCCTCCTGTTCTTAACACGCTTAATTTCGATCGTATGCGGGAGTTACTTCCTGTCATTATAAACTCATGCTAAAAGAAAAAAATATGCAAATATGAAACTTTTATTTAAGGCAAAGTTATTGGTAATACATCCACAGATTTTTCGAATTTCATGGTCACAGAAGGTCTACTCCTCCGAGCTCTTTTAGATAGTATGTTCCGGCCTGGACTACCTCCTTGACTTCATACAGGCCTTCCCAGTTCGGGGCAAGTTTTTCTTGATTCTGAGGTTGCGAGACAGCGGCTCACCGAAGTACCAGGTCCCCCACTCTGAAGGCTTTGCTTTTGACCCGAGAATTTTAGTAGCGGGCTACTTTCTGCTTGTAAGCCGCCATCCAAACTTGAGCTGTCTCCCGCTTCTCTTCTAACAAGTCGAGGTTGGCCTTGAGATCCTGTGGGTTGCGCTACTCGTCGAATGCCACGACTCGCACCGACGGAAGCTTGAGTTCAATCGGGATCACGGCTTCTGTCCCGAAGGCTAAGGCAAAGGGGGTCTCTCCTGTGGGCAATCTCTGAGTAGTTTGATATGCCCATAACACATGATAAAGCTCGTCTGCCCAAGTTTCCTTTGCTTTTTTAAGTCTCGCCCTGATTCCTTGCAACAGAGTCCTGTTAGTCACCTAGGCCTCGCCGTTTGCCTACGGATGGGCTACCGAAGTGAAGTTATGGGAGATATTTAGGTTCTCACAAAATTCAGCAAACCTTGCTCCAGCAAATTGCCACCCATTATCAGTAATGAGGGTTCTGGGTAAGCCAAACCTACAGATAATTGACTTCCAGACGAAGTGCTGTACTTTAGCTTCTGTGATTTTTGCTAAAGGTTCGGCTTCGACCTACTTGGTGAAATAGTCTATTGCCACCAGGAGGAACTTTTGCTGCCCGGATGCCATGGAAAAAGGTCCAAGGATATCCATTCCCCATTGCGCAAATGGCCATGAGGCACTCAATGGTGTAAGTTCGGAGGCAGGTTGCCTTTGGATATTTGCATATCTCTGACACCGATCACACCTTCTGACATATTCGACAGAGTCGTGGTATATGGTAGGCCAGTAATAGTCTTATCGGAGCAGTTTGTGGGATAAAGATCTGACCCCCAGGTAACTTCCACAGACTCCCTCATGTACCTCCCTCAAGGTGAAGTCAGCTTCAAAAGGCTGGAGATATTTCAGGAGGGGCAAAGAGTACGACCTCTTGTATAGCTTACCTTCATAAAGGATATATCAGGAGGCCTGGTTTCTAAGCTTTCGAGCTTCTTTTGCATCAGGAGGAAGAACCCCGTCCTTGAGGTATGTGACCAGTGGGTCGATCCAACTGGGTTCATGGCTGATCTCCATCACAAGCTGTGATTCTTCCATACTTGGGCACTTCAGAACTTCGAAGAAGACTTCCTTAGGCAGTTCAGCCGGAGCCAGGGTAGCCAACTTGGAGAGAATGTCGGCCCTGATATTTTCTGCTCTTGGGATCTGCCTGATGTCAAAGCTGCCGAAGGTAGGGATGATCTCCTTTATCTTTTCTAGATACTTGGCCATACTGTCCTCCCGAGCTTCATAATTTTTGCTGACCTATCTCACTACTAATTGAGAGTCACTGTAGGCTTGAAGCTGATATACTTCTAATTCTTTGGCGATCTTTAGCCCTACAATCAGAGCTTCATATTCTGCTCCGTTATTTATCGTAGGAAATTCGAAGTGTAGTGCATACTCCGTGATAATTCCATCTAGATTGACCAAGATCAGGCCCGTGCCTGCACCTGACATGTTGGAGGAACCATCCACGTAGAGGGCCCAAAAACCATCGGAGAGATCTGCTCTTTCTTCAGGGGAGTTCGGCTGGAGCCCTGGGTTGTCAGCTTCATCTCGTCCAAGTTCGGCCTCTTTCGGGATAGTGCATTCCACCATGAAGTCTGCTAATATCTGAGCTTTTATCGCCGGCTGAGGTCGATAGTCGATGTCGAACTCTATGAGCTCGACTACCTATTTCGCTATCCTCCCAGAGGTATCTGCTCGATGTAGAACCGCCTTGATCGGCTGGTCGGTGAGCAGTGTTATGGTGTGTCTTTGAAAGTAAGGTCGGAGCCTTCAAGCTGCAATCAACAAGGCGTAAGTTAGTTTTTCTAACATAGTATACCTGGTTTCGGTGTCTCTCAATACTCGACTTATGTAGTAGATCGACCGTTGAATTTTTGCTTCTTCCTTAATCAAAACTGCTGCGAGAGCCACAAGGGAGACCGCCAGGTACAGGAACAACTCTTCTCCAGGTTCGGGCTTTGCCAATAATGGAGATGAGCCGACATAGTTTCTCAGTTCTTCGAATGCTTGCTGACATCCAGTGGTCCAACAGAAGTTCTTCGACTGCTTGAGAGTCTAAAAGAAAGGTAGGCACCGCTCGGCTGATCTTGAGATGAAGTGATTTAGAGCTGCTACTCTCCCAGTAAGGTGCTGAACTTTCTTTATTGACTTCGGGGCGGTCATCTCCTGGATGGCATGAATTTTTTTCGAATTTGCTTCGATCCCGCACCCCGATACCATAAAGCCCAAAAATTTTTCTGAGGTTACTCCAAAAGCGCACTTGGCTGGGTTCAGCTTCATCTTGTATTTTCGGAGGGTGCTGAAGGTCTCCTCAAGGTCGGCGACGTGGTTCATCGAGGATTTGCTTTTTATGAGCATATCATCCACGTAGACCTCCATGTTGCGGCCGATCTATTCTTTGAAGATCTTGTTTACCAGCCGTTGATAGGTCACCCCTGTATTTTTTAGGCCAAAAGGCATGACTCTGTAATAATAAAGGCCACGGTTAGTAATAAAAGTAGTTTTTTTTCATCCTCTGGTGCCATCCTGATTTGATTATAGCCGAAGAATGCATCCATGAAAGTGAGAAGCTCGTGGCCCGAGGTTGCATCCACTAATTGATTGATTCTGGGTAGAGGGTAACTGTCCTTCGGACAGGCTTTATTCAGTTTTTTGAAGTCTATACACATCCTCCATTTATCGTTCGCCTTCTTAACCAGGACCACATTGGAAACCCAGCTCGGATAGTTGACCTCTCTGATGAACTCGGCTTTCAGGAGTTTATCAACTTCCTCAGCTATTGCCATTTGTCTTTTCGATGCATGACTTCGAACCTTTTCCTTCGTCGGTCGGTGTTTGGGATCAATAGCCAGACGGTGTTCCATAACTTCAGCATCGATCCCTGGCATGTCCATCGGAGCCCAAGCAAAAACATCCGCATTCTTTTGTAGAAAATTGACAAGCTGTGTCCGCACCTCTTTTCCCAAGTTGGAGCTGATCTTCACCACGTGCTCTTCATTCCCATCATTCAAAGGAATTGAGACAAGATCTTCTATTGGCTCACCCCGTTCATCAGTCAGGTCATCGCGGGTGTCCAATCCATCAACCGGACAGGGGTCAGGCTGACCATTTTCTTGTAGGGCTATGTTATAGCAATGTCTTGTCAAGGCTTGATCTCCTCTGACTTCTCCGACCCCCTGGTTAGTAAAAAATTTTAATTTCAAATGGTAGGTCGATACTACAGCTCGAAGGGTATTGAGGCCAGGTCGGCCGAGTATTGCATTGTAGGCAGACGGTGCCCTCACTACCAGAAAATCCACTAGCACTCTAGATTATTTTAGATACCGACCTGTAACTACAGTCAAAGTTATTACTCCCTCCACTGGCACAGCATCGCCAGTAAACCCTACCAACGGGGAGCTAATCGGTCCTAATCGACCATCAGGGATGGACATTTTTGAGAATGCATCGTAAAATAAAATATCGGTCGAGCTTTCACTATCAACAAGAATGCGGCGTACATCATAATCAGCAATATTTAAAGAAACTACATCGCATCATTATGGAGGAATTGGATCTCCTGGGCATCTTCTTCAGTAAAGGTTATAGATCCTTCAGTTTTCTGCTGCTTGAGCGATCCGGCCGATCCACTGGCTGCTCCCCTCCGGGGCCCTCCAGAGATGGTGTTGATGATCCTGATTAGAGGCCGATCTCTAGGCTATTCTTCCCTCCTTGGCGACTCCGGTTGTGGCAGGGCCCTCGGCTGATCCTCCCTACCTTCAGACCGACGTCGGATGAATCTGTCGAGCCGACCCCACCTGATGAGCTCCTCGATTTTATCTCAGAGCTGAATATACTCCTCCGTGTCGTGGCCATGGTCACGATGATAGAGGCAGAATTTGTTTGGGTTGCACTTCTCAAGGTGCGAACACATCCTTTCCGACCTCGACAGTTGCTCCCTGACCTCCATCGGCACCTAAGCTTTTAGAGCATTGAGAGGGGCGTAGCTGTGAAATCTTCCTGAGGGAGAGCCCTGTCGAACCCTGCGGTCCGAGCTCCTCTACTTACAAGCTCGGGGAGGAGTCCAGACATGCCTGTGTCTGCAAGGAGTTCGAGAACATGGCCGAGCTTCACTTGGCCCTTTTTCAGCTGCGGGCATGCTGGAGCCACCCGCCTGCCGCTCCTTCGCGGCCTCCTCATCCTTCAACTTGAAGGCTTCCTCTACACGGGCATATCCTTCAGCCCGAGCCAGTAAATCAGCAAAGTCTCTGAGATACTTCTTTTCCAGGGAGAATAGAAGATCATTCTTTTGAAGATCGTTCTTTAGGGCGGCCATTACAACCGATTGGTCCAAGTTCCAAACCTCCAATACGGCGGCATTAAATCGGTTGACATAGGTTCGGATGGATTCTCCCTCCTTCTACTTGATGTTGATAAGGGACTCCGAACCTCTCCGGGGATGCCGGTTACTAACAAAATGAGCCACAAACTGGTGGCTCATCTGATCAAAGGAGAAGATAGTACCTACTTTCAGCATCGAGTACCAGTTCCTTGCTGCTCCCTTCAAGGTAGATGGAAAAACCCGGCACAGAATGGCATCTGGCATGCCATGGAGTAGCATCATTGTCCGGAAGGCCTCCAGGTGGTCAACCGGATCCGAGGTCCCGTCGTAGCTTTCAAATTGGGGGAGCTTGAAGTTTGACGGGATCGGTTCCTGCATGATCATTTGAGAGAAAGGAGGGTCAATACAGATGTCCTCACCATAAGCAGGGGGAGCGTGGTGGAGCTCTTCGATCCGCCGGTTCATCTCCTGGAGCCTTTGATCCAAGAGGTCCTCTCGATTGCGAGTCTCGAGGATCTTCTGGCAGAATAGAGGTAGGAACCCTCTGGGGGTGGAATCGTGATCAGACTGAGGACTCTCCACCCTCGACTTCCCCTTTCCGGGGAAGACAGGGTGACTGGCCCAAGTGGCCTGCCCTACTGTCGGATTTTAGAACTCTGACGATGCTCTTTCCAGCCGCACTGATGCCTGCGGCTGTTGCTGCTGCTTCTGCATGGCCTGCACTACTTCGGTGAGGCCTCTGACCTGCTGAACCAGCAGGTCGAACTGCTCCATGCCGACTGTCATTGTCGGAGGAGGAGGAGGAGCCTGAAAAATTAAAGACGAGGTCGGAGCTTGCAGAGCTCATTGAGATCTGACCGCGGAGGCCGTGGATCGCCTGGTGGATGCCTTTCGGGGAGGCATCAAGTGGAGATCTAGAGGGAGAAGGAGAAGAAGATGTCGGAGAAGATGACCGGAGTCAGTCCCGTTGAGCACTCCTTTAAGAATATGTTCCATTCATAGATTGCTGTGGTCGAGTATTGATTTTGGATTATAGACTTTTCTTCAAAGTCCAGGTCGAGCATTGAAGGTCTTGACCAGAATGGTCTTTGGGGATATGGACCATATCATTTTGATAGCCCAACTTTTGATTTTATTGATTTCTAGGTTTGGATCGAAGGTTTCTGGATTAGGTATACTAGACTCAAATTCTTTGTTTTAAGTTGGATCTAGGTCTTCACTTTGGGATTGTTCTGTAGACTAACTCTGACTATCTTCATCTTGGTTCAGTGCATAAATTATTTTTTTTCTATCTAGAGTATCTAAAACACTATGAATTGCTTCAAGATTTTCTAATCTTTTATTGACTTCTTCCAACAAGTCTTTCGAGGGAGCTCACTCTCTGTATAGGGAATTAGGTAACGAAGGGATGATGACGAAGGAGAAGGTAACAAGTATCGGAGCGAAGGCTAATATTATCGAAATCTAAGTAGTCGCGACGAACGCTCATGCTCAGACTATGGCTATTAATATGAATCTGTTCACTGTATTTTTTAGATACTTCAAATGATTTGAATATTGTTGTCGTGCTTGAAGATTTGATTTGAGATTTGTCTTCATTTATTTTATTTTCTATTCTAATGAGTTGATCACCTATTATTTTTAAATTTTGATTTATAAAATTATTTTGTTCAATTATATTTTTTACATCTCTCTCGTTAACAGCTTCAAAAGGTTCACTTTTGATTTTTAAAAGATTTGCTATAACTTTGATTTCTTTGGCAGGAATTTCTATTTGTTGGAAAAGAGGATGAATTCTTTCTATCACCCTGCCCTTACCATCTTGCTAGAAAATTAAAATTGTTTCTTTGCCTTTTAACATGTTAACTTCTTTTGGCTTATTATGCCTTTCAAACCAATCAAAGAATCCAATATGGTCCCTGATTGAGTTAATAAATGCATAATAGCATGATTGAATTTTATCTGTTTGGGTTTTATTATAAGTTTTGAAAAATTTTTCTCTTTTGATTTTGTTCCATTCAACAGAGAATTCTCTCCTAAGGAGGTCTTTGTCTATGGTGAATTTAGAATTGATTACATTAATTTCAAGGTCAGCCATTTGAGAGTAGATTGGGGTATGTTTGGAGATTCTACTATAGCTAGTTCCTGATAGGTTAGTTTTGGAATATTATGCCTAGGGTCTACCTGAGCCAAATTGACATCTATTGAACAACTTTGCCCTGACGAAGCAACATAAGAGGTTGAAGTTAAAGGAATAGTTGGAGAATCAAATCTACAACTATTGGTTCTCTTAATACTCATCCTATTGAACCAAATTGAAACATCACCTTCTTGAGTGGTGGTGATTGTTTCAAGTTGGCTCCACTCTTGCCTAATCGCAAGAACTTTTGGGATTAACCATTGTTTACTTTAGATTTTGAAAGGTCAACCACATCCATTATACCTTCTCTCCTTGAAGAAGAAGAAGTAGAAGAATTTCTAGATAAAAAACTCATCTTTGCAGAAATCTAAACTATCAGTTTAATAACTAAAATATTTTTCTGCTCTACGTAGTGTACCCTGTCCTGCCTCAAACTACCCTACAGCAGTACTTCCTAGCCTTAAAAAAGACTTACAAATGCCAGTATCTAAGTGTCAGTACATAATACCCAAAGGCTACTCAAAACAATAGATACTTTAGCTATCTTGCTGATACCAAAGATTATTCCAAAGTAAAAGTAGTTTATCTAAAGTCTCTAACACTCTCTTCCCCTAATAGAAAAGAAAGTTTTTTGGGAAAGTTTTTGACCGTGGCTCTGTTTGAGAGATCGTGGCTCTGGGAGAGATTGTGACTTTGTGAGAGACCATGGCTTCGATACCACCTAACCCAAAATAGGATCAGAGCTCCTATCAATTAGCTCTGATGCCACTTGAGACTAAGATCTATGAATAGGATCTTGCTAACTATAAGATACTAGGTAGTTAGGCCCACCAAGATACTTCTATGGACCATAGGTATTCTAGGATCTAGCCTAAAATCTTTCTAATTAGAAACTAGAGCCTGCTAAGGTATTGGGTTAAACTACAGTTTGAGTTTGACCATTTAATTAAAAATTGAAATAGTAAAATTGATATTGAATAGTACTAAACAAACATAAACAATTGAGTGTTTTGGGTGCCTTGGTACAAATAGCCAATAGTCCTAGAGGCTCTCCTCATTGAATTCCTATCTTTGGAAGCAAGCTTCCATAGGTGCTAATCAAGATATTCCAATAGACTTTTGGTAATATGGCTATATAAGACATACCAACTGTGAATACAAAAATTGCATAAACAGTATTGAAATTTTATGAAAAATAAAATTTAAGAATAACTAAAGCATTTGCTTACAAGATTGAAGATATTGAAAGCAGTTGGCAGGCAGCTGTAAATTGATAAATTAAGACAAAGGATGTTAACATGTCAAATTGATAAAATTAAAATTTTATTAATAATTAAAATTTTGAAATATAAAAGATACACTCAACCCTTCAAGATTTGAGGTCATCCAAATTAGACTATTGAGGCTTGAAGCTACAAACTTGGGTCCGCAAGGTTGGAGCTACAAGGGTTTTGGATTTTTGATTGAAGGGAGTTTTTTGGATACAAGGGTTATAAGGATTCTCTTATGAGAGGTGGAGAGAGGCTACTCTTTTTAGCTTCCCTTTCACTCTTGCTGTCCTTCCTACTCTAGGTAATGCTCTCTTAGTCGATGAAGTGATGCCTTCTTCGGATGTCGGAGGAGCTTCTTATAAAAGGTTTGCAGACTTGTGCTTCTTTTGAGATTGTGGTCCTTGATATTCCTTGTGTTAGAGAAAACCAGGGGCGAAAACCATGGGTGAAGATGATTTTGGAGGAAGAATCTTCATGTCTTTTGTTGCTTTTGTCCTTTGAGTCTTGAACCATGGGCTTGAGTTATTTTGCATAATTTTTGCTTCTTTTGAGGAGATGCTATCTTATTTTTGATAAGATGCCATCCTTTGCAAAGGGACTTTCGTGAAGTCCAGCTGCAAAGCCTGGAGGGAGGATCAGCCTTTTACTGGTTGATGACAAATTAAGTATTCTTGAGTCTTTTAGAATGGCTTTTTAATAATTTTGCTAGTATTGGTGGATGAGCTAGATGTTGATGGTGATGCTTGTCTTTTCTATGAACTGGATCTGTGGCAGTGGATAGGTCTTTTCCTATGGATAATGAAAAAGCCTAGAAGAATCGATGGCGTTGGCAATGCCAGTGATGATCCTATTGAAGATTGTGATGAGGCTTGAATAGTTGCATTTTGTGGAATTAAAACTGCTAGATTACTAAAAGTCGGACTTTGGGCACTACGATTTGTTGGAGTTTGAGGCAGTGCATGCTTGACTTCAATTTGGATTTTGATGATAATTTTTTGGTGGCAACATCGGTGTCGTCGGTGATGATGATGTCAGTGGTGAGGCCTCCTACTATGGCTGGAAGTTGAGGAGGTCATCATTGTCAAGTTGGATAAGAGGATCAGAAGAAGTGCTAACGTAGTCTTTTTCTTCTTCCTCTTCTAGGTTTGAAATTGACTCCAGGATGAGCCTTTTATACTCGACCTTTGATTTGGCTCTTGCAAGCTTTGTACTGATCTTCGACCTTTGTTGTAAGAATCTTATAGTAGAAGGATCAATGAGTGGAGGTGCCTGCAAAGAGTATCGAGCAAGTCATTCAATTATTTTTGGTTTGGTGGCATGTTCAGAATTGAACTGAAATCATCATTTGACTTTGAATCTTCTTTCTAAGGGAGGAAGTAAAGGATTTTGAATGAAAATATATTTCTAGATAACAATCTAAAATTGGGCAAACTGGAATAGAATTCAAGAAGAATTAAAAATTTTTGGTTACATGCAGGGAGAATGATTTTTTTTTGAAATAGGTTAAAGTCCTCAAGAGCTGAAGGAGGTAAAATTTGAGGAATAGGACCATAATAATACCACCAGTTGCTAAACCAATAAGAAAATTGAAACTTTGCACCAATTTTAAAATAAAATAATCAGGAGTGTTTGTGTTGCGAATTTTGATAGAGAAAGACATTATATCAGGCCGTAATATAATCCTAGTAATTAAAATAGAATAAGTTTGTGAAAATCTTTTGAAATTGGAGGGATGATCTCCCCAAGTAGTAGGTGTTAAAACAAAGAGGATTTGAACTATTAAATGAGTATAAATATTTTTATTATTTTGTTGCCTATAGTGCTTAACAACTATAGACTTTGAATCTACTCAAATAAATTCATAGAAATTTTGAGATTTTTGGAGATCTTTTGGTTGAAAATGCCGATTTTGAGGAAAAACCTTTTCTGCCACCGCTTTTGGGTCATTTGCAACATATTCATCTTCAACCGTTACTATGGATTGAAGAACTTTTTTATCAAAATATTGGCATGTGACTTTTGGAGGTTGGATCGCTTGAATTGGCTTTGGATCAAAAATCCCAATAGCCATTTTGATTTTTAGAGAAATAAGTTGTAGATTTTGAACAGTTTCTGCAACTACTTTTTGAAATACTTCTGATTGTTCCAGGATGGCAATTGATTTGGAGATAGAGATAGTGAAGAAGGAAGAGGTGGAGGTTCTTTCTCTTTTTCTTCTTGGGATACTATCTTGTACCAGATTTTTGGTTTAAAAGTTGAAGGTTTTGTAAGACTTGGGTTTTTTGAAGTATTTGGCTCAGGGTTTATTTTGGCTTGTTTTTTGATTTGCTTTTTAGGTGCCCTTGGGACTTCCTTGTAAGAATTCCTGAACAAGAAAATCAAGAAGGGAATTGTCAGTACCCTTTTTAAACTCAATTTTAAAATTGAAAATGGACAAAATTGCATGCCATCTTATGAAAATCTATTTTGAAGAAAGGTTTTGAACATCTTTTTGTAAGATAAACTTGGCAGACTTGCAATCAATATATAAAAGAAACTTATGATTTAACAAATCAGATTGAAACTTTAAAATATATAAAGCAATTGATAAAACTTCCTTTTTGATTGTTGTATATTTTTATTGAGTTTCTTATCTAAATTATTTTGAGGTCAACTAAAAATCTTTTGGGTTTGGAGCCTATTTTAAATTTTATCAGGATAATTTTTTAGATTTAGAAGGATATCCCAAGTTCCTTCTTTTTTCATTAAGATTATAGGTAGGTCTGTTACTATCCATATCCTTCCATCAGTCCGATATTTATTTTCTTGAAACATTTTGGCCTCCTAGAAAAGATCAATATGATTGATGATTATATATTCTTCCATATGGAATTCTTCTATGAGTTTGAGTGGATCATTTTTTATGGTGTGATCATATTTTCGCTCTTGGAATAGGATAAAATAATTAATTTGAAAAGGATAAATAATTTTTACTATTTTTCTTTTTTTAATTTCACTATAAATTATTATGTCTATTTTTTTTTATTTCTTTCCAATTGCCTTAGGACCATGGAGATAATTTTTGAAAATATATCAAATGGACAGTCACAATCAGCGATAGCTAATTTGACTAGTCTTTTATACATGACTCTAATTGTAACTTTGGAAGGATCAACATTGATTTTTGGGATACTAAGTTTGGGCCAACACCAATCTAGTATGAGATATACATGAAGTTCCCTAAGTATATCTCTCACTTCATTGGGTTGGATAATTTTGCCAAAGATGATATTTTATAGTTCAGAAAATTAACATCTCCTGAGTTCTTTTCTAATACTCAATCATTTGCTGTTTGATCGAAGATAGTTGGAGACATTCTAATTGATTTTGAATTTGATTGATTGCATTATCTTTTAACAATTGAAAAGTTTTGTAAAAAGATGGATTGATAAATTGAAAATCTAAGTCTTATCCTAGGAATTTTGCTTTGATCCCTCCTTCATCTATATAGAATGGTTTGATCATATTGATAAAGGGGGTTCCTAAGATGACTGATTGATTCAAATCTTTGATTAAGATGAATAGAGTTTTGATGCACACATTATTGTTATAAACTAGTACATTGGTTAACTTGTATTTAATTTTGAGACTTAAACCACTAGCAGTACTTAGTTTTTCTTTTATTTTTTAAAAAATTTTGTATGAATTAATCCCTCTTGGATGCAATTTGAGTTTGCTTCAGAATCAATCAAGGCTATTGTGTCTAGTCTGAAATCATCTATAAGCATAGTGATTTTCACATTCCATTTTTGAGTTGTTAATTGAGAAATTACTTCAATGAAACTTGAAGTTTTTACATCTTTCATTTCTTGAAGAACTTATTTTCCTTTGATATTTTGAAGTTGGATTTTTATTTGAGCTATTTCTTTTTTGAGATTATTTATTTTTTCTTGTAAATCTTGTATTGTTATTGGTTTTTTTTTTTTAGGAGTTTCAAATCTTTTAAGTATATTACCTAAAGTGTAGATTTGAATTTTTTTTTCTTGTTTTTTCTATTAGAGAGTTTTTTAATTGCATTAAGTATTATTTTTTTAGTTTTTCATCTTGAACCTTATCTATAAAGTCTAAGAGAAGATTTTGTTCTTTTATTATTATACAGATATCTTCCTCCGAAGACTCTATGACTTGAGTTGATTCAAACTCAGAATCTGAAGATTCTATGTCTAAATTTAATAATAGATTTTTGAGATTTTCTTTGATTGAATTGATTAAGTTTGATTCATCTATTTCTAGATTATTTATTTTTCATTTCATATTGCAGTCTTTGCTAAAGTGTCCGACACTGCTGCGCCTACAACAGACTGGATTTTTGAAAGGTTTTCTTTTTGATAAAGAATTTCTCCTTCTTTTTGAAAGGTTTTGATTTTGATTTTGATTTTGATGTTTGAGTTTTGTAGGATTTTTATTTATAAGGTCTCCTAGATTTCCAAGGTGGCATCCATGGAGGTTTAGGCTTTGCTCTTTTCATGCATTTCTTACAGACTTTTTATTTTTTAGATGGTCTTTTGGACTTTTCTAAGGGTTGCATACCAAATTGTTCACAGAAAGTTCCTAGTTTTTTTCTACTATCAATTTATTCTTTTTTGAGTTGTTGCTTCAGCTTCATCTCTGTACAGGGATTCAGTCCTTCATTGACTATATTGATTAGGTCTCCATATGTCAAGTGATCATATGGGATCTTACCATTATATTGGTTTCTAAGTTTTGACATAATTTTTTCTAAGAAAATTGTTGGCAATTCGGTCAGATTTTTTTTTCAGAAGGATTGGTTACAAACTTCTTTGGTAAAGACTTTAGTTAAAAAGATATCCTTATACCATTTGAAATCTTGAAGTTTTTTACATTTTATGTTTGTTAAAATCTCAGATGACCTATCCTTAAACTTTACAGGATCACCTACAAAATGTTTAGCTATTGCAAAAACTAAGGTTGGGACTACATCTTGCATATCCTAACCTTCTTCATCTTTGATGACTTGGCCATCTAAAATCATTTTGACTATGGTTAAAATTTGAATTTTTTCTTCATCAGTGAGATAGAAATCCCACCAACCTTTGAGCTGGCTCATGAAGCCAGCAATTAAGGCTTGGGCTATGGCATGATCTTGGGCTCTATCTTTAGTTTTATAGGCTGTGGCTACCATAGTCATTTCTTCAAGGACATTAAGAATATTGTACTCAAACAGCCTATCTATGTTCTACTCATAGATTGCTGTGGTCGAGTATTGATTTTGAGTTATAGACTTTTCTTCAAAGCCCAAGTCTGACATTGATGGTCTTGACTAGAATGATCTTTGAGGATTTGGACCATACTGTTTTGATGAACTAGCCCAACTTTTGATTTTATTGATTTTTAGGTTTGGATTGAAGATTTTTAGGTCAAGTATACTAGACTTAGATTCTACATTTTTAGTTGAGTCTGGGCCTTCACTTTGGGATTGTTCTATAGGCTGACTCTAGCTATCTTCATCCTGGTTCAGTATAGAAATTGATTTTTTTCTATCTGGAGTATCTAAAATACTATGAATTGATTCAAAATTTTCTAGTCTTTTATTCACTTTTTCCAGTAAGTTTTTTCATTAAATCTGTTCACTGTGTTTTTTAGATACTTCAAACGATTTGAATATTGATGTTGCACTTGAAGATTTGGTTTGAGATTTATCTTCATTTATTTTATTTTCTATTCTAATGAGTTAATCACCTATTGTTTTTAAATTTTAATTTATAAACTTATTTTGTTTTTATATTTTTTACATCTTTTCTGTTAACAGCTTCAAAAGGTTCATTTTTTATTTCTAAAGGGTTTGCTATAACTTTGGTTTCTGTAATAGGAATTTCTATTTGTTGGAAAGGAGGATGAGTTCTTTCTATCACCCTGCCCTTATTTTCTTACCAGGAAATTAAAATTGTTTCTTTATCTTTTAATATGTTAACTTCTTTTGGCTTATTATGCCTTTCAAACCAATCAAAGAATTCAATATGCTCCTTGATTGAGTTCATAAATGCATAATAGTGCGATTGAATTTCATCACTTTGGATTTTGTTGTAAGTTTTGAAAAATTCTTCTCTTTTGGTTTTATTTCATTCAGCATAGAATTCTCTCCTAAGGAGATCTTTGTCTATAGTAAATTTGAAATTGATTACATTGATTTCAAGGTCAGCCATTTGAGAGTAGGTTGGGAACAGATTTAGAGATTCTATTCTAGTTGGTTCCTGATAGGCTAGTTTTGAAATATTAGTCCTAGGATCTACCTAGGCCAAATTGACATCTATTGAACAGCTTTGCCTTGATGGAGCAACAGAAGAGGTTGAAGTTGAAGGAATAGTCAGAGAATCAAATCTACAACTATTGGTTCTCTAAATCCTCATCTTGTTGAACAGAATTGAAACATCACCTTCCTGAGTGGTGGTGATTGTTTCAAGTTGGCTCCGCTCTTGCCTAATTGCAAGAACTGACTTTTTGAGAAGCCAATCCTCAGGAAGTTGAACTTGATACCAGATCAGTGTTCTGGGGATGAAAATATTTTCTTTGCTTGGGTCAATTTGGAAATAATCTGTTTGACCCTGAATTTGTTTGTTCAAGGCTCCTATGTGGTTGAGGGTATTAACAGTTTTGAAATACATTTTTATCAAAACTGCGGCCGAATAGGAACCAAGTAACATATTGAGGTTGTGAAGTTTGATTTCTAATTCTAAGGCTTTGAGGATATTTTTGTCTTGGATTTTGATAGTGAGGTCTGTGTTGCAATTGCAGTGGACTGGACCATCAAAAAGGCTTGATTCTACCATTTCTAGGATTGAGTCATGGTATTCTATAAACCTACCATCCTTTAGGCACATTAGAATTGCACTATTGATACCTTTATGGATTAAAGGTTTGATAACTATTTGGACCAAGCCTAGGTGTAGGAATTCATATTTGTTTTTGATATTTGCAATTAATTCTTGATTGATTAAAGGAATTAATTTATGGTCTTTTGAGATTGAGATTGTCTTTTCTATCATTTTGATTTGGGGATTCCGGATTAACCAATTGGTTTTGTATATTATTTTGAGAGGGACTTTTAGGATTAACCATTGTTCGACTTTGGATTTTGAAAGGTTAACCACATCCATTATACCTTCTCTCCTTGAAGAAGAAGAAGAAGTAGAAGAATTTCTAGATAAAAAATTCATCTTTGTAGAAATCTAAACCATCAATTTAATAACTAAAATAGTTTTCTGCTCTATGCAGTGTACCTTGCCCTACCTTAAACTGTCCTACAATGGCACTTTCTGGCCTTAAATGGGCTTACAAACAGTAGTGTCTAAGAGTCAGTACACAATATCCAAAGGCTACTCAAAGCAGTAGATACTTTAGCTATCTTATTGATACTAAAGGTTACTACAAAGTAAAAGCAGTTTATCTAAAGACTCTAACAGAGCCATAGTTTAAGGCCCAGAATGTGGTATCATATCCACCTACCCCGAATATATATATAAGGCCCAGAGCAGGTGGTATCATATCCTGACCGTGGCTTTGTTAAGTCCCATTTAAGGCCAGAAAGTGCCACTGTAGGGCAATTTAAGGCAGGGCAAGATATATTGCGCAGAGCAAAAAATATTTTAGTTATTAAACTGATAGTTTAGATTTCTATAAAGATGAGTTTTTTATCTAGAAATTTTTCTACTTCTTCTTCAAGGGAGAAGACTGATTGACCTTTCAAAATTCCAAGTAAAATAATGGTTAATCTCAAAAGTTTCTAAATTAGGCAAGAGCAGAGCCAACTTGAAACAATCACCACCACTCATGAAGGTGATGTCTCAATTCGGTTCAACAGGATGAGGATTGAGAGAATCAATAGTTGTAGATTAGATTCTCCAATTATTCCTTCAACTTCAACCTCTTCTATTGCTCCGTCAAGACAAAGCTGTTCAATAGATGTCAATCTGACCTAGATAGATCTTAGGCCCAATATTCCAAACATATCTCCAAACATATCTCCAACCTACTCTCAAATGGCTGACCCTAAAATCAGTGTAATCAATTTCAAATTCACCACAGACAAAGACCTCGTTAGTAGAGAATTCTATACTGAATGGAACAAAATGAAGAATTTTTCAAAACTTAGAACAAAACCCAAAGAGATGAAATTCAATCACACTATTATGCATTTATGAACTCAATCAGGAACCATATTAGATTCTTTGATCGATTCGAAAGGCATAATAAGCCAAAAGAAATTAACATGTTAAAAGGTAAAAATAATTTTAATTTTCTAGCAAGATGGTAAGGGCAGGGTGATAGAAAGAATTCATTCTCCTTTCCAACAAATTAAAACTGCTGTTAGAAAAACCAAAGTTATAACAAACCCTCTAAAAATCAAAAGTGAATCTCTTGAAGCTGTTACTGAGAGAGATGTAAAAACTATAATTGAACAAAATAATTTTACAAATCAAAATTTAAAAATAATAGGTGATCAACTCATTAGAATAGAAAATAAAATAAATAAAGATAAATCTCAAATCAAATCTTCAAGCACAACACCAATATTCAGATCGTTTGAAGTGTCTAAAAAACACAGTGAATAGATTCAAGAAAAACACTTGCTGGAAGGAGTCAATAAAAGACTAAAAAATCTTGAAGCAATTCATAGTATTTTGGATACTCCAGATAAAAAAAAATTAATTTCTATACTGAACCAAGATGAACATAGCTAGAGTTAGTCTATAGAACAATCTCAAAGTGAAGGCCTAGATCCAACTCAAAACGAAGAATCTGAGTTTAGTATACCTGACCTAGAAAAACCTTCAATCCAAATATAGAAATTAATAAAATCAAAAGTTGTGCTAGTTCATCAAAATGCTATGGTCCAAATCCCCAAAGACCATTCTGGTCAAGACCTTCAATGCCAGATCTGAACCTTGAAGAAAAGTCTATAATCCAAAATCAATACTTGTCCACAGTATCAGCAAAATGGAGGTCAACAAGATAATCTTCTGATTCCAGGTTCTAGAATTTACAAGAAAAGTTTCATATTCTAGCAAACTGGTATGGTGCCAGTCCCTTGCCATCCCTAATTGGTGTATCTATCCTGATAACATCTCCGCCCATATAGAAGCTGTCCTTTTGGATATCGATGCCACCATGAACTATGGAGAGTCATCTACCCCTCCTCCATTTATACTTAACAAGCTATTCGGGACATCTAGCATTGCTCCAAGATCAAGAGAAATTTCCAAGGATTCATTTCCACTCAAAGATCAGATATCTGGAAATGATTCTAGTATTGTTGCAGCTAAGCCCATTTCGAGTTTAAAATTATCAGACTCTCTATCAGAAACAAGCTTAATAGGAGCAATTCTATCCCCCTGATTACTCCTTTTGATGTAGTTTGGCATTCCTTGGATTCTTTTATAGCTTCATAGGGATATCAGGCAAGCCAATGCAAGCGCCGAAGTTTGGGGACATTGAGAAACCGACAAAATAGGAACTTCCTGCAAATGACCTATCCTTTAAGAATCCAAATCAAAGGACTAAGGTGGTGTTTGGTGCATTACATAGGTAATGTTGCTATGGTAATATGATTACAGAAGGAATATGATTATCAGGTAAAATTACAGGGAATCCTATATTGCAGTGTTTAGTATGTGCAATAATATTATTGTAAAATTATAGAAAATCCTACATTGCAGTGTTTGGTATACAATTTAGATTACGTAGAATATAAGCTAATTTTTTCAAAGTACCCCCATCTTTGCTTATTGATTATTATTTATTTTTTAGAGGGACAACTTAATTTTGAGATCAATCATTTTTTGTGATATCATCCATTATGTTTTTTTTTCTATTTTCACCAACTGGGACTACCCATAATTTATTTTGATTTATTTTGATGAGAATATTTTGGTCCTGAAGTTATCTTATTGCAAGATTGCAGGATTATCAGATTACATGTAATCGCATAGCCACCTCTCCCTAGACAATCAGATTATCTCTTTTTGAGATAATGCTGCATTATATATAATACAACATTACCTGCAAAAGTAACGAAATAAACAGTATAATCTGATTATCTGTTGTAAAATTATATGTAATCTTATCAGGATTACGTGCTACCAAAATGCCCCCTAAACTTCTGGACAATTCCCCATGATTTAAGCAAGCACATGGCATCAAGAACTATTTAGAACTCATAATTTTTTTAGGATATTCTTAAAGAATGGGGGGAAAAAGTAAAGTAGCATGTGGATTTTTCTTTTTTTTTTTTGTTTTTAGAGAATAATGGTGCAAAGCAGTTATGGGGATGGTTAATGGTCATTATATTTTTGTGTTAGCACGAAAATGTCAGATAGTATAGTTGATGTTGATTCCATACAGCATCAAAGAACTTACCAGCTGTTGAGTCATACAGATTGCGATTGCTGGTTTCAGCCATATCGACAGCTTCTCCGATCTCTGTTTGTGGAGAATCACCTGAAATTGGTCGATAAATCAATCAGAAAATGGTCAAATGACCAAGGTTTCGAATTGATCAAATCACTTGAACCCTAAACTTCTCCCCTTCCCTTAAAAGGTTCCATCTTTGCCAGATATGCAAGAAATCTAGATGCAGGAACTTAACACGCCAAGCCAAGAAAGTGGCATAACAACCATACCAGTTGCACCGTTAGGAGGTGGGTTTTCTCCACTTCTTGCCATTTCTCCAATGCAAGAACTCTCCTACGCTGTAAGGGGATTTCCTTAAAGAGCAGCAATTCAGCAAAGAATGCCACCATGAGTTTTAGACTGATGGAACCCATGGCTGATAAGAAGTGGAGGAGGGAATAGATTTGAAACGAAGAAGGGAAAAAGACAAAAAGAAAAGGGAATAGTCGAATACCCAAAGAAGGTTTAATCTTTAGAAGAGATCAGATGAATTCTTTTGTTTGGAGAAGAGAAAGAGAGGGAAAAAAAAACTGACCGTTGGTGGTTTTGAAATTTGAAAAACGCAAGCGGTGGCGGTGGCGATTGGAGCACGGTTAATGCCGTCCCTAGATCCTTCAAATCAGCGCGCTGATCCGAAGGATCCTAACCTTCTGATGGATGGGTCCATGGTACTTCTAGGTGCCGTTTCCTTAATAAATTCCATTAACGGACCTGCTACTTTGGTGAAACGGCAAGATCTGCGCACCACCAATCAAAATATGAAAACATCGCGATATGAGGTTTCTGTGCGTCGCTGGGGGAAGAGCATGGCGGGCATGCTGCCGCAATTATAGCGGCGGATTATTTCCTTGTATGTCTGAAAGTGTGGCGGTCTATTTCATGCTGTCCTCCTGACTCCATTAGAAAAGTCATATGGAAAGAATCCAAGGGCCCATGGGTGAAGACATCAGTTCATATTTTCACATATTTTATATATATATATATATATATATATATATATATATATATATATATGTCAAAATGTTTATTTAATCTAATTAAAAGTAAAAAAAAAGTATGAGTAAATTAAAAAAATTCCCTTCTGATTAGGGATAAATATACTCAAAAATTATTCATGCATCTTATATTTTTTGGCAAATGAAATTTCTAATGTATTCAAGAGAGATTAATCAACTTCAAATTTGTATATGTTGGTTACTGACTATTGGCAAACTTTACCTATATGCACTAATCTTGCTAGTGCTGAAATCGGATTAAATACATCCATATCCATATTTGTTTTGTCTAACAAATACAGATATAGATATTATATGGATACAAAAATTTATATCCATATTTGTTTTAAATGGATATGGATATTTGTGGTAGTGGGAAGGGCATCTTTAGTCCCACATCGGTTACGAATCAAGAAGAAGTATGGTTTATATGGATTGGAACCTTCTGTCCCACATGAGGTACTTTTTAAAGGATAAAACCGTGAGGTTCTAAATGATCAAGACCCATGAAGCCTAAAGATAATCATAAGCCAAAGTGAACAATACCTCACATATGCGAGCGTGGAGTCAACCCAACCATCCGAGCCATTTGATCTCTTGACCCTTGATCGTAACATTAACTCCATCTATGGAAAAAGCCTCATGCCCACACACACATACTCCCCTTTGACTAGGGAGCTATATTACGATAGTGGGAAGGATATCTTTAGTCCCATATCGATTATGAATCAAGAAGGAGTATGGTTTATATGGCTTGAAACTTTCTCTCCCACATATGGTGCCTTTTAAAGGGCAAAATCGTGATGCTCTAAATTACCAAGGTCCATTGAAGCCTAAGGCCCATTGAAGCCTAAAGATAGTCATGAGCCAAAACGAACAATACTTTAAATGTGCGAGTATGTAGTCAACCCAACTATTCAAGCCATTCAACCTCTTGATCCTTGATCGCAACAGATACAAGTCCAATACTGAAAGTATGGATATAATTATTGATATAAGTTGAATAATTAAATTTTATGATTACAAAATCAAAATTATTACTAAATAGATGATAAATCAATTTAATAGTATGTTTATGTGGTTATATATTTCTCTTAAAACTTAATAAGTGCTATATACAATTATATAAGATTATAAATTATTCAGATATTTAGATATGGATTGGATAGTTGTGTATCCAGATGCGGATACAAATATAGATATTAGTCGGATCTTTAAATTTTTGTCTATATCTATATTAATTTGGATATAAAAATGGATTTGAATGGATATTATCCATATTAACTTTACCCCTAAATCTAGCTACAAATTAATGGAAATTAATCATTGCTTGTAGTGCAACCTTGTTTGAGGTTGAATGGCCAAAAGATATTAAGAAAAAAGAAAACCACTTGTTTTAAAACTAATCTAATTATGTTTAGGGTCCTCTAAAGTTATCTTTTGTTTATTTAGGATTCTTTCACTCTTATAATTCAAATTATTTTTAAATCTTCTTACATATAAATTTCTCTGGAGATTTTCCCTCATTTATCTTCACTTGTTTATGCCCTCATGCATGGAACTTTTTAATGTAACTGCCTTGCGATACACCTCAGATCTGACCTACTCGATCTGACCAATGAAAGCTCACTCCATGGCATCCACTAAAGGTGCCACAAGGTCATTTAAAGCTCCTTCAACATGTGGTGGTCAAACAGCTCGGTCCATGAACATGTCCCACACAATTAAGCCCAACAATATGTATAACATGCGAGCAATTATTGAGTAGTTAAGACTTGGTAATTGACACAGATCCTCATCCTTTATAAATAACTCAAGGGACCTATAAATATAGTCACTCTTACTCTTACACTAACTCTTACTTTTTTTTATGCCTCCACCATTCTCCAAAATCCTTGCCTAACTCAGGCATCAGAGGATCCTTAGCTAGACAAAGTCGAGTGACTTTCAGTGTTCTCTATTCTGATTTCTAATTGGACTCATAGCTTCGAGCAGATCAATCTAAGCACTCCAAGTAGGACTAACCAATCACTATTTGTTCTCGCATTCAGTTTGTTCAAGTTGGATTTGGCAAGAACACCTTGATTTCTATCATATTATGTTTCCATTGCTAATCTCCTTTTCAATCGAAAACCCCGGTGCCATGAAAACTCATCCAATCTCACAAAATTATGATCTAATTGTTTAGTCTATAGGGTTAAAAAAGGGTTCGATTTCCTACTATCAAAATTGGATAGTCTCAAGGGAAAAAGAGAGGGTGCATGATTGCATGACTTGAAACAAGGTTCTGTAGGCTGAGGTGATTTAGATCAAGTTTTGAGGGCCTAGAGGTGTTGGAGTATGGGGAAATTGAATAATGCAAGATAACCCAATGATCCGGTAAACTTTTTGCCATTCCCTTTTACTCCTAGATAAGTTAATGAGACTAAATGTACTTAAAAATTAAAAGAAAAAGAGAAAGCACCAAGCAAATGTCAGTGAACATGTCTTAGTATTATATATGCATTCATATTTATCTTTTCCACTCAAACCAAAATAATCCTTATTGTTTAACTAAATATCGATTTCATTAATCACCATCTATCAAGGGATAATCATGCTTCAAGTTGTTTATTATTATAAAACTAGACGAATGACTTGCTCTCCTCTTTCTATCCTTTGCTTTAAAAATTTGCTATTTTAATAATTAAAGAATAAAAACTATAACCATCATAAAATGGATGAAGATTGATCAAATTAGTCATCAGTTGAATAATAGGAATTACTGTGTCTCAATTACTAAGATGAGGTGCCACATGTCTTTTTAGAAGAAAGGAAGATTGTTTATTGTATCAAAAAGAGTGATGGAAGTATCTAAACCTTTTCTGATCTTGAGAGCAAAGAAGGGAGATCCATCAATACTAAATCTTTGTTTACTAAGCAAAAGGATGTAACCATTGAGATAAGCCCCAAATTTCTAATAAGAGATTTTGATTCAATGACACCATGGCATGAGTTCTCCTGCGAGGAAGAGAGATATTAAATAGATGTCTTGAAAACTGATTGAACCAGCTTAAACTATCAACTGACCAATCTGGTGGACCACATTATGCCTGTTGCCACTGAACTCCGTTGAGATCCTCAATTGGATGCCGAATAAATGTGCCTTACTGTTGATGGTGAGAGAACCTGCAAGATGAAGTCCTCTTATCGAAAGTTGTCCCATGAGGAATTCTCTGATACTTAAGTTAGCTAGAGTTAAGGAAACAGTAGAACAAAATTATAGAAGTGAGAGCTTAATGTTTATCAAGAAAAACTTATCCCAATCCCCCTTTTACCTCGCTTTATACAAGGGTGCAGTTTGTCGTTGTTCTATAACCTCCATCCCTTAGAATACAAGAATGTGGAAGTTACCAAATTCAAGTAAATTGAGTGGGCAGTTATTTTGGCCCATGATCTTTTAGTTATGAGTAGTTAGTGCTCGCGTCATGCATTGTAACCATTCTCTAAGCCCTAGTCTTCCAAGTCATGTATTACGGTTTTTTCTTACATTCTTAGCTATCAACGGAGTAAGACAATCGATTGAATATAGATAAAATCATCAATCTATAAATGACCATGTTGCTAGATAAATCATTGAGTGTTGTCGGGTTGAAATCATCGACCATCATCTGAGTAGATTTGGCAACATAGCTGATTTTCAGCTATAAGCTAAGTAAGATTGTCAGAATTCTTCTGATGTCATAGTTCCAAATATTTGTGCCAATACTTGCCCCCTAGTTTCGAGTCCAAAATAGTCTAAGAGCTTTAGGCGAAGGAGTAAATCAAGATTTCAGATTTTGAGCTCGATTTCTGGTGCATGCCTAGTGCATCGTTTCTTTTGCCGCCTATATTTATTATCATCTCAAAAAGGCATATTAAGCCATTTTGTCGTCTCATGAGTCATGCAGCAGTTATGATTGTGGACTGCGTGAAGTGATATTTTATAATGATTTTGAAAGATTGAGGATTTGAGTGATCGCCTTCGAGCCACTCGTAAGTGGCCACATGTTGACAGAGTATTAGCCCTGAGACTTTTATCATGGATTCACTTTGCTTGGTGAGATCGTAGTGGTGGTGTTTTGAATAGTCATGGAACTTGTTAGCCAGGATCTCTGCCACGTGTCAACATCATTGAGGAGATCAAGAACCGAAGGATTGATTGTGGCCATTGAGGATGTTTAATTATATATTATAGGCCCTTTATCCTTGAAAGTTTCTTTCCTACTATTGCCTTCTTTAACCTCCAAGTAGGGGTAGCAATCGGGTTGGGTCAGATATAAATGGATCAGTCGGATATGGGTTAAGCCAAAAAAATTTCAATCTAAATCTGACCTATTTAATAAATAGGTTAAGTTCTGAAACCCGAACCTAATCTATTTAATAAATGGGTTACCCTATTTGACCCATGTTACCTATTTAATCGAGTCTCATCTGACCCTATTTTTAAAAAAAATCGAGAAATGAAGAAATTATCGAAGGGGACAAAGACCGAGCTCTAGCTGATGGGAGAATTCGACGAGTAATGCCACTGCTAAGATGAAAATCAAAAGGAGAATCACAAGGAGGAAGAGGAGCTCTCCCCCTTATTTTTTTGTTCCCATGCTCCACCCACATCGATGACCATGCTGGGGACCACATTGTTGCCCTCAACGACCCCTACACTAGGTCCCCCAACCTTTTTGGCCGCCTCGACCCACTCCCAACCATCACTCCACCCTCACTAACCTCTTTAGCTGCCTTGACAGCTCGACCCCTCCCTCATTGCCTCTCTGTCCATGCTGCTTTCAGCCACCACTACTCCCCCTCGTACCTAGCTGCATCCATCCCGACCTTCCTATTGAGAAATATATCCTAAAGCCAATCGTTTGATAATTATGCTAATCATAAATATATATAATTGATAAATAATAAAAATTATTTGATATTTTTCATCACAAAGATACATTTTCTAACGAACTCCTATATTGTGATGAAGTCCTTAAGACTACTTTAATCGATAAATGAGGATTTATCGTGTAGTCCTTAAATTGGTTCGCGACCAAACGATACACTATTACTAGGACGATAGCCATATCAAGTGCAGGTCATTATGTACTATATGCGTTGGTTATCCTCATAACCAAATAGTATGGAGACACTGGTATAGCATGCAGGTGAGATGTAGGAGTACATCATCACTAAACATGACCAACTGCAAAGCACTCTGCTGTTAAGGATAGCTCGCGAAGGATATAGATATAAGTATCCTTCCGATCTGAGATTGATAAGTAATATATTTTTATATTTATTGAAGATATTTTTGGTAATTTATAATGCTAACATCTTCTTAAAAACCTAATTTCATGAATAAATTAGATTTTTTTGCAAAAAAAATAATTTTAAAAAATATATAAAATTAGAGCATATTTATAAAAAATAGATGTTGATTTAATTGAGTAATTTAAACATCAAAATAATAAAAAATTTTGATAAATTTAATATATATTTTTTATTATTTTTCAGACAAAATTTGGAGCAAAAATCAAGCCAAAATACCATAAAAAACATTGAAAATTACCTTCGATGCATGGTGGACTGGCCACTCGATCCACAAAATCAAGGGTGCGGTCCACAAGAATAGTTCACGGTCCACAGGTGCGGTCCACAGTGGAAGGAAGGATTTTTTGCACTGATCGATGGTCCAGATCAAATTTGGAGCTCGATCCAACGACTGTGGTGGTTCCCGACTTTGTTAAGGAGAGATTTATGCGATCCAACAGCTGAAATTCCATCTGAAGCACGATTAGATGGTCAGAAATGCATCCAACTTTGATAAGGATTAAAACATCAGATTTTGAGTTGATCTGAATGGTTCAAAGATGATCCGACGGTCAGAAATTAATGTAAAGGATATTATACGAATTCTAAGGGTTTTATGACTCCTTTTTCTACTAAAAAAATATAAAAAATTTATCTATAAATAGGAGATCCAGGAATAAGAGTAGAGAGGAGAAAAAAATCAAAAAAAAAAGTAAAAAAAAATAGAAAAAAAATTAAGGAGCTTTAAGGATCAAATATTGAGAGATTATGGAGCTAGAGATCTTGATGCGTGGCTAAATCACTTCAATCTAGAAATACGATGAAGCCTGTAGATAGATTTTTATTTTTTTTATTTTTTATATATAATTTTTATGTAATAAAATTATGCTTTTATTTCATATCTTTTTATTTTTTTTTTGAAGTATTGATCCAGCCTACACGATCTATATCCTATACTGATGTGCCGTGATCCATGGATATGGTACGTGCTTTGGAGAGATAGATCGTGATATGCTAGATTAAATCTTATATCTTGTAATTGAATTTAGATAGTTTATACTCTAATAGGATGAGCTGTAATCTACTGATACAGTCTGTATCCCTTAGAGATAAGCTATACTAATATCTTAATCACAAAAATTAATATTACAACATAAAAAAAATAAATTTAATTTGCATGGTGGATTCGAAATTCTCAGATTATTTCTCTGACTTATTTTCTTTCATAAATTAATTTATATTTATAATTAAATTTTTTCTATTTTATTTCTATTTAATCCTTCTACAAATAATTCTCTTTTATTTCTTCTTAAAAAAAAAAAAAAGATAATCACCCTAGATCTCCGTGGAAACGATCTCTACTCACCCTATCTATATAGTTTAAGTTAGTTTTTATTCTTGACCGCCTACGACAGCGATCAAAATTTTGACACCATTGTCGGAGATCTAAGTATGATTATTTTTTTTAAAAAAAAATTAGTTGCTTTCTAATTTGCTTAGTTCCTTAGTCAAACTTACTTTCTTTCAAAAAAAAAATCTCTAAATTGACACCTCATAATCTACTTAGGGAATTAGATATTTAATCACAAAATCTAAAAAGTGAAACAAATCAATTTACTCTTGACTAACTATCAAATCTGGCCATCTTTTCTTCTTGCATTACATAAGTCCATAAAACATCTTAAGGGCACAATCCTAAACAAAATAAAGTGGAGATTTTATCATCCTTCCTTGGCCCACAAACCACCATTCTGCATATTGTATTGACCTAAATCTTAACTTAAAATCAATTAGACATTGGCTCCTAAGGACTGTCGAGCTCAATAGGATAAAGAATCCAAAGAGTTGGACCGAATTAGGATTAGTCAGTTTGACTGGTGTCTAGGAAAGTGGTTCAGAGACTACATCCTGAAAGAAGGTGATTATTTAATTGATTCTGTTCGCTTATCTGACCAACTCGGTGTCTAAGGAAAGCAATGAGGGGCCCCCCACCAACTTTATATTTATCTGGCCAGTTGAGTGGCTAGTCTTTTATCTGGAGTGCTCAAAAGTAACCTTGACAGTTAGGAGCTGTCTAGATCTAGGGTTATCCTTAGATAGGATTGTCTGTATAACTTGATTACTAACCTACAACCATTAACCCTAATTAAAATACTCTTCTCTATCATCTCTAGATTTAGGACTCCTTAGGCTCTCATCTTTAGAATTTTCTTCTCATCTATCTCTCTTTCCTCTTCTCTTTAAAAAAAATTACAAAAATAACTAAAAATTCTCAATTTTTTTCTTAGACAAGGATATCTGATCGATTAGTGAGAATTGATTCAAACCCTACCCTAATCCAAGAAAATTCTGAGTCCACAATGAGTGAAGTCAATCAATCTCAGGTCCTAAAAGATCTTTGCTATCCTGTTGGGTCAGCCCAACCATCTTGTATCAGACTTCTCCAAACCAATGCAACAACTTTTAAAATTAAACCTCAAATCATTAACATGCTCCCTAAATTCACTGGTAATCAAGATGCATATATTTTTATTAGAGAATTTGAGAAAGTATGTGACACCATGAGAATACACCAAATGTCAAATGATGCTATTAAACTTAGGCTGATTAATTTTGTTCTTAAGAATAGTGCTAAGAAATGGTTATATAGTCTGCCCAACCACTCGATCACAACTTGGGATGGATTTGTAAAAACTTTCTTGAGAAATTTTTTTTCACATCATAAAACAGCTAAGTTAAGAAATAAAATTAACCAATTTTATTAATTTGAGGGTGAGTCTTTCTGGAAGTATTTTGATCGTTGCAAGAATATTTTAACCTAATGCCCACACCATGGAATTGAGACTTGGAGACTATACCAAACCTTTTATGAGGGACTAGACCCAAACTCTAGAACCATGCTAGAGTCAATGTGTCAGGGTCAGTTTATACATAAGGAAGCCAATGAAGCTTGACAATTCTTAGAAGACCTAGTAGAAAAGAGCCTGCAGTGGGAAGCAACTAGTGAACCTACAAGAGGTGCTATGCACCAAGTATCCACAACCCTAGCTACAGAGGCCAAAATAGATACTATACTACGTAGGTTAAAGGCCTTAGAACTCAGGGACACACCCAAGTGAACCAAGTTTCAACATTTACTTGCAATGGATGTAATGCCACAAACCACATCATAGAAGAATGTCCCTTTTTGATGAATCCAACTGGGAACGAAGTAGCATAGGTTAATGCTGCCTACTACAAACCTACAAATGACCCTTATGCACCAACGTATAACCCAGAATGGAGGAATCACCCTAACTTTTCTTGGTCACAAGGGTCAAATCCTAGTAGACCTGTCCTTAATCAATCTAATCAAAGGCCCACTCAACCATCAAATTATTCATAAGGCTTCAACAATGATCAAAGGCTTAATGCACTAGAAAAAGGGTTAGAGATTTTAATAAAAATCACTTCTGATAGTATACAATTTAATGACCAAAAATATAATTCACTAGAGAAAAGCCTTGAAGCTTTGACAAAAAATATAAATAATTTCATGCAAACCACGAGCCAACTGTAAATTCAAATACCTAAGCCATTGCCCATCTAGAAATGCAATTAAGTCAGTTGGCTACCACCATCAGTGAAAAGAAAAAAAAAATGGCCAAGCCCACCTGAACCTAACCTAAGAGCCCAAATTGGTCAACAATCTCAACCTGAAGGTCGATTCAACCATGTAAATGTAATGCACACCTTAAGGTCTGAGAGATAAGTAGACAATCAGGTAGGTATAACTAAGAACCAAGAAGACCAACCGACTAAACCACAGACTGATCAGACCAAGTCTGATGAGCCTGAATCAACAAAAGTTGATGAGTCATCCAAGTCAATTACAGATCCCATCATTAGGTTCAAGCAAGTTGAGACATCAACCACCAATCCTATAGCTCCTTTTTCAAATAGACTTAGGTCCAACAGACACTCAGCCCACATGGATCAAATCTTAAAGATATTCAAACAAGGAAAAGTAAATATTCCTCTGCTAGATATGATCCAACAAGTTTTCACTTACGCTAAGTTTCTGAAAGACCTATGCACAAAAAAGAAGACCACTAATGTTCCTAAGAAAGCCTTCTTGGCAGCTAGTGTGAGCTCATATCTTTCAAGCCACATGCCAGTCAAGTATAAAGATCTAGGATCTCCTACAATCTCATGTGTCATTGAGAAAATCATCATTGATAGGATCTTGTTAGACCTAGGATCTAGTGTGAATATCTTACCTTATTCGATCTATGAGAAATTGGGGATAGGAGAATTAAAGCCTGCAGAAATTATATTGCAATTGGCAGACCGATCAGTGAGAATCCCTAAGGGAGTTGTGGAGGATGTGCTAATCAAGGTCAATAATTTCATTTACCCTATGGATTTTGTGATTTTAGAAACTGAACCAGTGTCAAACCCAAAAGGTCACATCCCAGTCATCTTAGGTAGACCATTTTTAGCAACCACCAATGCCCTGATCAACTGCCGTGATGGACTCATGAAGCTCTCATTTGAAAACATGTCCATTGATCTTAATATTTTTAATCTTGAAAACAAAAAGGACCAATTAGTTGATGTAAACTTGATCCAGGATGAGATCTATGAGACCATTGACCCAGGAGAAGAAGATTTTAACTGTAATCTCTGGCCAGATCAAAAATTTAAAATAGCTTATGAAATTTCTTCATCTAATGATCAGAGAGTTCATCCACAATGGCAACCACCTGTCAAATCACTTATAAAAATGAATTTTTTGAATGAACCAATTGAAGAAATTCAAGTCCAGGAGATTAATGCCCGGCTTGATTCACCTCACCCACCTTACCTACTTGAATTTGTCAATCCAATATTTGATATAGGATAAGTGAGGTAGAATTAGTATGGTCTGACTGAAGATAAACTTAGCGCTCTTTGGGAGGCACTCCAAATTTTTTTATTTTGTTTTAACTAATCTTTATTTTTTTAAGAATAAAGGACTGCTCTATGTGGAAGTACCTGTCAATAATTTGGTCTGACTGAAGATAATAAACTTAGCACTTTTTGAGAGGCAACCCAATTTCAGCTTTTGCTTTTGCTTTCTTTTGTATTTTGTTTAGGTTAATCGAGGCTTGCTTCATATCTTTTGTAGGGATTTGAAGATAAAATTGACTAAGTTGGAGGGAGAACTAATTTTGAAAAGATTTCTGAATCAGGTGACATCTCTCCTTTTCTTTCTCCTTGCATGCACCCTTCATTTTTTCTACTCCATTGAGGACAATATCGATTAAGTTAGGGGGGAGAATAAGAAAAAATTTAAATTTTTTTTTAAGTCCTCAAGTAAGTTAGTATTTAGTATTTAAGCACTTGATTTACTTAAGAATCGAGTTAAACCAAATATTTTTAAAAGAAAATTGATGTACAAATTAGAGAGTTTATGAGATAAGGATTAAGTATTAAGAAAACTCAATAAAGAGTTAAGTTTAGAACTTAAACAGTTTTCTTTGAGTATTTCTAAATTTTTCTACCAGCATCAAAGAAGAGTTTACTTCTTATGGACTTGTGTAGGATAACTATACATTTCTTCATATTTAAAAAAAAAAAAAAAGAGTTTCGAAGTACTTCATGCTGAGTAACCGGATCTCTTTGCCTAAGCAAGCATTGAGTTTCACGTCAAAAGGTATGAAAGGCAAAGAAGCTTTGTTATAAAGCTAGTTTTAACTCATAGCTTGTTTAATTCGAGCAAGTAGGTCCGAGGGATATTCTATACCTAGTGCCCTAAAGTCATCTGGTTTGAGAGTCATTGGCTGAAAACTCGCTACATGGGTCAAATAGAAAGCTTAAGGGGTTAAGACACTCAATAGCGGGACAACATAAAAAAAAAAAAAAAAAAACAACAACAACAACAATAAATGAAGGATGGAAGTAACAATATACTTGTCCATATGAGGTTAATGATTTGGAGATAAAGGTAGAAATAATTTAAAAAAAGTTTAAAAAATATTTAGTATTCTTAGCTTAACTCCCATATTGATTAGTATTAATACTCCAATGACATACCTCACTCATGCTCAATTGAACATCAGTGGCTCTTTTGAAAATTATTTGATGAAATTTAAAATTTTAAGTTAAAATATACTTAATTCTAAATTCTTTCTTTACTCGAGGATGAGCAAAGTTTAAGTTGGAGAATATGATAAGTGATATATTTTTATATTTATTGAAGGTATTTTTGATAATTTATGGTGCTAACATCTTCTTAAAAATCTAATTTTATGAATAAATTAGATTTTTTTTATAAAAATAAATAATTTTAAAAAATATATAAAATTAGAGTATATTTATGAAAAATAGATATTGATTTAATTGAGTAATTTAAGCATCAAAATAATAAAAAAATTTTAAAAAATTTAATGCATATTTTTTCTTATTTTTCAAGCAAAAATTGGAGAGAAAATCAAATCAAAATATCCTAAAAAATATTAAAAATTATCTTCGGTGCACGGTGGACTAGTCGCTCGATCCACAGAATCAAGGATGCGATCCACAAGAATAGTTCGCGGTCCACAGTAGAAGGAAGGATTTTTGCACTGATCGATGGTCCAGATCAAATCTGGAGCTCGATCCAACGGCCATGGTGGTTCCCAACTTTGTTAAGGAGAGATTTGCGTGATCCAACGGTTAGAATTCCATCTGGAGTATGATCGGATGGTTAGAAATGCATCCGACTTTGATAAGGATTAAAACATCAGCTTTTGGGCTGATTTGGGTGGTTCAAAGGCGATTCGACAGTCAAAAATTAATGTAAAGGGTATTATACGAATTCTAAAGATTTTAGGACTCTTTTTCCTACCAAAAAAATATAAAAAATTTATCTATAAATAGGAGATCCAGAAATAAGAGTAGAAAGGAGAAAAAATTAGAGAAAAAGCAAAAAAAAATAGAAAAAAAATCAAAGAGCTTTAGGGATCAAATAATGAGAGATTATGGAACTAGAGATCTTGATGCGTGGCTAAATCCCTTCAATCTAGGAATACAATGAAGCCTGTAAATAAATTTTTATTTTTTTTTATATTTAAATTTTATGTAATAAAATTATATTTTTATTTCATATCTTTTTATTTTCTTTTGAGGTATTGATCCAGCCTACACGACCTATACCCTGTACTGATGTACTGTGATCCCTGGATACGGTACGTGCTTTGGAGAGATAGATCGTGATATATTAGATTAAATCTTATATCTTGTAATTGAATTTAGATAGTTTATACTCTGACAGGATGAGCTGTAATCTACTGATACAGTCCGTATCCCTTAGAGATAAACTATACTAATATCTTAATCATAAGAATTAATATTACAACAAAAAAAAAGAATAAAATAAATCTAATTTGCATGGAAGATTCAAAATTTTTGAGTTATTTCTCTGACTTATTTTTTTTTCATAAATTAATTTATATTTGTAATTAAAATTTTGCTATTTTATTTCTATTTAATCCTTCTACAAATAATTCTCTTTTATTTTCTTTTTTTAAAAAAAAGGATAATCATCCTAGATCTCCATGGAAATAATCTCTACTCATCCTATCTATATAGTTTGAGTAAATTTTATTCTTGACCGCCTACGACAGTGATCAGAAATCATCACGGTAACTTGCAAGTAACTCACTATACACTGTGCTAGACTAATTATGTTTCTAATTCAGTGACGGAAGATTTTTAGATGCAGTTAAGTACTTAATAAGTCAGTGCATGAGTCAAGATAGGATTGACCTCTCCGAATTAGTAGGAGTTAATATATCAATATATTTTAATTTAGCAAAGCCTGAGCCTAGATAATTCATGTGATGGATTTGAAAAAGATTAAAATATAATATGGATGACTTATCTAGGATTGATAGTTAAATCCTAGATCATCCTTGAATATTAGAGTCAAAGAGATGAATTATACGGTAACCATACGCCAATAGGTTCTTGAATATTGCTTCACCTTCATTCGACCAATCCGAACGTCGGATTACCATTGCTAGATGGTTACATCGATTAGTTCAGAAAGTTATTCTTATGCTACCAACTTAGATTCAAATCTATGGTGTCACACTCAAAAAAAGTTTCTGACTGATCATGTGGCTGATTAATGATTGAGAATCATTCAAGGGCTTAATCATCAATTTGATTGATGATTAACCTTATGCAAAAATTGTAATAAATTTATTCACTAAGTATTAGTGAATTAATAGAGAATTAATTAGTAATTAGATTATTGATTATCTCAATTTGATTGAGCAAAAAAGATTAAATAAAATCTAATTGAATTAGATTCAATTAGATTTGACCCGATTAGGTTATGAGAGAGAATCGCTAAGAGAGAATTATTCCTGATTTGATCAGGACTTTGGTTCAATCAATTTTTAATTTGATTGAGATTTGATTAAAAATTTATGAATCTAATTAGATTGAGTTTCATATATTGTATTTGGGCTAAACCAAATGTGATTTGGTTTGGATTCAAATAAGGAAATTAAGACTCCTTATTGGAATAGAACTCTTCTCCCATGCACCTCCCATTTTGATGCCATATATTCTCATGAACAAATAGTTTTTGTGTGATATTTTTTGACTTCAAAGAGTCCTTTTCCTTTTCTATCTCACATCCAAATCTAATTTAGTTTTGATAAAAGAAAAGTTCTAAAATTAAATTTTAAAATATTTCTTATCAGGAGAATCTGTTCTTACCCAAATCACCTCTTCATGCCAACTTATTTTTTTCTCCTTATATGTGTGACATTTTGAGGAGATTTTTTGTGACAAATTAGTTGGAGAACTGATTTACTGAGAAAAAAATATGAAAATGGGCATCCCATATTTTTTGGGCATGGTTTGGTGTGAAATCACAAGCAGAAGCTATAACACATCAAGAGTCCATCCTCCGTAGGACTCTTCTCTCCACCTCCTTACACACCTATAAAAGGGGATTTTGTGGTTTCTTTTATACATGTAAGATACCAGAAGAAGAGTTCTTTATGTGGAGGGGCTTCGAGTATGGTTCATGGCATGAAAAATAGAGAGGAGAGTCCTCTCTCATGTTGTGTGCGCAAAAACCTGAATTCTAGGTTTTTGATCCTAAGGGTTTGGGAAGAGAGAATAAATTAGAAAAAAATTATTTTTTTCTCCATCCTTCTTCTATCTCTTCATCTCTTCTAGAAGTACAACTTCAATCTCTAGAAAAGTTCTAGAGATTTAAAGAAAAGATCCAGATCAGCTAAGAAAAAGGTCTTCGCGCGAGCTAGCACTCTCGAGGAGACCGATTAGATCAAGCTTCGAGTGGATTTTTCATAGAGGTCAGATGCATGTGCAGCTGCGAGAGACCAGTGAGAACCCTCTCTACTATATTTCTCAACAGTGATGATCATCAATCCGTGCAAAAGTATCAAGTTCTGAACTCGGATTAGAAGTAAATGTGATCTACTGCTAACATGCATGCATGCTGATTTTATCTTCAATATTTTTTAGATTTTATATGCAACATATCATGTCATAGATTCTAGAGTAGGTTGATTTGATGATTAGATCATATGCATGTTAGATTAATTTGATTAACCTAATTATCTTTCGCTGTAATTTATTCAAAAAAAATTCAATATATATGTATGAAATCGCCTACGCACACCAATGGTGGTATCAGAGCCTAGATTCATTATGATATATTATATGTGCATATTAAATTTGAAATTTAATTTAATTTAGATTTGATATATGATATTTTGATCTAAATTTAATTAATGGTTGATCACACAAACTGATATAAGATTGTCCTGCTGTAAGGTTTATCCCTTACAGTGAAAAGATTGTCCTAGTTTGTGCTGATTATTGATAAAATCTAATTTTATGTATTGCATATGATATTTATGATCTGATTTAGATGTGATCTAAAATTATAATCAGATTTGATATAATTTAGATCAGATCTAAATTCATACATATGTGATATGTGATTAGATTAGATGATCTGATTAGAAAGTACTTGGATTAGATTGATCACCAGATCGTCCGATCATAGGAGCAAGAAGGATTTAAAGGCCCTCTCTTTTCATTCAATGGGATGCTCTTATAACATGTAGGGATGCCATGTGATTAGATTCCATGAAGAAGAACGTGAAAGGAAGAACTTACTTTTCTACAAAATCCTAGATCTTGAACTCCTAGGTTTGTTGTATATGATACAAAGTTGTATGAAATGTAAAACATCTAATCTATATGATTAAAATTATTTTAATTATTAAAAAATAAAATTTTGAATTATAACAAGTTTAGATATGATCTAAAAGATATTTATGATTGATTTTTTTTTAGTATTATGCAAGATTTTTTTAGATCTGAAACTCCTTGAATCGTGCTCACATAATTACTGAGCTAACTCAGTTTTAAACTGAGTTGACTCATTGAGTTGACCCAGTTTCAGAATAAAAAATCTTTATATAAAATTTATTATAAATAAATAATAAAAATTAAAATTATTTTAAACCTAAATTTAAACACATGTTGATGCTGAACTTAATTAAGAATAGTGAAGGATCGATTAGATCTAGAATTATGATTTAAGATCTAATAACATTGCATAAAATATGGGGGCATGGGTTAGCTTAAATCAGATCTTTTTAATTGGATTAGACCTAAGGTTAGAATCAAAAAGTTAATGGACTATGTAAAAAAATTGATTAAATCTAACCAAATATTGAATTAGATTAAATCAGAGTTTCTCTAGAACCAATACAATAGTTATAGATGGTCAAATCCATGTCTTTGATTAGACCAAATGGACCTTGATTATGGCTCAGTGATTGAACTTGAGTCATTAGGTTGGTCAGATCGAAACTAATTAATCAATTGATGTCTAAGGTAAGTTCGGTATTTCGACCAGTGGTTTTTAATTGGGAGCGACTTATCTGACCATTTCGATGGTATCTAAGGCAAGCTTAGCAGACTCTCCCACCGATCTCACTTATCTAGCCAATTTGGTGAATTATATCTTGATTAGATCGCTAAATGATTCAAGTTGACCTATGCCATTAAGGTTGATCAGTGTGGCTGATCTAGGTGCCATTTCAACCAGCATGATCCTAATCCAATTCAATGACTTAGTGAAGTCAGTGGGAGGATTGTGGTTTACTGGTTGATCTCTTCTCATCTCTTCTCTAAATTAATTAAATATTCTAAATTATTAGGTCCTTAAAATAAGCTAGTTATGAGAATAACTAGATCATAGCCTTCCATTAAGTTGGATGATAATGGGTCCATTAGTATGATGATCATTAGAGGCTCAAAGATCTGGTATTCATCTGCTATTGAAATTATCATTCATAATATGATGACTTAGTCGAGTCTCTCTGTCAAGTCATCAGGTTAGCCGACCAAAGTTGGGTCTGATTATTTGGTAGTTAGATTTATAAGTATAATCATGTTCATAGTTGGACCTAATCAGGGCTTGCAGAGAAGACCAAAGTTAACTGAAAAGTTATCTGGGGCTAAATCAATTACTAAAAATTATTTGATAAAGCAATTGGTTAAGAACCTACCCATAGATGTACATTGGTGAGCTAGCCAAAGTCAGACTCGTGTGCAGTCTGTGTGAATTCTAGTACCCACTAAGGAATTAGGATAATTTCTCAGATTGAAGGTAAAGGCTACCAATTCGACTAAAATAGTAGGAGAATTTTTAGACTAAAGTCTAAGTCTTTAGGCTTAATCAATTCATAAACATAGAGGTCTTGAGTTTTTTCTTTCAGTTATGGCTAGATGTCTGTTGCTCCATTCACTGTTTGACAGTGATTTATAGGACCCAACTTCAATAATTGGTATCGAAAGTTGCAAATAGTTTGAGAGCATGAATGAATCCTAAATGTGATTATGGATCCAGCACCTGATGTTCCCATGTCAACACACATGATGCGATCAAAAATACTTATCAAAAGTGGCCAAATAATCGTATCACCATGTGGTGTTTTTTTGAGAGCACAAAGAATATGAATTTAGTTGTAAATTCGATGATGCTCAGTGGGAGCAAATCTTTCAAATATTGAAGGAGTTCTTTTATACCTCTGAAGATGGATTTTCAGTAGGATAATAATTCTTTGAGAAAGAAAAGAAAAAAAAGGTGCAAAAGAGTCGTGCTTGGGCTAATGAGTCTGAACTGACAAAAGAGTCTAAGGTTAACCTAGTCTGGCAGAGTCCCTTGATCCGAACAGGCAAAGGAAGAGAAATCAGCAAAGGGTTGCTAACAAGGTACTTATATGATAACACCTTGTGTTTTTCTATCTGTGACACTACTATCTAGATATTGGATATCGAAAGTCCATATAAATTATTGCAACGACTTTAGGTTAGTAAAAAGTTTGAAAATAGCAAGAGATTTCTGAACGTTAGAGATGGAAGTTATATTCCAATCCTGATTTTAAGAGTCTTCGAGTCTATTTTTAATTCTAATAATGTCATTTTAAGTAATTATCACTATTATCTAATAATTTTGTGATATCATTATAAATGATGTCAAAATCATGGTGGACAACTAAAAAAATGGTATTTATGAGTAGTCATAGCTTATTAGTGTACTGTACACAACAATCAAACAAACTCTAGAGTAGATAATGTCATAGATATCTACCTTTGACATTGTAAGCTCGATCATTTAACAAAAATAAGATTACCAGGAGATAATTCTTGAAGTCAATGATTGTAAATCATTGTCAATCTATCAATCCTATCTTCTTAACATGATGACTAAGTCACCTTTTGCTAAAAAAGATGAACAAGCCAATGATGTTCTGAATCTGATACATACTGATATATTGGATCTATGAACATGTTTGCCATGAACTTAAATTATTTGAAATATTCAAGCAATTCCTTAATAAGGTAGAGAAATGAACTGAAAAGAGCATTGAAACTCTTCGGTCAGACCAAAGAGGAGAATGCCCTGCCGGTGAGTTTTTGATATATCTAGAAGAGAATAAGATTCTCTCTTATTTAAATCGACTTTGTTAGACATAGTTCGATGAAGTTTATAAGTCTACCAGTCTCATTTTATAGTTATGCTTTTAAGACTATTTGTCAAGTTCTGAACTGGATTTCGAACTAATCAATTGCAAAGACTCCATATGAGATATGGATTAGGCATAAGCCGATACTTTCTTACCTTAGGATTTGGGAGTGTTTGTTTTATGTCAAGCATTTGTAGACTGATTAGCTTGGATTCGGTTCCTATATATATTATTTTGTGGGGTACCCTAAAGAATCTAGAGGATATAACTTCTACCTTGCTACAGAACAAAAGTTGTTCGGCATTCTTTTTATGAAAAAGAGTTCCTTGATGAAGGTACTGATGCCTTTAGTGTGAAACTTATGAAGTTCGACAGGTAGAAGAACCGACATAATCTAGTGAATCCATAGGACTTGATTTGATTAGATCAAATCCAAAACTCATTGTAGAGGTATCATTAAGGAGATTCGATAGAGTACCACATCCATCGGATAGATACTTCGATTTTTCATTCTGGGATGCGATCCTATTGAACTTGATGAGAACAACAAGGATTTGATCACCTACATGGATGCCATGTAGAGGTTCAACTCTGATTAGTAGTTTGGAGCCATAAAGTTTGAAATGGAGTCCATAAAGGTCAATGGTGTATGGATGCTTGTTGATCCACTTGAAGGGGTAAAACTTATAGGGTGTAAGTGGATCTCTAATAGGATCAGAGAGCGCAGACAAAAAGATGGAGACCTACAAAGCTCGTTTGGTTGCCTAAGGATATGGTCAACATTATAGTATTGACCATAACGAGATATTTTCTCCTGTGGCAATGCTAAATATTTTGGAGTTGGAACGTGCATTTTGATAAGTGATCAAAGTGCATGGCTTCATTGAGAATGAAGAAGAACCCTGCAAATACAAATATGTTAATAGTTCTGTAAGTAAATTTTTTGTTTGTATGTGAATAAAATTCTCTTAATTGAAAATAATATTTCTTACATTACGGAGAATAAAGATTTCACTGTTATTATTGTTCTCCATAAAAGACTTAGGAAAAGCATCTCTCATCCTAGGGATGAAGATCTATAGAGATAGATCTAAGAGGCTGCTTGGGTTTTTTCAGTCCAACATACATAGAGTGTTTATGAGTAGAATTTATTTTATCATGTACACCATATTGAGACTAGATATGGTATACTCACTAGGGTAGTGAGTGGATACCTGCAAGATCTGAATTAGAATCACTGGTAGGTCATTGGTAGGTCATCCTTAAATATTTGAGAAATACTAAAGATCGATGACTCGGTTATGGAGAATTTGACTTAAAACTTATAAAATTTGATTCTAATTTTTAGTTGGATATAATAATAGCAAGAACGTGTCAGAATACATTCTTATCCTAAATAATGGAGCAATCTGCTGGAAAGATTCTCAGCAGAGCAATATAGCCAAATTTAAATTGTGAGGTAGAATGCATTGCAGTATTCGATGCTTGCAAGGAAGCTATGTGATTGTACAGGTTCACTGACAAGCTAGGAGTGGCACCCTCCAATGATAGTCCTATTGTATTGTATAGCACCGAAGCCATAGCTCATGTCAATGAGCTGAAGTCCCATTAGCTTACTAGGCATTTTGCATCGCTACCATCTTATTTAGAAAATCTGTTAAGGTAACGTCAATCTTTAAAAGATCAACGAAAAGAAAAACTTGACCAACCTATTTACTAAAGCCTCGGTATCTCAAAGTTTTAAGATGATAAATCAAAGATGGGTATATGATACTATACTGATTGGCTTTAGTCCAAGTGAGACTTGTTGAGAAATGTGTCCTAAAGCCAATTATTTGATGATTGTGCTAATTATAAATGCATATGAATTGATAAATAATAAAAATTATTTGATATTTTTTTATTATAAAAATATATCTTCTAATGAATTCCTATATTGTGATAAAGTCGTTAGGACTACTTTGATCAATAAAGAAAGATTTATTGCGTAGTCTTTAAATTGGTTCACAACCAAACGATACGCTATTACTAGAACGATAGCGATATCAAGTACAGATTATTGCATGCCATATGCATTAGTTGTCCTCGTAACCAAATGGTGCAAAGATACTGGTATAACATGCAGATGAGATGTAGGAGTATATCATCACAGAACGTGATCAACTGTGGAGTACTCTACTGTTAAGAGTAGCTCACGAAGGGTATGGGTATAAGTGTCCCTCCGACCTGAGATCACCATGGTGACTTGCAAGTAACTCACTATACTTTGATGTTAAACTAATTGAGTTTCTAATTCAGTGATGAAAGATTTCTGAGTGCAATCAAGTACTTTATAAGTTGGTGTGTGAGTCAAAATGAGATTGATCCCTCCGAATTAGTAGAAGTTAATGTATCAATGTATTTTAATTTAGCAAAATCTGGACCCGGATAATCTATATGATGGATTTAAAAAAGATTAAAATATAATGTGGATGACTTATCTAAGATTGATAGTTAAATCCTAGGTCATCCTCGAGTATTAGGGTCAAAGGGATGAATTATACGGTAACCATAGGCCAATAGGTTCTTGAATGTTGCTTCGCCTTCGTTCGACCTTTTCGGACGTCGGATCATCATTGCTAGATGGTTACATCGATTAGTTTAAAAAGTTATTCCTATGCTATCGACTTAGATTCAAACCTATGGGGTCACACTCAAAAGAAGTTTATGATGGATCATGTGGTTGATCAACAATTGAGAATCATTCAAGGGCTTAATCATTAATTCGATTGATGATTAACCTTATACAAAAATTATAATAAATTTATTCACTAAATATTAGTAAATTAATAAAAAATTAATTAATAATTAAATTATTGATTATCTTAATTTGATTGAGCGAAGAGGATTAAATAAAATCTAATTGAATTAGATTCAATTAGGTTTGACCCGATTAGGTTATGAGATGACCTAATCGCTAAGGGAGAATTGTCCCTAATTTGATCAGAACTTTGGTTCAATCAATTTTTAATTTGATTAAAGTTTGATTAAAAATTTATAAATCTAATTAGATTAGATTTCATCTATTTTATTTGGGCTAAACTAGATGTGATTTGGTTTGGATTCAAATAAGGAAATTAAGAGTCCTTATTGGAATAGGACTCTTCTCCCATGCGCCTCCCACTTTGATGCCATATATCCTCATATACAAATAGTTTTTGTATGAAATTTTTTCACACCAAAGAGTTGTTTCCCTTTTCTATCTCACATCCAAATCTAATTTAGTTTTGATAAAAGAAAGATTCTAAAATTAGATTTCAAAATATTCCTTATCAGGAGAATCTGTTCTTACCCATATCATCTCTCCATGCCAACTTATTTTTTTCTTCTTATATGTGTGATATTTTGAGGAAATTTTTTGTAAGAGATTAGTTAGATAACTGATTTACCAATAAAAAATATGGAAAGGGATGTCCCATATTTTTTGGATATGGTTTGGCATGAAATCATGAGTAGGGGTGACAACACATCAAGAGTCCATGATCTCTAGGACTCTTCTCCCCACCTCCTTACATGCCTATAAAAGGGGCTTTTGTGGTTTTTTTATTTGTGCAAGATGTCAGAAGAAGAGTTCTTCATGTGGAGGGGCTTGGGGAATGGTTCATGATGTGAAAAAAAGAGAGGAGAGTCCTCTCTCTTGGTGTGTGCGCAAAAATCTGAATTCTAAGTTTTTGATCCTAAGGGTTTGGGAAGAGAGAATAAATTAGAAAAAAATTATTTTCTTTTCTATCTTTTTTTTATCTCTTCATCTCCTCTAGAAGTATATCTTTAATCTCTAGAAAGATTCTAAAAATTTGAAGAAAGGATCCAGATCAGTCACGAAGAAGGTCTTTGTGCGAGCTAGAACTCCCGAGAAGATCGATCAGATCAGGCTTTGAGTGGATTTTTCATAGAGGCTGGACACATGTGCAGCTATGAGCAACTAGTGAAGACCCTCTCTACTATATCTTTCAGTAGTAGTGATCATCGATCCATGCAAAGGTATCAAGTTCTGAACTCAGATTAGAAGTAGATGTGGTCTACTGCTCACAGCATGAATGCTATTTTATCTTTAGTATTTTTTAGATTTTATATGCAACATATCATGTCATAGATCTTAGAGTAGGTTGATTTGATGATTAGATCATATACATATTAGATTAATTTGATTAATTTAATTATCTTTCACTATAATTTATTCAAAAAAAGTTTCAAAATATATGCATAAAATCGCCTACGTTTTCCAACACTTCCTCGATGGGCCACTGCTCGTTCAGGCACTCAGTGTCACCCCTCCAATATCTTAACAAAAAAAAAGAATGATAGAGACGGACTGGGGACATAGAAGAGAAGAAGGGAGCTTAGTTGGTCGCCATTGGGGAAGGAAGGATCAAAGGAGATTGATGAAACAAGAGATCAAGGGAGAGATGGAACAAAAAAAGTTTACTATGGTCATGAAATGAGCAAGGCAAAAAAAATAAAACAATTTACTATGGTCACTTCCATGAGGCAAAAAAAAAGGACTTGTCTTTTGTCCACTTTTGTGAGGCAGAAAAAATAAAAAAAGGAAGGACCGATTATGCTATTGTCAGAGTCCACCATGCACTGCCTCATAGGGATTAGCCATCACATCGATCATGACTTTCGAGCTAAGTGCATGATTTCAAATTTCAAACAGTTTCGATGATTTTTAGGTGCATACATTTTAAACGCATACCCAATAAAAATTCTGATATGATCCATTTAATAAATAGGTTAAACGGATGGGTCAAAAAATAAAAATTCATATCCAACCCAAATAATTAAACAGATTAAATAGGTTGACCCTTTTATGATCCGAACCCATTTAAATCAAATCTGAACCTATTTAAGGTGGAATGAACATGGGTCGGATTGGCAAGTCAGATCATATTTTGCCAGTCCTACCTTCAGGCTACTCTGTTCCTCTTTGATTCACAGTCAGAAGGAAAAGTCTCCTCAACTGCATTCTTCCTCAGGGTCATTTGGATTAAAGGTCATCTTTCACCTCTTTTTTTTTTCTTTCTTTGTTGATCTAAGTCTCAAATTTTTTAGGTTCTCCCTTGTTCTCTTCCCTACTTTTTAGGTCTTTCTACATTTCTAGCTCTTTGAGATGTCGTCCTCTAGAAATGAGTCTAGGGGAAAGAACCTTATGAGAAATCAAGGTTCTTAGGCTCTGCTTCCTCGAGATAGGGTCGAGAAAGTTTGTCAGGATGCACCTGAGGAAGTGACATCTTTCCGTCAGGCCCAGTCGGGTTCTAAGGGATCGCATAGTCTGTCAGTCATCAAAAACTATTCGGGTCCATTACATGAGAGATCTGAATTGTCTAAGACTGATATTCAGTGCTTGAAGGACCAATATCGAGTCCCGAGCTGATATAAATTCTCGACTCCAGATCGAGATGGTCAAGTGACCCGTCCGCCTTATAACCATATCGCCATTTATGAGGGGTTTCTTCAGTCTGGGTTTCGATTCCCTCTCCATCCTTTCATCTACAATATCTTGGATTTGTACCAAATAGTTCCAACTTAATTGGCTCCAAATCGAATCGGATTGTCTGTTCCTTTGTTGTTTTTTGTAATCTTCAAATTTCTTCAAGGATCTCTCTTTTCTAAGCTTTATTTTCTTTGAAGAAACACCCTCGGGAGAGAGAATGATGATTCTTGGATCTTTGATACTATTATCAGTTTATTATCGAGCTTCCATCTTCCGTTCATGGATCAAAAAATAAATTTTTCTATATTTCTTCCAATCATCCTTGGGGTTCTAGTTGGATTTGGATTGCTCCTGATCTTACCTCGAATAAGAACTAGGTGGTCCTCAAAGAGGATAAAAAGCACTATCATTTGCTGCTTGGTGCCAAAGTTTCGAAGCAATAAGAACTGTTGTCGAAGCAGTACTTGTATAAAACACTGGATTAAGTCCGATTAACTCTTTAGTTAGTGCTTCCTTTTTTTCTTAAGATCTGAATTTCTTTAATGCATGTCTTTTCTTGATGCTACCTTCTTTCTCAGTTTTGTAGTCATGAGGATCACTGTCAAGTCAATTTGTCGAGCAGTTTGGAAGAGGCCAGGTTCTTTCCGAGGGGAATCTTCTCGGGAGCCCTTGAAGAAGACATGTGAAGAATCTTCCTCGAGAAATTAGAGGAGCGTGCTGCCACCAAGGTTGACCCCACCTCCTCCTCAAAGTAGAGCTTCTTCGACAGCCCTGATAGAAGTCGATGATGATGTAGTCATCATCAAGGGTGCACCGACAATGGTTGCACCAGCAATCCAAGCTTTACCAGTGTCCACTATGCTAGGTTCGGTCCAAATTCTACGACACCATCAGTCACCTATAGATGTGGATCCTTTGGGTGCTAGCTAAGGAAAGGCTTCACAGTCATCTACTTCTCTCACTGACCAACCTCCTCCTGAATCATCCGAGGAAAGTTACATCACCCTTAGGATGCATGTTCGGGTGAATGACTCAGTGCTCTAGGACCTTCAACTTGCTCAAGAACTTATGAGGATGGTCATGCTCCCGATTGACTGGGAGGTGAGGAAGTCTTACCCACTAGAGGAGATCATCAACGACTGCCATGCATCACTTCTTTCGATAAGTTTGACTTACTTTTTGACTTTGTTATTTGTTTCATTTCTGAATTTCTTACTTAGAATTTCTTCTTTTCTTGCAACTAATGCATGATGCAACCATTTTGTATGAGGGGTTAATCGGCTTTGGCCGACTTAGTCACTCTCTTGAAGACAAGGTCCCAGCTGTAGAAGCTCGGGCCGAAGTAGCCAAAGAACTTCTTCGCACTACTAAGGAGAGGGAGAAGAAGTATCAAGAGGATCTTGCTCAACTGGATGCCGAGTTATCTCCTTTTTGGGACAAACTTGCTTCATTGGAAACCCAACTGCAGAAAGAGAGAGAAGAGGTCGGCAAGTAGAAGGGAATGATCACCAACCTTGAGAAGGAAACTGACCTAGTCGAGGTTGCTCTTATAGAGGCTCAAGAAATGAAAAGATGCCAAGAAGGTTGCTCGAGAAGTAGAGGAGAATGCTTCTGCTATTAAAGCTCAGGCTCAGGAGTCAGCTTCCCAGACATTGGCCGAGTATAAAGATCCTCAGGAGTTTGAAGATGAGGTTGCTGAAGGGTCAGCTATTACCTACAAAGTTGGCTTTGTAGACTGCAAGGCCACTATCAATCATCTTCACCATGAGTTGGATTTGAGTGGGGTGCAACCAGAAGAAGATGAGGAGGAAGAAGAAACTACTCTCGAAGCTATTAAAGCTATCGAAGAAAGAATTGCCCTAGCTTCCAACATAGTCCCTTAGGAATTTTTCTCTTTTTTATCAAGTTGTTCTGTATTTTGACTTTTGGCCTCGGTTGTGAGTTGAGTTTGTAAGAATAACTTTATCAATAAAATCTTCCTTGCTTCATTGCTTCTTTATCTTGCTTAGTTAATGAGATGTCTAAGTAAGATTGTCAATATGTGGCTGAAATTTGACTTTTTTGTCAAAAAATTTTTAAGTAGATTTGTTGACGTAACAAAGTTGAATGTCAAAATACTACGAGCCATATTTCTTTCTTTTGGACTTGATTGATTGATAATTATTTTATTTTTGAGCTATATCCACCCTTTCTATTGATTGGGTGCTAACTGACCAAAATTTTGTTGGGTGTTAGCCGACAACATTTTTGCATGATCGTCAATCAATCATGTTATTCGATCAATTATCAAATAATCAATTTCATATTAATCAATATTCATTACCTGTAACTTGTCAACACAATGTAGTAGAAGATAAAGTACTTGCATAGTATAATTTCTTACAAGGACTTATTGATAACTTGTCACCTGTAGATTCTCGACATTTCAGGTCCGAGAAATTTTAGTGCCATCCAAGTTTTTGATCCTATAAGCTCCTCGTCGGAGTACCTCGGAGATTCTATATGGGCCTTCCCAATTCAGCGATAGTTTGTCTTGTTCAATTGGGTTAGAGATTTCAACTTTTCTGAGGACAAGATCCCCAAATCGAAAGATTTTAGGTTTATTCGAGAATTATAATATTAGGCCACTGGTTGTTGGTATGAAGCCATTCCTAACTGAGCTTGTCTTCATGTTTCTTCAATTAAGTCTACGTTAGCATGTTGTTGATTCGAATTACTTGATTCTTCATAGTGCTCAACCATTATTGATGGTAGTCTGATTTATAGTGGAATCATAGCTTCCATTCCAAACGCTAAGTTGAACGGACTTTCTCTAGTTGGGATCTGAGGAGTTATTCAATAGAACCACGGAATACTGTATAATTCATCAGTCCATTGCCCTTTAGCTTAACTTAATCTTATCTTTAGGCCTTGTATATAGTTCTGTTGGTTACCTTGACTTCTCCATTTGATTGTAGATATCCAATCGAGGTCAGTTTATGAATATATGGAGTTTCACATAAAATTCTCTAAATTTAGCATTATCAAATTATCGATCGTTATTCATAATAATTATTCATGGTAGACCAAAGTAGCAAATAATTAATTCCATAAGAAATCTATTGTCTTCTTCTCAATAGTTTGTGTTAGAGGTTCCACCTCCACCCATTTTGTGAAATAGTTGATGACAACGATAATAAATCTTCATTGTCCACTTGTGGGAGGAAACAGATTAAGGAGATCAACTCTCCACTGGGTAGAAGGCCATGGTGCTAAAATTGAAGTTAAATTGCTCGTCGGTTGTCTCTATATATTAGCAAATTTTTGACATTGGTCATATTTTTTTATCAATTTGATTGCATCTTTTTGCATAGTCGGTTAATAATATCCTTACCCAAATATTTTATAAGCTAATAATCTACACCCCAAATGATTGCTGTGAATTTCTTCATCGAGTTCTTAGAGGGCGTAGTCAGCTTCAGTAGGCCAAAGGCATTTCAATAAAGGCAAGGAGAAAGACCTTTTGTAGAGTCATCTTTTTAGGAGCACATACCAAGGTGCAAGTTGTTGAAAAAAATACTTTAAGATTCAATCCATAATAAGTCCAGAACGAGGTTCGGGATGAAAAATAAAATCCAATAAGCCTAAGATTAGTCCAAACGAAGTCCAAACAACGAAGATACGTGCGAAGGAAGCCCGAGAGGAGATGGTACGGCCCACGGGCCAGCGCAGGCCACCAGCGGCATGGGCCAGGCCTAGCCAGGTGCACGGCGCACATATGCCATGGCACTAGGCCGACCCAGATGTGTGGGCATGGCCTATGAGTTGGTGTAGGCCCACTATCCAGTCACGGTCCGCTGTGGACCGTGCATAGTTTCATGGTCCATGCCTGCAACGTGGATCGATCAGGAGAGAGGTTGGATGACGTGATCCAATGGTTGCTTTTTTTTATGTGATCCGATGGTCCAAGATACTATTGGTTGGGATCAGATGGTTGAGGTAAAATTTGATTTTGATCAGGCATGATCAGGGCTGATATGCACAATCGGACGGCTCTAGTTCGAGCCGATCATGATCAAATGGTCCAAAAGGGTTCTAGAGTTTGATTTAAGCTTGGTATCCTAGGGAAACACAGTTTTGATAATTTTGGAGCATATATAGCTTCAATTGATGAGCCATTTATTGTATTGGATAGCTAGTGACATCTTGATCATGCAGAGAGGCTTCAAGAGAGATTTTAAAGAGCTTTTATGAGGATTTTAGGACTCTTGATGAAAGATCTTTGTACAAAGAGTGATGAGTTTCTCTTATATTTATTTTATTTTATTTTTCTCATAGTGAAGCTTGCATGCCCTGTGGAGGTAGGCTTGAGGTCAATCCATGTTATCTTGATTTATTTGTGATATTTTTTTCTCTCTTTCTTCTTTCTTCCTCCCCCAACAAATCGTATTAGAGCACAATAAGTGGCATCAGAGCCTGATTATCATGGATAAATGGTACCTGACGATCCAGACAGAGGTGATCTTGACTGAGATAGAAGATGAAAAAGACAAGCAGAATCTAGGTGGAGATCAATCGGTTCGACAGAAGGAGCAATTTCTTCTTATGGTAAGCAGGGGTAAAGGATGTGCTCATCCAACACAGGTTGATCGACACTCTCTTATATGAGAAGAAACCAACCACCATGAAGGAGAAGATCTGAGAGCGATTACAGATACAGACGATGAGTACCATTTGCTTGTACTTAACGAATGAGGTGATAATTCATGTACTTGGCGAGACTTCTCCGATAGTACTGTGATCGAAGCTCGAAGAGCTATACATAGTGAAATCCCTCACCAATACTCTCTTTCTCTAGAGGCAATTCTTTCAACTGTGGATGGATGAGGGACAAGAGTATAGGAGCATCTCAGTCACTTCCAAAAGATTCTCATCGATCTTCTCAATGTAGGTGAGAAGGTTGAGGAGAAGATCAAGACGTTGGTCTTATGAGCATTGCTTCTCTCTTCATGTGAGTTCTTGATGATCGCTCTTCTAGTGAGGAAAAACACCATCAAGATGGATGAGGTCACCATGGCGATTCTTCAAAATGAGGTTCTCAGGTGAGAGAACCAGGCTTCAAGCTTAAATGGCGGTAGCTCAGCTTTGATGATTTCTGGAGGAGCAGGTGGCAGCAGACGAAGTGATAGAGGATCGCAAGGAGAATGATCTAGGTCTAAGATGAGAGACCCCAACAAGATTAGGTGCTATCGGTGTGGTGAGTTAGGGCATCATATCAGAGATTGCCCTCAACTCAAAGATCAGATGATGGCTACTGCAGCGACGGTCTGTAGCGAATCAGAGAATGATATCTTAGTGATATCTGATAAGGTATCTACTTCCTTCTAGTAGTAGATTTTAAATTCTACATGCATCCATCATGTATATTATAGAAAGAAGTTATTTGACTCTCTGAAAAGTAGTGAGGGCACTATTCATCTGCCACATGGATTGAGCTATGCAATTAGGGGCATTAGAATGGTCAACTAGAGGACACATGATGATGCAGTGAGGAGATTGAGTTTGGTCCAATACATATCCGATTTCAGACAGAATCTTATCTCACTGAGTAGACTGAATTAAATAGCTACAGGTGGATAGCTAGTGATGGAATCTCGAAGGTTATGCATGGTGATAGGATTATTCTGGAGAGAAAGAAGAGGACAAAAGGATATTACTATCTGATGGGAAGCCCAATATGAGGTGGAGCTTTAGAAGTCAGGAGGAGCCCAATACGAGATGGAGCTCCAGATGAAGGTGATCAGGCATGAGATGTGAGGCTTAAGAGGATGAGAGGTGATGTTGCAGAGTGAAGCTTTTATTATGTAGGAGACTTTTTCGAGTGGATCTTTGGTCAGAGTAGACACAGCCTATGATAGAGGTGGGATCGAGTGGCCTAGCTTGACTCCCATATTTGTCCATCCATAAGACAGCAGGCATGCCCTAGGACATGAAGATGAGATAGATCATAGGCTTTCAAAGACAGGTGGAGGCCGAACATCAAATCGAGATGGAGATTGTTGAAAAAAGTACCTTGAGATTTGATCCATAATAAATCTAGAACAAGATCCAGGATGAAAAATGAAGTCCAACGAGTCTAAGATTAGCCCAAATGAAGTTCAGATGGTGAAGATACTTATGAAAAAAGTCTGGAAAGAGTTAGTACAACCCACGGGCTAGTGCAAGCCATCAGTGGCATGGGCCAAGCCCAGTCAGGTGTGCAGTGCATGTGGGCCGCAGTACTGGGCCAGCCCAGACGTGCAGGTGCAGGCCCATTATCTAATCGCAGTCCACCATGGACCGTGCATAGTTTTGTGGTCCATACCAACAGCGTGGACTGATCAGGCGGGAGGCTGGATGACACGATCTGATAGCTATCTTTTTTGCATGATCCGATGATTCAGGATGCTACCGATCGAGATCGAATGGTTGAGGTGAAATCCGACTTTGATCAAGCATGATCAGGACTTATATGCATGATCAGATAGCTCTGGTTCGAGCTGATCATGATCGAACGATCTAGAAGGGTTCTAGAATTTGATTTGATCTCAGTTGTTGAAAATTATATCCTAAAATCAATCATGTGACGATTGAGTTCATCCTTATATATGAATTATTGATTATTGAATAATAGTTATTCTGATATTTTTTCATCATAAAATGACATCTTCCTTGAACTCTTGTACTGCGATGAAATTCCTAGAACTATGCAAGTGTATGATAAAGAGAGGATTTATCGTATAGTTCTTAAACAAGTTTGCAACCAAATGATATGTCATTACGGGACGATGATGTTTATCGAGTGAAGGTCGTTGTGTGCCATATAGGTTAGTTGTCCTCTTAACCAAGGAGTGTGGTGACACTAGTATGGCATATAGGTAAGATGTAAAAGTACATCATCACTGAACAAATGACTCACTTACTGAGCATTCTGCTGTCAAGAGCTGCTCGTGAAACACATGGGTATAAATATCCTTCAGATCTGAGATCACCATAGTGACTTGCAAGCAACTCACTGTGCTTTGGTGCTGAACTACCTAAATTTTTAATGCAGTGACAGAAGACTACTGGGTACAGTCAAGTACTTGTGAAGTCTGTGTGTGAATCAAGATGGGATTGACCCCTCCGGATTATTGGAGTTGATGTATCGCTGTATTTCAATTTAGTAAAGCCTTAGCCATGATAATCCATGAGATGAATTTGAAAGGTTGAAATATAATATGGATGAAGCAATCTCGATTAACAGTTAACCTAAGACCATCCTAGTGCATTCAGGATCAAAAAGATGAATTATACGGTAACCATTAGAATAAATTCTAGAATATTCTTTTATGATAATTTGATTTATCTGGATATCGAAAATTATTGCTAGATGGTATCTCGATTAGTACAGAAATTGATTCTTGTGCTATCAGCTTAGTATTTGAACCTATGGAGTCACGCACATAAGTCAGACAAAGTAGGAAGAAATTGATCTATGTTTATATGTCCCATCTGGAAGTACTTGATTTGATTGAACATATAAGCTAACTTTGTTGAGAATTGAGTTATGGATCAAATGGGATTGAAGAGTTGACTATGTCTAGCTAGCACTACATATGAGGTTTAGGTTTAATCCTGGAGATGAAAATTTTTTATCTATGATTCATGGAACATATGAAAGATTAGATTTAAGTACTAATTAATTTTAGATTAGATCTGAATTAATTAGACTTAAATAGATCTAAAATTCAAGTTAGACTTAGTATAAAAGTTTTAAAGAGTTTAGGATTGACAGCCTTTTGAAATTATTTCGAACTGGCTTCGAATCGGATTCGAATCGAACCTATTTTGGATAAGATATGAGTATTCCTACTTGCACTGGGAATACCCACTCATGAAGCATGATCAAAAATTAGTTTGGTGCTTATTTAGGATGTCCCAAGTGGGTGTAAGAGTGGGTGCAAAGTGGATGTCATAAGTGATGGCAATTATATCTCATGTAGGAGTCCTTCTTTCATGAGTATTGGACCAATTCAAATCAAATTTGAATAAAGAGTCCTCCTCTCATTGGGTCATGAGAATCATCTATAAATAGAGAGGGTCTCTACCTATGGATGAGAGAAGAGAATAGAATAGCAAACAAATCAAATTGAGAGAAGAAAAAAAGAGAGAGACAAGCATGTGAAGAGAGAGGTCCTTCATCTTCTACATCCCTCCCTTTGTTGGCGCCTCCTCTCCTTAGATGTGGATCTTTCTTCGACATCCTATCTACTGGTGTGAGGTGTCACATCATCACATCTCATTTCTCAATTGATTGAGTTGCAAAGTCAATTGGATTAGAGTTCATCCTGCTTTCTTGTGGCATCTGACGTACATGCGAAGTAGAGGGTCTGCATATCCAGGCCTCTGTGAAGGTTTATATCAGATAATTTGAGATTTAATCCCTGGTTCCACTGCGATTCAGGTAAGAATTTGATCTTTAAATATTTTTTATAATTATTTACATGAAATATACTTAAGATTTTTTGTGTGACATTAAATCTAGTTTAAATCTATTTATATAAAATTTTTGATCTAATTTTGATTGGATTAGAGGTACCTAATCAAAGATTGATTGAGGTTGTTATAAATCTGTTATAACAGAATTCTGCTGTTATTGAATTTTTGATGAAAAATAATCTAAACTAAAAATCTATTTTAATAGAATTTTAATTTTATTATTTTTCTTATGAAGTGAAGATTATTTCAAATTTAAATTGGATTCATTTCGATGGATATTTAGATCTGAATTCTATCATAATTCAGTACTGCATGAAAACATATTTTATCAAAAATTAATTTCTTATGCATTCATATTTGTATCTAATTATTTTTTCTATTTGATATCAAATCTAAAATTAGTATTTTATAATTAGTATAAGATAAGTTTTATATTTGATATGATGTATATGATACATCAAATCTAATTGGATTAAATGAAGAACATAATTGATGAGATCAAGGATATGTTCATGACATAAAATAGTTTTATCAATAATTGCATGTTGATGTAATTATATATGAAATTAGATTTCAGATCTTAGTAGCCTAGTACTCAGATTGATGAGATCACCAGACCATCCGAACATAAGAGATTGAAGAGATTAATCTCTCTTTTGTCTATTCGATGGGTTCTCTTATAACGTGTAGGGGTATCGTTGTGATCCAGTTTTATGAAGAAAAAAAATGAACAGACTTTTATGTATTATTTTAATCATAAATATATTTAGATTAGATCTAAAGTGATTTATGATTCATTATAATAGGATAAAATTTAGATATAAAATTATTTTAGATCTGAATTACATATTACATATGATGTAATTGGTATTGATCTAAAAGTTGTCATGATACATGAGATGTATGAATAAAGTTTAGATCATACCTATGTATGTTTAATTATTAAATATATTATAAAAATTTATTTTCATGTGTTGAAACATATGGTATGCTTCACTTGAAATCTTTGTAGAATAGTTCTACAAACTGAAACACACGTTTCACACACTTAATTTTGAATAAAGTTTGAATGATCTAGAATTGAGAATTGAAGATCATTAAGACACCACATAATATGATGAGCAAAGGATTAGCATGGATCAGGTCCTTTTAATGGGTTAGACCCAGGGTTAGGAACACATATAGATCAAGTAGAGAAATTAATTGAATCTAATCAAGTGTTGAATTAGATTAGAACAGTATTTCTCTAAATCAATCTCAATAGTTAAAGTTTGATCAAGTCCATGTGTTTAACCCTAATAAATGGACAATGATCATGGCTCTGTGGTTGAGCCCGAATCTTTTGGTGTGTCAAATCGAAACTAATAAACCAGTTGGTATCTAAGATAAGTTTGGCAGATTCGATCAAGTGGTTTTTAATTGGGAGCTATTCACCTAGATGCGTCTACGGTGAGTTAAGGGCAGATCCCTTCGGTTGATCTCACTTACCTGACCAACATGGGAGATTATATTTTGATTAAGTCACTAGTTGATTCGTGCAGACCCATGCCATTAAGGTGAATCAGTGTGACTGATTTAGGTGTCTTTAGACCAACTTGTGTTTAATCCTTTACATGACTTGGTGAAGTCAGTGAAAGAATTTGTAGCTTGTAGGTCGACTTCTTCTCTTATTCTCAGGTCAATGAAATCAAATCTTCTAAATTATTAGGTCCATAAAGTGATAAAATTATGAGATAACTTGGTCATTGCCTCCCATTAAGGTGTGTGATAATGAGTCTAATATTCTAAATAGGTATTAGAGGTGCCACACACCTTGTGTCTATTACGTATTAGAATTATCATTCATCATATGACCATCATAATGTACCTTCAGATCAATGCTCAGATTGATCGAGCCACACTCGGGTTTGGACATCTATTTATTGGATGCACCTGATGTGTCATGTTAATGATTGGACCTAACCAAGATTTTCAATGGAGGTGCCACACACCTACTGAAGGGATGTCTGGGGTAAAACTCAATGCTAGAAGTTGTTTGGAGAAATAATTGATTATGAATCTACCTATAGATACACTAGGGTTGGCCGAGCCACACTCAGATCCGAATGCAGTCCGTGTGGATTCTAGTACCCACTAAGAAATTAATGTAATTCCTCAAGTTGGAGGTAGAGGCTACCAATTCGCAAAAATAGTGGGAGGACCTTTAGACTAAAGTCCATATCTTCAGGATTAAAAAAAATAAATAATTCATATACTAATAGGCTAATATTTTTTCCTTTTAGTTATGTCCAACACACTATCCCTCCATTCACTGTTGGACAGCGACAAGCTCACCGGACCCAACTTCGATAGCTGGTATCGAAAGTTGAAGATCATGTTGGAGCATGAGAGAATTTTATATGTCCTTACAGATCAAGCACCTGAAAAACCTACAGCTAATGCTCCTCGTGCTGCAAGAGACACTTACATGAAGTGACTCAATGATCGCATGACTGTGCGTTGCGTGATGAGGGCAGCTATGAATGATGAACTTAGTCGTAAGTTCGAGGATGCGCAGCCTGAGGAGATGATTCAAATATTGAATGAGTCCTTCGATACCCCTGAGGATGCGAAGAGACATAAAACCTCCTGTGCAGTATTCAATGCCCATATGCGAGAGAGAGCTTCAGTCACTGATCATGTATTATACATGATTGAGCAGATTAAATGCCTTAGCAAACTTGACTTTCCATTGCATGAACAGTTAGGCAAGGATGCTATCCTCAATTCACTACCAAAATTCTACCTATCCTTTCTCAGTCATTATAGAATGATGAAGCCTGCAGTAAACTACCATGGTTTGCTAGGGTTACTGCAGACTTTTGAGAAGGATCACTAGCTCCAAAAGGAGCCAGTGAATTTAGTGGGAGGTTCATCTACAGGACGTCGATCCTCTAGGAGAGGAAAGAAGAAAAAGGTGCAAAAATCCCATGCCGTCGATCTCAAGCAGAGCAAATAAAAGTTAACAAGAGCCAGGTAGAGTGCTTCTTCTGTAAGAAGCTGGATCATTGAAAAAAAAATTATCCTGCTTATATAGCCACCTTTGACCCAAACAGGCCTAAGAACAAGAGAAAGAGGTAAGTGGTTGCTTCACAAGATATTTATATGATAACACCTTGTAATTTTTCTATTTGTAATACTACTACCTGGGTATTGGATATCGAAAGTCCTATTAATATATGTAATTCATTGTAGGAACTGCAGGTAAGTAAAAAATTTCGAGAGGGTGAGCGATTCCTTAATATTGGAGATGGAAGCCTTGTTCCAGTTCTGACCTTGAAAACTTTGCAGCTTGTCTTCGAGTTCAGTAGCGTCATGTTAGATGATTGTCATTATTGTCCCTCCTTTATGATGAATGTCATCTCTGTAGGCCTTTTGGCCAAACTTGGTTACAAATTTATAATAAAAGATGATTTTTGTGATATCATTATGAATAATACTATAATTATGCGTGGATTATTAAAATATGGCATATACATAATATCACAGTCTGTTAGTGTAATGTACACACCTAGTAAACACTTCAAAATAGATAATATCAGCGAATCCTACCTTTAGCATTGTAGGCTTGGTCATGTCAACAAGAATAGGATTGACAGGTTGATCAAAGAATGTGTCTTTGAGATAGATGATTATAAATCATTATCTACCTGTGAATCTTATCTACTTGATAAGATGACTAAACCATTTTTTTAAAAAAAAGGTGAAAGAGCCAGTGATGTCCTAGGTCTAATACATACTGATGTATGTGGGCCTATGAACATGAATGCCAGAAGAGGATACTACTACTTCATTATGTTTACAAACGACCTATCGAGGTATAGGTATGTCTATCTTATGAAGCATAAGTCAGAATCATTTGAAATATTCAAACAATTTTGTGCTGAAGTAGAGAAACAAACTGAAAAGAGTATTAAGATCCTTTGGTCAGACCGAAGAGATGAATACCTCACCAGTGAGTTTCTGACATATCTGGAAGAGAATGGGATTCTCTCACAATGGACCCCTCCTGGAACACCACAACATAATGGTGTATCCGAGAGGAGGAATTGAACCTTGTTAGACATGATCCGATCCATGATAGACTTTTTCAGTCTGTCAATATCCTTTTGGAGATATGCTCTAGAGACTGCCTACTATATTTTGAATAAGGTGCCTAGCAAGTCTGTCAATAAAACTCCATATGAGATATAGACTGGGCGTAAACTGGTGCTCTCACATCTTAAGGTCTGGGGGTGTCCAGCTTATGTCAAGCATTTAAAGACAGATAAGCTTGGACCGAAGTTCGATAGATGCTTGCTTGTAGGGTATCCAAAGAAAACTAAAGGGTACTACTTCTACCTCACTGTAGAACAAAAAGTATTTATCAGCAATCGGGCAGTCTTTTTAAAAAAGGAGTTCCTTGGTGAAGGAGCTAATACCTGTAAAATTGAACTTGATGAAGTTCATGAGGTGGAAGGATCGAGATATACAGAATTGGGTTTGATTGGTGAATCAAATCCAGAGCCAATAGAGGCACCATTAAGGAGATTTGGTAGAGTACCGCATCAGCCAGACAGATCCTACGATTTTCTGATCCGGGACGGTGATCCTATTGAACTTGATGATAACGATGAGGATCCGATCACCTATATGGAGGCCATGTAAAGGTCCGACTCTCAAAAATGGCTTGAGACCATGAAGTCCGAGATAGAGTCTATGGAGATCAATAGTGTTTGGACACTAGTTGATCCACCCAGGAGCGGACGGAAAGGTAGAGACTTATAAAGTCTGTCTAGTTGCTAAGGGTTACCATCAGCATTATGGTATTGACCATGATGAGACGTTCTCTCTTGTGGTAATGCTCAAGTCCATCCAGATTATGCTTGCTGTTGCTGTGCACTTAGATTATGAGATCTAACATATGGATGTCAAAATTACTTTCTTTTAATGGAAAGCTGGAAGAAGAGGTGTATATGATACAACCTGAAGGATTCACATCTATAGACGAATCGAAAGTGTGCTAGCTGAAAAGATCAATTTGTGGACTTAAGCAGGCATCAAGGAGTTGGAACATGCATTTTGATAAAGTAATCAAAATATATGGCTTCATTAGGAATAGAGAAGAGCCTTGCATCTACAAATGGGCTTGCGATTCTGTGGTCATTTTTTTGTGCTGTATGTGGATGACATATTGTTACTAAAAAATGACATCCCGGCTTTGCAGAGTGTGAAGCTATGGTTATCATCACAGTTCTCCATGAAGGACTTGGAAGAAACATCCTACATCCTAGGGATGAAGATCTATAGGGATAGATCTAGAAGGTTGCTTGGATTGTCCCAATCTACATACATTGACATATTGTTGAAGCAGTTCAACATAGATAATTTCAAGAAAGGCTATCTTTCGATAGGCCATGGAATTACTCTTTCCAAGAAGGATTGTCCGACAACTCCTGAGAAGAGAGAGCACATGAGTAAAATACCATATACTTCGACAGTGGGATCTATCATGTACGCTATGACATGTACGAGGCTGGATGTGGTCTATTCACTAGGGGTAGTGAGTAGGTACCAGTCAGATCTAGATGAAAAGTATTGGAAGATTGCAAAAGCAATTCTTAAGTATTTGAAAAATACTAAAGATCAATGGCTTATCTATGGAGACTCTGATCTGAAACTTGTGGGATATACTGATTTCAGTTTTTAGTCAGATTGTGATGACAGCAGAAGTATGTTGGGCTACGTATTTACCTTGAATGGAGAAGCTGTTTGCTGGAAAAATTTCAAGCAACATACTGTGGCTGATTCTATATGCGAAGCAGAATATATTGCTGCATCAGATGCTGCAAAAGGAGGCGGTGTGGTTGTGAAAGTTCATTATCGAGCTGGGAATTGTACCTTCCATTGATAGTCTTGTCCTGCTGTATTGTGACAGCTCCAGTGCCATAGCTCAGGTGAAAGAACCTAAATCATACCATCGCACTAAACATGTTCTGCACCGCTATCACCTAGTGCGAGAGATCGTGAATCGAGGTGACATCGAGCTTCAGAAGATCGATGAAAAGGAGAACCAAGCCGACCCCCACTAAAGCTCTCGAGATCAAAGAGTTCGATGACTTCAAATGGAAGATGGGTATAAGAAACTGCCCCGATTGACTTTAGTCCAAGTGGGAGTTGTTGGAAATTGTGTCCTAAAATCAATCATGTGACGATTGAATTTATCTTTATATATGAATTATTAATTATTAAATAATAGTTATTCTGATATTTTTTCATCACAAAGTGACATCTTCCTTGAACTCTTATATGAAGTCCCTAGAACTATGCTAGTGTATGATAAAGAGAGGATTTATCATATAGTTCTTAAACAAGTTCGCGATCAAATGATACGTTATTACAGGATGATGACGTTTATTGAGTGAAGGTCGTTGTGTGCCATATGGGTTGGTTGTCCTCTTAACCAAGGAGTGTGGTGACACTGGTATAGCATATAGGTGAAATATAAAGGTACATCATCACTGAACAAGTGACTCACTTGCTGAGCATTCTGCTGTCAAGAGCTACTCATGAAACACATGGGTATAAAGATCCTTCGGATCTGAGATCACCATAGTGACTTACAAGTAACTCACTGTGCTTTGGTGCCAAACTATCTGAATTTTTAATGCAGTGATGAAAGGCTACTGGGTACAGTCAAGTACTTGCAAAGTCTGTGTGTGGATCAAGATGGGATTGACCTCTCCGAATTATTGGAGTTGATGTATCACTGTATTTCAATTTAGTAATACTTTGGTCAGGATAATCCATGAGATGGATTTGAAAGGTTGAAATACAATGTGGATGAAGCAATCTCAGTTGACAGTTAACCTAAGACCATCCTAAAGCATCCAAAATCAAAAGGATGAATTATGCGGTAACCATGAGTATGGATTCTGAAATATTTTTTTGTGATAATTCGACCTATCTGGATGTCGGAAATCATTACTAGATGGTATCTCAATTAGTGCAGGAATTGGTTCCTGTGCTATCGGCTAAGTGTTTGAACCTATGGAGTCACGCACACAAGTCAGACAAAGTAGAAAGGAATTGACCTATGTTTATATGTCCAATCTGAAAGTACTTGACTTGATTGAACATATAAGCTAACTTGATTGAAAATTGAGTTATGGGTCAAACGGGATTGAAGAGTTGACTATGTCTAGCTAGCACTACACATGAGGCTCCGGTTCAATCCTAAAGATGAATAATTTCTATCTATGATCCATGAAACATATGAAAAATTAGATTTAAGTACTAATTAATTTTAGATTAGATCTGAATTAATTAAACTTAAATAGGTCCAAAATTCAAGTTAGACTTGGTATAAAAGTCCTAAAGAGTTTAAGATTGACAATCTTTTAAAATTATTTCGAATCGGCTTCAAATCGGATTCGAATCGGACTTATTTTGGATGAGATATGAGTATTCCTACTTGTACTGAAAATACTCACTCATGAAGTATGATCAAAAATTAGTCTGGTGCTTATTTGGGGCATCCCAAGTGGGTGTGGGAGTGGGTGCAAAGTGGATGTCATAAGTGATGGCAATTATATCTCATGTAGGAGTCCTTCTTTCATGAGTATTGGACTAATTTATATCAGATTTGAATAAAGAGTCCTCCTCTCATTGGGTCATGAGAATCATCTATAAATAGAGAGGGTCTCTACCTATAGATGAGAGAAGAGAATAGAATAGCAAACAAATCAAATTGAGAGAGAGAAAAAGAGAGAGAGAGACGGGCATGTGAAGAGAGAGGTCCTTCATCTTCTACATCTCTTCCTTTGTTGCTGCCTCCTCTCCTTGAGCGTGGATCCTTTTTGGGCATCCTACCTGCTGGTGTGAGGTGTCACATCATCACATCTCATCTCTCGATTGATTGAGTTACGAAGCCAATTGAATTAGAGTTTATTTTGCTTTCCTGCGGCGTCTGACGTGCATGTGAAGTAGAAGATCTACATATCCAGACCTCCATGAAGGTTTATATCAGATAATTTAAGATTTGATCTCTGATTCTACTGCAATTCAGGTATGAATTTGATTCTTAAACAAGTAAAATATTAGAAAAAATTTTTAGATGTAACCTGGGCATTCTGAAGAGAAACTATTTCTTTCCTTTCATCGGTATCCTAGGAAAACACAGTTTTGATGATTCTATAGCCTATATAGCTCTGATTGATGAGCTGTTTATTGTGTTGGATAGCTAATGACATCCTGTTCATGCAAAGAGACTTCAAGAGAGATTTCATAAAATTTTTGTGAGGGTTTTAAAATTTTTTACTAAGAGATTTTGTATAAGGGTTGAGTGGTGAGTTTTTTTTGTATTTATTTGATTTTCTTTCTCTCATAGTGAAGCTTGCACATCCCATAGAGGTAGGCTTGAGGCCAATTCATGTTATATTGATTTATTTATGATATTTTTCTCTCTCTTTCTTCTTTCTTCCTCTCCCAACAAGTGATATCTGAGCACAACACTAGTTGCTTTATTCATCGTGCCTCTGTAGGATGGTAGAGTTCTGTCGATTAGATATCTGATGAATGAGTCAATCCAACTCAATTCATGATCAACTTGGTGGCATTCTTCTGAAGCATCGATATTTGGAGTGTCAAGATGTTCTATATAGATTTTTCTTAATTCATTGTATCTGGAGGTTGCAAGTTGAGATAAAATATCCGCTCGAGCATTTTTTGACCTTGGGATATGGAAAATTTCAAAGTAATCAAAATCTAATTTCAAACTTGGAGCTTCTGGAGGTACCTCATAAGAGCCAGGTCTCGAGCCTCATATTTACCTCGAGATTATCCAGTCACCAATTATAAATCAGTGAAAGCTTTTGGTTTCTTTACTCTGAGTTCTTTGGCGACTTTCAAGCTGGATATTAAAGCATCATACTCAACTTGATTATTGAAAGCCTCGAAGGCGAAACGGAGTGTGCATTTGGTGAAGACTCCTTCTAGATTAGTCAAGATGGGACCCGCTCCACAACCTTATGAGTTAGATGCTCCATCCACATATAGAATCCACACCAATTCAATAGTTGATTCTTCGAGCACTTCTAGAGTTGCTTTGTCTTTTGAAATTGTGCATTAGACAATAAAGTTGGCCAATATTTGAGCTTTTGTTTAAGATCAAGGTGGATACGAAATATCAAACTGTCAAAGATCTGGTATCACTTGTTGCTGTAGAAATAAAGAAGAAATAAAACAAACACAATCAAATACATGGATTAGAGCAAGGTCTACCTTAACGGAGCATACAAGACTTCACTATGAGAAAAAAAATAAGTACAAGAGAAGATCTCACACTCGCAACTCTCAAACATAAATCTCTCTCAATAAGAAGCGCTCATCCTCACAAAAGCTCTCACAAAATATCTCAAAGAGATCCTCTCACAGGCCTGCAATGTCAGGGTCCTCGATGCCTCTGGCCGCTTCCTGTGATACTCTCAACCACTACATCATACCACAGCCTCTATCCCTACTCTCACGGCCACTCCCACGGTTGTTTCAGAACACTGACGGCTGGTGTGATGCCCTGCGGCAGCTGCTCACATCAAGCTGCTCTCGATAGGTCTGCCTGCTAGTTATGCCAAGCCGCTCCTCAACCTCTATCATAGTTACTCATGCCAAGCTGCTCCTCTTTGGTCCACAGGCTCTCAGACCTCTTTTATAGACTAGAAACCCAATCTGGATTGAAATCCTCCTTTCAAAAGGACTCAACACCCTTTCCGACCATTGGATCTTCCCCGCTCACATCCTTGGCCACACAATTGTGCAAAATAGCACCCTATCCCATGTGAAACACTGTCAGGACCGTTTGATCAAGCCTACGCATGCTGGATTGTGCAAACTAGCTCCTTGGATTATGATTTTCAGCTTATGGACTGCGTTGGTCCATGATGCCTGCGTGAACTCTGCCATCTCAAGCGGTCCACTGTGTACCGTGCCAACTACCATGCATAGGGTGTGCCGTGTGGGTGCTGCATGGGCATGTGCGTGTCCTAGCTGCACGCCTGCTTGGGCTGTGCACCCATGCCGAGGCCATGTGGGCCATGCATCTACACCATGACCGTGCACTGCAGCGGGCCTTGCGCATTCGTGGGCCATGCCTACAGGCCTTGCTTGCCTACGGGCCGCATCTTCAAACTCCTCATGACATGCTCTTCAAGCTGGACTCCTCTGCATCTAGATTTTCACTATTGTGGATTGAATTCGAGGTATCAAATTCCAACAATCTCCATCTCGACTCAATATTTGGCCTCTACCTGACTTTGAGAGTTTTTGGATCTTTTCGCCCCTATGCTCCTAGGGCATAGCTTGCTGCTCATGGATGGACAAATATAAGAGTCGAACTAGACTGCTCAATCCCATCTCCATCATGTACTCTGACCTGAGACTTGCTCGGGATAGCCTTTTGGTGATGTCGCGTATCATCCTTCTGAGTTTTTTGTCTCATATTCGATCCATCTCTATCTGAAGCTCTACCTTGCACTGGGTTCTCACCAATATCTTTCATGGTAGACGGCTTCTCCTTGCATAAGAGAATATCGATCAACCCTTCACGATTGATCTTCACCTTGATTGCATCTGATTTCTCTATCTTTTTCAATCTCGATCAACACCGTCGCAACCTGGACAACCGCATATCCTAGTACCATCTGGCTCTAATACCAATCATGCACTTCAATACCAATCTGACTCTGATACCAATTATCAGAGATTTGATGCTGCTTGTTACAGTAGAAAGAAAAAAAAAATAAAACAGATGCAATCAAATATATAGATTAGATCAAGATCTACCTTCACGGGTCACGCAAGACTTTACTATGAGAAAAAAAATAAGTACAAGAGGAGATCTCACACTTTCAACTTTCATACACAAATCTTTCTCAACAAGAAGTACTCACTCTCACAAAATTCTCCAAGGAGATCCTCTCACAGGCCTGCCATGCCAAGATCCTCGACACCTCTGATCACATCTTGTGAAGCTCTCAGCCTCTACATCACACCGCAGCCTCTGTCCCTACTCTCACAGCCACTCCCACGATCATTCCAGGATACTCACGGTTGGTGTTGATGCCCCACGGCAGCTGCTCATGCCAAGTTACTTTTGGCTGGTTTGCTTGCTACTTATGCCAAGCCGCTCCTCAGCCTCTACCACAGCTGCTCACACTAAGCTGCTCCTCTTTGATCCACAGGCTCTCATACCTCCTTTATGGGCTAGAAACCTAATCTGGATAGAAATCTTCTTTTCAAAAGTACTCAACACCCTTTCTGATTGTTGGATCTTCCCCGCTCGCATCCTTGGCCGCACGATCATGCAAAATAGCACCCCATCACATGTGAAATACTGTCAGGATCGTCCGATCAAGCCTACGCATGTTGAATCACGCAAACCACCTCCCTAGACCATGATTTTTAGCTTATGGACTTCATCGATCTATGGCGCCCGCATGGACTGTGCTATCCCAAGTGGTCCACCATGGATCGCACCAACTTCTATGCGTAGGGTGCACTGCATGGGTGCTGCATGGGCACATGCGCATCCTAGGCCATGCCCCCATGCCTGGGCCGCACGCCCATGCCTGGGCCATGCCTGCACCAGGGCCATGCACCTGTGCCTAGGCAGCGCCCGCACTAGGGCCACACCCTCACCTGGGCCACGTGCTGTAGCAGACCTTGCGCCCCCATGGGCCATGCCTGCAGGCCTTGCGCACCTGTAGGCCACATCTTCGGACTCCTTGCGACATGCTCTTTAAGCCGGACTTCTCCACATCTGAATTTTCGCTGCTATGGGTCAAATTCGAGATGCCAAATCCCAACACAAACTTACTAAGCTCAATAGCCTATTTTGCCATTCTCTCCAAAGTGTTTGGTCATTGTAATAAAATTTTTAAGGGTAGATCAATTATAACCACCATGGAATGAGCTTGAAAATATGGGCAAAGTCGTCATACAGTGATAATGAGTGTATAGATCACCTTCTTTATTTTGGAATACATTATCTCCACATTATGCAGAGCTTGGCTTCTATAGTAGACAATTTTTGTACTTCATTTTCATCCTCTCAGATCAAAATCGAGCTTAAAGCTTTCGAGGAGGTAGCCAAGTACATGAATAGTGTTTTGCCCATATTCGATTTTGACAACAAAGGTGGAGAGCTTAGATAATTTTTCAGTTCTTCAAAGATTTTTCGGTACTCATCTGACCAAGTGAAGTCCTTCATGTGCTACAAGATCTTGAAGAATGATAGACATCATTTTGCTGGCCTGAAGATAAGTCGGCTAAGAGCTACAATGCATCTAGCCAGCTTTAGAACATCTCTTTTTGAAGTTGGAGGTTTCATGTTGAGGATTGTCTTAATCTTTTCTCGATTGACCTTTATTCCCTGCTTGGTCACAATAAAATCGAAAAATTTTTTTGAGGTTACCCCGAATACACATTTAGTTGGGTTTAGCCTCATTTGATGCTTTCTCAATGAATTAAATGCCTCTTCTAAGTCATTTATATGTTGAAAGGTCTCATCACTTTTCATGAGCATGTTATCAATATAAACCTCTATGTTCTGGGCAATTTGATCCTTAAAGATCTTATTGGCAAGTTATTGATAAGTCGCTCTGATATTTTTGAGATCGAAAGGCATAACTTTATAGCAGTATAAGCCTCTATCAGTGATGAATGCTGTCTTTTCTTCATCTTTGGAAGCCATTCAGATTTAATTATAGCTGGAGAAAGCATCCATGAAACTTAGAAGTTGATGGTCTGATATCGCGTCAACTAGTTGGTCAATTCTTAACAGTGAAAAGCTAAACTTTGGAGAGATCTTGTTGAGATCGATATAGTCGATACATATTTTTATTTACCATTAGCTTTTTTGACCATCACTATGTTCACTAACCACTCTAGTTAATATATTTTCCAGATGAAATCTACAACTAGCAACTTGTCGACTTCTTCATCAATCACCATTACCTTTTAAGGGTAAAGTTTCTTTTCTCCTACTGCATCGGCCTATATTTTGGATCAACATTTAAGTTATAGACAATTACATCAAGGGATATACTTGGCATGTCCAAGGCTAATCAAGCAAAGATATCTGCATTCTTTCATAGGAAAGCCATACAGTCTTCTTAAAGATTCTCATCCAATAATGATCCAATCTGTACTATCTTAGTAGGATCTTCTTCCTTAAGTGGAATTAAGATTAGTCACCTGATAGGTTCTCCTCAACTTTCCTCCTTTTGTTGGTCCCACCCGTTGATCGGGAGGGTTTCTAAGGGCTTCTTTCCTTTGATTATTGTCATATAACATTGTCGGGCTAATTGTTGATCTCTTCGTATTTCTTTAATTGCATTCTTTATCAAGAATCGAACAAGAAGATGACAAACCAAAACTCTTGCCCATAATGTATTCAATCTTGATCATCCTAATATCACATCATAGGCCATGGTACTCGGACTACTAAGAAGTCAAGGAGGGCGGTAGCTTGTCGAGGTTGTTGTACTACTATAACTGAAAGGACTATTTCTCTCTCTATCTTTATCAAATCACTAAAGAATCCAACTAAAAGTGTACTGTCTTTCTTCAACCGATTAGTAGACAATTACATTTGGAAGAGAGCATCATAAAATAATACGTCAGTAGAACTTTCATTATCAACTAAAACTCTTTTTATATCATAATTTGCTATGATCATAAAAATGATAACAGTATCGTTATGAGAAGTTTGAACTCCTCAAAGATATTTATTAGAAAACATAATAAGATTATCTCTTTACTGATGCTTCAAGGAGTTCTCTAAGCATTATGTTCCTCAAGGCAGTGTTCCTCTAGAGATCATATTGACTACTCCTGTTGTAGGCTGATTGTTGATCTCCTCATCGGATTGAGGCGGAGGTTGTTGATCAACAGGTGCTTGGACTGGATGATCATGTAGATATTTGTCGAGATAGCCCCGATGAATCAAAACATCTATCTCATCCTTCAATTGAATGCACTACTCGGTGTTGTTTCCATGGTCCTGATGAAAGCGACAGTATTTTCTTTTATTGCAGGATGTCAGTGGTATCCTTATCAGTTGAGGTCTATGAAGGTAGTTCTCCCCTTCAATCTCCATAAAAATCTATGCACAGGGAGCAAAGAGAGAGGTATAAGATTAATAGCTATAGCCGAGGATTTTTGGCCTCGAGCTTTGTCATCGGGGTGGAGCTTTCTTGTCATCTCGGGCCATGCTGGATCCCTCTGAGACTCCATTCTTCTTTTATTTTTTTTTTCTTCAGTCTGATACCAGTCAATCATGTCTTTCTCGACATGTATGTACTTCTGTGTGTGCTTGAAGAATTTCTAGTAGGATCTGAAAAACTTCTTATCCAAGGAGTATATGAATCTGGAGTTCCAAAGTCCCCATTTGATAGCAACACGGCCATCGATTCATTAAGGTCATGAATTTCTAATATGGCAGCATTAAAGCACGCCTTGTAGTCACTTACTGATTCTTCTTCCCACTAGTAGATGGAGAAGAGGCTATCAAAGTTTTGTGGCATCCTCCTACTGGTGCTAGAGTGTGCCATGAATAGTTGCTCAAACTACTCGAAGGAGCAAATACTTCTTAGCTGAAGTCCGAAGTACTAGACTCGAGCAGTTTTTCAAAGAGTCATCGAGAAGGCCAACCAGAGAAGGGCATCGAAAGCTCCTAAATCAGCATGAGAGCTTTATAGCTCTCTAGATAGTTAAGTGGGTCGATGGAGACATCATAAGGCTCCAGTTGTGGTATCTTGAATCGAGTCGGGATTGGCTCATCCAGAATTTTTTGAGAGAAACTAGAATGGAAGTTGAACCAGCATTAGGGTTTTGACTTGTTAAATCAGCATGTCAAACTGCTGCTGGTCCACCACAATCAGAAGGCACAAAGTGTTGGGCTCCGTATGTTGGTTGGGGTGCTCCTCACGTCATGAAGAGCATCTGGTGGTACTCGTGGATGCATTTTGAACTCTCATTCTAGCCATGGTTCTTCCTTTTTAGGCATAAATCTCTCTCTTACCTAGCACACCAATTTGTTGCCGTTGAACTTTGGTGAGATCCTCGGTTGAGTGCCGAATAAGTGTACCCTATCGTTGATGGAGAGAGAACATGCAAGATGAAGTTCTCTTGCCAGAAGTTATTTAGTGGAGGACTCTGCATTGTTTAAGTCAGTCCGAGTTAAGGGAATAGTGGAAAAAAACTATACAAGCGAGAGCTTAGTGTTTATCAAAAAAAGCTTACCTCGATTTACTTTTTACCTCCCTTTACATAAAGGTAGAGTCTATCATTATTCAATAACCTCCATCCCTTGGAACATGGGAATGTGAGAGTTATTGAATTTAAGCTAGTGAATTGAGTGGGCAGTTATTTCAGCTTACGATCTTTTAGTTATAAGTAGTTAATGCTCGCATCGTGCATTATAACTATTCTCTGAGCCCTAATCTTTCAGGTTGTCGGCCATCAATTGAGTAAGACAATTGGTTGAATACCCATAAAATCATTAATCTATAAATGATCACATTGCTAGATAAATCATTGAGCATTGTCAGGTAAAAATCATTGGCCGTTATCCAAGTAGATCTGGCAATACAGTTGATTGTCAGCTATAAGCCAAGTAAGATTGTTAGAATTCCTCCGATATCGTAGTTCTGAATATTTGCCTCTACAATGCCAAAACTGGAACTAGAAGAAAATAGGTGTGAGTCACTTGGACCAACAATTGAACCATTGACCAACATGAACCATGGTGCTTAGGAAGGAACTGACTTTTCTTTTTCATTAGTATTAAAGGTCATCTTGAAGGGAAACTGGGTAGTTCAAAATATGTATTTTTAAAATTTTATAGTGAAATAATAAAAGATTAAATATTTTAATCTTCTAAACATATCTTAGATCAGATCTAAACTATCATTAAGGATCTATAACATGAAAAATTTATATATAAAATCTAATATAAAATAGAAAACTGCATCGATCACATCGATGCCCTGAATCTGATCTAACTTTTAGATTATGTCGGTAGAGTTCAGAACTCATCATCTTTTTACGAGTCGATGATCTCCACTGCTGGTAAGCATGGTACAAAAATCTCGCTGATGTCGAGCAGTCGCACAGGTCGTCTGGCCTCTACATATCGTCCACTTGAAGCTCTAATCGGATCTTCCTTCGTAGGAGTGTTAGCTCGCATCGAATGCTCTGGATAGTTGATCCAAGCTCCTTTCTTCAGATCTCTTAGACTCTTTTAGATCAAAAGATAAAGTTTTACGAGGAGGTGGTGGTGTGAAACTTTGGACAAAACTCACTCTTGTATTTTTCTTCTCACAAAACCTAGAGATAAAATCCTAGAACCCATAGCTCATGCTTGAGAAGAAGAACACTTCCTCTGTTTCTCACGCATGAAAGCCCAACCCACTCTCAACTTTTTACATCCCCTCTCTCAGATTTCTCATGCTAAAATCACTTCTAATCTCACACAAAACTGATCTCCTTTTAAGGTTGGCATCCCATGAAAGATAAGGATAAGAATAAGGTAGTTTCGGTTCAAATTCAAGTGTTGGTCGATCCTTATCATCAATTCAAATCAAATTTAAATTAAATTTTGAATCAAACTTTATCTTTATCTTATGAACTTAGAAAGGACTCAACCAACATCAGAATGGTACAAAAATTCTCATGCAAAAATACTTTATGCATGGCAAAATATGGTGGTGTGAAGAGGAGAGTCCAACTCAATTTGGACTCTAAATTTTCATTCAAATTCAAACTAATTTGAACTCAAATTTAAACCAACCAATTTTTAATTCAAAAGGACTTAGATGAGGTGTGGGAAAGGCTTCTAGGCATGAGAAAAAATCACATAAAATATTTCTCACGTGAAGAATAAGAGGGCGCAGATAAAGGAGGTGCAAGGAATTTGAATTCGAATTATTTTTCTCATCCAGTTAGATTCTTAACCCAATCAAATTAGGTTAAACCCAATTGGACCATTAAACTCAATCTAATTAGGTAGCAAATAGTTTTGATCAAATTCTAATCAAATCAATTCAGAGGGGTTAATTTCATCTTGACTCACACACCGACTTTGTAAGTACTTGACTATGCCCAAAAATCTTTCATCATTGAATTAGAAATTTAGGTAGTCTGACATCAAAGCATAATGAGTTGCTTGTAAGTCACCATGGTGATCTCAGATTGGAAAGATACTTATACCCATATCTTTTATGAGCTACTCTTGACAGTAGAGTGCTCAGCAATTGGTCACGTTCAGTGAGATGTACTCCTACATCTCACTTGCATGCCATGCTAGTGTCTCCACACTCTTTAATTAAGGTGGTGGCCATAACTGTAAAAGAAAAATTAAAATTTAATTAGTATATAAATTGATTAAGTCTAAAGATATAGATTTTAGTCTAAAGGTTCTTCTACTATTTTATTCGAATTGATAGCCTCTACCTTCAATTCGAAAAATTACACTAATTTCTTAATGGGTACTAGAATCCACATGGATTGCACATGGACCCGAGGGTGGCTCAGCCAATCCTTGTATACCTATGGATAGGTTCTTAACTAATTATTTTATCAAATAATTTTTAGTATTCAATTTTACCTCAAACACCTCTTCAGCAGGTGTGTGGCGCCTCTACTGAAAGTTCTAGTTAGGTCCAACCATTAACATGCTAGAATTTAGTGTATCTAACAAATGAGTGACCAGACTCGAGTGTGGCTCGACCAACCTGACCATCATCAGAAAGATACAACTAAAACAACATATTATGAATGATAATTTTGATAATAAAATGAGCACCAGGCATGTGGCACCTCCAATGATCATCAAAACTGTTGGACTCATTATCATCCAACTTAATAGGAAGCTATGATCTAGTTATCGTCATAACTATTTCATTTTTAGGGATCTAATAATTTTAGAAAATTTAATTAGTTAAATTAAGGGATAAGAAAAGACTTAATCGGTTAATCTTAATCCTCCTACTGACTTCACCAAGTCAGATTAAAGAAGATTAGGTAAAAGCTGATCTAGCCAATCAGTCATAAATTCTCTCACTGACTTCACCAAGTCATGAAGAGGATTTAAGACAAGTCGAACTAGGGGTACCTAAATCAGTCACACTAATTTTCTAGTTAGCATGGGTCAACTCCAATCATTAAGTGATCTAATCAAAATATGATTCATCATATTGGTCAGATAAGTGAGATCGATGGGAGGGATATGCCATTAACTTGATATAAACTTAATCTATGCGAGTAGCTCCCAATTAATGACCATCGATTAAAACTGTCATACTTTCATTAGACACCAACTGGTTAGTCATTTTCAATTTGATTAACTTATAGACTTGGATTCGACCACAGAGCTACGATCAAAGTCCATATTGGTCTAATCAAAGACATAGACTTGACCAACTACATCTATTGAAATTGATCAAGAAAAGAAATTGACCCAATCAGAATTAACTTTTAATTAGATTTGATCAACTACTAACATGATCCATTATCAATGATTTCTAACCCTAGGTCTAATCCAGTTAAATGGACTTGACTCGAGCTAACCCATTAACCCATGAGTTATCAAATTAATACCTTAGATCTTTGATTCTCAAATCTAGATCGCTTAATTCTTAATTAAGTTTTGGACTGATATGGGTTCGGGTTCGATGTTTGAAAATAGTTTTTAATTTTATAAAATATTTTTACAATCAATCATCTAATGATTAAGACTCTAATGTCAGATCTAATATACATTATTTTAGATCTAAAATAAAATTTTAAATTTTTTTTTCATTATTCATCATCATGAAAAAGACCGCATAGCACCCCTATACGTTATAGGAGATCCCATCGAATGGGTAAATAGGATAGTGAAATCTTGATTTCTCATATGATCGGACGGCTATGAGGATCTATCCAATCAGATTACTATACTACTCAGATTCAAAATTAATTATTTAGATTTAATCTAAATAATTAAAATCAGATTATATGCAAAAAATTTATGTCATAAGAAATCTGGCTCTGATAGCATCTGAAAGAAAAATGAGTAGTTCAAAGTATGTATTTTTAAAATTTTACAGTAAAATAATAAAAGATTAAATATTTTAATCTTCTAAACATATCTTAGATCAGATCTAAACTATTATTAAGGATCTATGATATAAAAAATTTACATATAAAATCTGATATAAAATAAAAAACTGCATCGATCACATCGATGCCTTGAATCTGATCTAACTTTTAGATTATGTCGGTAGAGTTTAGAACTCATCACCTTTTTATGGATCGATGATCTTCATTACTGATAAGTATAGTATGAAGCTCTCACTGATGTCGAGCAGCCGCACCGATCATCCGACCTCTACAGATCTCCACTCAAAGTTCTGATCAGATCTTCCTTCACGGAAGTACTAGCTCGCGTCGAAGGCTCTGGATGGCTGATCCAAGCTCCTTTCTTCAGATCTTTCAGACTCCTCTGGATCAGAAGATAAAGCTTTATGAGGAGGTAGTGGTGTAGAAGATTGGACAAGACTCACTCTTGTATTTTTCTTCTCACAAAACCTAGAGATAAAACTTTAGAACCCACAACTCACACCCGAGAGGAAGAACACTTCCTCTGTTTCTCATGCACGGAAGCCCAACCCACTCTCAACTTTTTACATCCTCTCTCTTAGATTTCTCATGCCAAAAATTATTTCTAATCTTGCACAAAACTGATCTCTTTTTAAGGTTGGCGTCCCATGGAAGATAAGGATAAGAATAAGGTAGTTTTAGTTCAAATTCAAGTATTGGTTGATCCTTATCACCAATTCAAATTAAATTTGAATTAAATTTTGAATCAAACTTTATTCTTATCTTATAAACTCAGAGAGAGGTCGATCAACATTAGAATAGTATAAAAAATCTTATGCAAAAATACTTTATGCATGAAAAAATATGGTGGCGTGAAGAGGAGAGTCCAACTCAATTTGGACTCTAGGTTTTCATTCAAATTCAAACCAATTTGAACTTAAATTTAAACCAACCAATTTCTAATTTAAAAAAACTCAGATGAGGACATAGGAAAGGCTTCTAGGTATGAAAAAAATCACATAAAATATTTCTCACGTGAAGAATAAGAGGGTGCAGATAAAGGAGGTGCAAGGGATTTGAATTCGAATTATTTTTCTCATCCAATTAGATTCTTAACCCAACTAAATTAGGTTAAACCCAATTAGACCATTAAATTTAATTTAATTAGATAGTAAATAGCTTTGATCAAATTTTAATCAAATCAAAAATTAATCGAGCTCAAGTCCTGATCATATCAGGAATTGAACACCCTTAGCGATTAGATCATCTCATAATCTAATCGACATAAACCAAATTGAATCCAATTCAATTAGATTCGATCCAAACCTTAATGCTTAATCAAATTAAGTTAATTAGCAATCTAATTACTAATAAATCCTCTCATAATTCATCAATAATTAGCAAATTAGTTTATTACAACTTTTACACAGGGTTAATCATCAATCAAATTAACTGTTTTATCCTAGAATGATTCTTAATCATTGATCAGCCATATGATCAGTCAGAATTTTCTTTTGAGTATGACCCCATAGGTTCGAACCTAAACTGATAGAATGAAAATAATCTTTTTATACCAATCAAAGTGACCATTTAGCAATAATACCTGACGTCCGGATAGGTCAAAAGATTGCAAAGTATCATTCAAGAACCTATTGGCATATGGTTATCGTATTATTTATCCCTTTGACTCAAATGCTCAAGGTGACCTAGGGTTTAACTGCCAATCCTGATATGATCATCCATATTATATTTCGATTTTTAAAATCCATCATATGGATTATCCGGCTAAAGTTTTACTAAATTGAAACACACTGATACATTAACTCCTACTTATTTGGAGGGGTCAATTCTATCTTGACTCACACACCAACTTCGCAAGTACTTGACTATGCCTAGAAATCTTTCATCACTAAATTAGAAATTCAGATAGTCTGACATCAAAGCATAGTGAGTTACTTGTAAGTCACTGTGGTGATTTCAGGTCGGAGAGACACTTATACCTATATCCCTCGCGAGTTACTCTTGACAGCAGAGTGCTGAGCAATTGGTCACATTCAGTGAGATATACTCCTATATCTCACTTGCATGCCATGCTAGTGTCTTCACACTCTTTGGTTAAGAGGACAACCAACGTACATGGTACATAACGACTTATACTTGATATAGCTATCGTCCTAATAATAGTATATCATTTGATCATAAACTTAAGGTTTAAAGACTAAATGATATATCCTCCTATATCGAATCAAATAGTCCTAAGAACTTTATCACATAACAGGAGTTCAAAATGAGATGTACACATGATGAAAAAATCAAATAATATTTATTAATTCAATAATTTATATATAATTACAATGATAAGCACAACTGTTAACAAACTGATGATTAGTTTTGGGACACAATTCCCAATACATCTCTCAATCTCAATTCGCATTGATAGGTTTTCTCCTTTTATTGTATTTGTAGGTCACCCTCAAACTTTTAGCTCGAATCTCATGGGTGGTAAGCCAAGCATCTCCACTAACATGTTCTGTTCTTTTCATCCATTTAACTGTTTTAATTGATAGAGTTTCATCATAACTTAATTTGTAGAATTTTTCTTAGGAAAATATGTTTGTGGTTTTTATTTTTAATTATAAGGATACATAAGATTTAAAGAATAGCGACACTTAGAGAAATAGTGAGTTTCTCATTGACCCTATTTTTGTTCAAAACCGTGCCTTAGCCTGTTGTTATTATATGCGATTAACTTTTTTATTTGTTATGAATTACTGGCAATTTTTTACAAGATCCAGTTCTTTACAATGTTCCATAGATGATGAAAGATTGATAGGAGAATCATAGATATATTTTTTATTTCTACTTCTCTAAAATATAAGTGAATTACTTATTGTTAGCTTGGTGAGTACTTTATGTATATAAATCTATAATGTGTAAGATTTATAGTACATTTTTTATGTTGAATATATTATTTGATGAAATCTAAGAATGATAGCTTTTAAAAATCTATAGCATACAGACCATTATTTCATGCATTATAATTTTGAGACATGATAAAATATGAAAAACCTAATAGAATTGGCTTCGAAAGATACAAAATGATGTTATATAAGAATTATAATATTATGTAATTATTAAATATATAAATTAATTTTATTTTGTGATAATATATCTCTTATATCACGATGATATTATCGTTTATTTTCGATTGATTCAATGATTGAGCCGATTACTCATAATGCAGTCAACTCGTTTGATCAATAGTTTGGATTTTAAAAATTGATTAAAAAAATATTAATTCCTGTTGGTACAGAATTCCGTCGAAGTCGGAGTTGCTGGAGTCGAGAAGACCATGGCTGCTGTCGGGACCTGCAAGGAAAGTCTAAACTGGAGTTGAGGGTACTCTGGCAAGATCCTTTGATGCTCAAGTCAGTACTCTGCTTCAACAAAAATGGAGTGCTCGAGCGAAAAGTTTGACAGAGTTTCGAGATAGAGTTTTTGAGCTTAGAAAAGAATGTATATGGGGATCCTTATTTATAGACGGAGAGCGTAACTGACTGACAGCGACATCTATAACCGTCTGGTAGTGGGCCGTTCAGAGCCGTGCAGAGTTTGTTACAGAGAGTAGTGACGTCAAAGGTCGTTCAGGGCCACATGGAGCTTATTGCGGAGAGTGGAGTGGTATCCGTTGTCGTGACTTGCTAGAGAGTGGTGGAGCTGTGTGAAATCCATTACAGAGAGTGGAGGAGGGTGGCGGTTCTTGTCGTGGCTTGTCAGAGAGTGGTGGAGCCGCATGGAATCCGTTGCAGCGAGTGGAGTAAGGTAGTGGCCCTTGTCGTGGCTTGCCAGAGAGCTTGGATCCATCGGCTGAAGCTCGGCTGGGATGCCTGATGGAGCAGGATGGCCCTTTACATCATCGTTCTAGGAGAGGCTCGGATATTTCGAGGTCGCTGACGAATCTACTGTAGTCGGATGCTTCGGGCGCTAACATCTCAGAAGGAAGTCATCTGCTGTAGGAGCTCGGATGGAGATTTTCTATTGGCAAAGTTTGGAGAAGTCCGATCGCTAGAGAAGTCCGTCTGCGATTTATCTGATATGGAAGCTCATCCGAAGATCATCCATCGGGAAAGTCCGATTTTATGGGAAGCCTGGTAGGAGGTCGGCCGGCGATGGACTTCGGATAGCACTGGGGAGGCTCGGCAGACTTCGGAGGCAATCGGCTATCGCAGGGACCCAGCTGCTGGAGCTCGTCCGGAATCCATCTGCCGGAGAAGTAGCTCGACTGAAGTCTACCTGTAATAGAAGTTCGGAGGAAATTCGTTTACAGTAGAGGCTTGAATGAAATTTGCTTACAATAGATGTCTGGGATAGACAGCCCGCTGTAGGAGTTCGGAGTAGACCGTTCGTAGTAGAAGTTCGACTCTCGCGGGAGCTCGATTGAGATCTGAAAGGCGGTCGACCGTCGTGGAAACTTGGATGGAGTCTGATTACCATAGAAATCTCACTATCGGGGAAGCTCGGATGCAGACGAAGTCCGAAAGAAATTCGAAAAATAGTTGGTTGCTGTAGAAGGTCGGCTAATAGTGGGGCCCGGAGGGCCTTTGGGGTGGCCCAGTGGATGAGTGCAGAAGTTCATTGTCGAAGAAGTCTGGACAGTCGAGGGGGTTCGGAGAGACGCCACACATAAGGTCGGGAGCCGGAAGAACCCTGGAAGGATTGGTCTTTTACAAACTTTGGCCGGAGGATATTTTATACCCAACACCAGTCCCCCTACTTTCGAGTTCGGGTTCCGAATGAAAGAAGTACAGAGAAATTCTCACGATCGAAGCTGCTCCCATCGATTTTCGCACTGGAGCCTTTTCGAAAAAGATTTTTTCTTTTCAGAATTCCCGTCAGGGCGTGGCTCTAGGTATGACGTGATAATGACTTGATAAGCTACCTACCATTTCCAACAGTCTGTCAAGGTGGGTGGGACACGCGGCGAATGCAGACCGGCTAGAGGAGATCCGCAATCATTATTGCATTGGATCTCAGGGTCTATTTAAACACGTTCTCCTCCTTCAGGGGTTTCATTTTACTTGAGAGAATCCCTCGGTTCCCCTCCTCTTTTTTGAGAGCTCCGACTTCCTCTAGCATCCCTCCCGGCCTTAGGCATCCTCCGGGTCGACCTCCATCATCCTCGCCGTCTCCCTGTACTCCTAGGGTCAATCTAGATTAGTTCCAGAACTTTCTGTCATTTTTTCATCCTTTCTTCTTCGTATTCTATTTATTTAGCTTTCTTGGGGACCTGTTTGCTATTTTTCTCGATTTTTTGAGATTTTTGTGGCTTCCATTTGATCCAAAATGTCCTCTGATATCTCCTCTTCTAGTAGTTCTAGGAGTTCGTCAGCCCCGGTTCCCCACAGTACTGGGACCATAGACGAACCCATAGCTAGGACCGAACCTTGTCTAGCCTTTGCACCGAACACCATCCCCGGCTCCTTGACTCCGGATGAACTCTCACTGATAAGGATTCAGTATGGAGTTCCTCCGGAGTACGAGCTGGAGCTTCCCGGGCCATCTGACCGGGCTAGCGCCCCTCCTCCCAGCTGCTTCTGTCTGTACCAGGAGGCCTTCCGTGTCGGACTTCGACTTCCACTGCCATCCTTTGTCATTGCTCTCTTTTGTTTTTTGAACATTTCTCTAGTTTCCGTCGTGCCGAACTCCTTTAGGTTTTTTATAGGATTTCTTTCTCTTTGTAGTTTAGCCAAAGTTCGGCCGACTCTTTCTTTGTTTAGGAACTTCTACACCTTCAAGCGCCATCCCTCGGTAAAGGATTGATGGTACTTCTCCTCCCAGTTTGGTAGAAAGGGGTTGCTGAAAGGTGCCCCATCTTCTGTCCATAACTGGAAGGAGAGGTTCTTCTACGTCCGATGCCTAACCTTAAAGCTAGGATTATCCCCTTGGGGTTCTTTGAGGGATTCCGCCTGCCGGACCTCTAGCCTGGAAAGGGACGACCTCGAAGCCTCAAAAAAGCTCGAGGCCTATCGAGCCCCCCTCCTCCCCGAACTTCTGAGGTAATAACTTTTGTTCAACGTCGGCCTGAGCCCCCTTAACCCTGTCGGTATCTCTCCCTCTCTTTTTTTTTCCTTTCTTCTTGCTCTATTTCAGAGCCATGCTGATTTTCTTTTATCGCAGACATGGATGCAAGTGTGGCTCGGAGGTTAGCCCAGGGTCTCAAGACCCACAAGAGAAAAGATGCCTCAACTTCGGGGTCGATGAAGAAAGTCAGGACAAAAGGAACAAGCTCGGCCGTGCCTGCTCTGATGCCCATCGCCGTCGAAGCCCCTTCCGACGCCGAACCTGAAGTCCCCCGAGCCCCTTCACAGAGCCCCCCGGCTGAGGGTCCTATTTCGGAGGTTCGTCCCGAAGGGGCACCCGGGGCCGAAGGGAGGAGGAGAAAGAAGACCCTGGCCCGGAGGAGTCGTAGTCACAGGGCTGCCGTCGAGGGGACCGGCGGCTCCGAGGAAGACCTGAGGGAAAATCCCTTCAACAACAGAGACTTAATAAAGAGGCTGGTCGAAGGGTGCATTCTACCTGAGGTAGTCGAGAGGATCATCCTCGTCGATCCCGAGCTACGGGTCTGGGACTCTCTGGGATCTTTTCTCGAAGTGGGTTAACTCATCCTTTTCCTCCTTCCCACTTCTTTAATTTATTCTTCAGCCCTTATGTCGACTCCCTGACCTTTCTTGCAGATTGGGCACCAGCTCGTCGCCAACGTCGAGGTGGCAAAGATCGCCAAGAGGGAGGTAGCTCGGGCAGAAGAAGGTCACCTAGCCGGGGCCGCCTGCCTTGAAGAGAAAATCGCCGAGGTCCTAAGTCTCCAGGAGGCGCTGGAAAAGGAGGGACAAATCTCGTCCGATCTGAGGACCATCTTGGAGGAGGAGAGAGGGAAGGCTGAGGCCGAGGTCTCCACATTGAGGACGCAGGTTTCCGAGTGGAAGGAGCAGGCTTCCGAGTTGAAGGAGCAGGTTTTCGAGCTGAAAGCACGGATTCCATCTCTGGTCTCGGAGGCAAGGGCTCGAGCAGTGGAGGAGTTCAAAGCCTCCTCCGAGATGGAGGATCTAAAGGTCCAGTTCGGCAAGGATGCCTTCATCAAGGGGTTTGAGCTCTGCCAAGAGAAGGTGGCTGGGAGGTTTCCCGAATTGGATCTCAGCTTCTTGAATGAGGCGTCTGATGATGAAGTCAGACCATCCAAAGTCGCTGCCGGTCCTCTTCCAACCGGAACCTCATCGACTACCGTGGCCGCCGCTGACGATCTTCCGGGGATGCCGATCCCCTCTACTTTTGCCCCAGAGGTTCGGAACCTCTAGTTTTGTATTTTTTCTTTGTGGTGATTTTTCTCTCATTCTCTTGTATTTGAAATTTATTTGATCAATGAAGTCGGGTTCGTCTTTACGGAGGGTCCCCCCCTTTTTTTTGTATTCTTTTCCTTCTTTTTGTCTTCTTGCATTAATTTGAGTCATGGCGCTCTTGTCCTCCAACGACAGTGTCCTGTCGAAGCTCTTCTCATATCGGAGGGTATTTCCATGAAGTCGATGATACAAGACCTCCAAAGAAAAGTTCGTCAGTTGACAAGAAAATTCAAGAAGCTGGAAGACGAACTTCACCGGCTGAAGGAGAGCCATTCAGAGGCCACCGCAGAGGCTACTCACTTTCGGGACCTCCACAAGAAAAATTTCATGGAATACACCAAAAGGAAAGTCGACTTCATTACGGAGCTTGAGAAACTCCGAAAACGTGCCAGCGACCGATCTTGGACTCAGGCTTCCAAGATCAGCTCCCTTAAAGTCAAGCTGGCGGCCGCACGGGAGAAGATCGACTGGCTGGAAGGGAGCTCGTCCTGGCATACAGTCCAGACCAACCGCGACCAAGACTGGTCGAAGAAGCTCTCTGACCTTCAAAAGCAGCTGCAGGATGTCGAGGTGAATTACGATGCCTACCGAGTCAGCTGAAGCAGACAAGTAGAGGACTAGCGAAGGAGGCTCCAGACGATGACTGATGAAGTTGCCCACCTTCAGAGGCGGCTGTTCGAGAGAGTCCAGCCTGTCCCTGCACAAGGTTCTGACGAGCTTTGCTCCTTGAGGGGGACTATGGCGGAACTGTTTGTAGCCCTTGGGTGGGAGGAAGTCGAATTACGGTGGCTGAAAGTTCAGCTGGTCCATGAGCAGCAGGCAGTCAAAGATGCCAAGGTGGAGTCCGAGGTCTTGAGGAGGAGGCTTCGAGAGTCGGAGGATGAGCGCCGATGGTTCCACCGGATGTACCAGGATATGCTGCTGAAAAAGATGGAACTAGAAGAGGAAGTCGAAAATTTAAGATGATCTATAGTAAGGGCCGGAACTGAGAGCTCGAAGTCGGAAGAAACTGAGCTTCCTTAGAGCCTCCTCTTCTTCTCTTTTTTTTTTCTTTTTGTTTTTGGCCTTTAAGGCTTTGTAACGTGTACTTCACCAACGAAATGAAAATGAAATTGTCTATTATCTTGTCCATTCTGGTATTAAATGGTTGTTTACCAAACTCCATTTGTCTTCCGTCTTGTTCGACGTCGAAGTTGTCTAAAGATTTCTGGCCGTCACTGTATCGATTCGCCCTTAGGGACTGAAGATTTTCACCAAGGGTATTCTCTCTCATCGAGACGAGATCCTTGGTGCCTTTGATGTAGTTCATTTTTCACCTATCACCGGTGTAGTTCGTCACTTTTCCTTTTCATCTTCCTCTTTCTTCTATGTTCGAGTGAGGGTCTTCCCTCTGCTCTTGACGGGGTCGTGAGAGTGTAGAGGAGTCATTGAGGAAGCTTTCCTCCTTGTCGATCAATCGAGTCTTTGTTTGCATCGGGATGAGGTCCTCTCCTTGTTCCTGACAGTCGGTTTCAGCTCGTGTTAGGACGAGGTGCTCCTCCTGTTCCTAACAAGGCTGTGGGGGCACACAAGGGCCGTTGTGAGGGCCTCTCCCCCCATCCGATCTTTAGGAAATTGGGCCTTCGACTTTGCTTATGTTAGGATGAGGTTCTTCTCCTGTACCTAACAAGGCTGTGGGGGCACATAAGGGCCGTTGTAAGGGCCTCTCCCTCCATCCGATCTTTAGGAAACCGGACCTTCGACTTTGCTTATGTTAGGACGAGGTTCTCCTCCTGTTTCTAACAAGGCTGTGGGAGCACATAAGGGTCGTTGTAAGGGCCTCTCCCCCAATCCGATCTTTAAAAAATTGGACCTTCGACTTTACTCATGCTAGGACGAGGTTCTCCTCCTGTTCCTAATAAGGCTGTAGGGGCACATAAGGGCCATTGTAAGGGCCTCTCCCTCCATTTGGTCTTTAAGAAATCGGACCTTCGACTTTGCTCATGCTAGGACGAGGTTCTCCTCCTGTTCCTAACAAGGCTGTGGGGGCACATAAGGGCCATTGCAAGGGCCTCTCCCCCCATCCGGTCTTTAAGAAATCGGGCCTTCGACTTTGCTCATGTTAGGACGAGGTTCTCCTCCTGTTCCTAACGTGCTTAATTCCGTTTGTATGGGGGAGTTATCTCCTATCGTTATAAGCTCATACTAAAAGAAAAAATGCACGAATATGAAAAGAATTTTTATTGAGGGCAAAGTTGTCGGTAATACATTCGTAGATTTTTCGAACTCTATAGCCGCGGAAGGTCTGCTCCCCGTCGGGGTCTCCCTGAGACGGAGTTGATAATCCAATCGAAGGCCGATCTTCAGGCTGCTCCTCCCTCCTTGGCGGTTTCGGCTGCGGCAGGGCCCTAGGCCGATCTTCCTTTCCTTCAGATCGGTGTCGAATGAATCTGTCGAGCCGACCTCGTCTAATGAGCTCCTCGATCTCGTCTCGGAGCTGAATATACTCCTCCGTGTCATGGCCGTGGTCATGATGATAGAGGCAGAATTTGTTTGGGTTGCGCTTTCCAGGATGCGAGCGCATCATCTCCGGCCTTGGGAGCTGCTCCCTAACCTCCATCAGCACTTGACCTTTTGAGGTGTTGAGAGGGGCGTAGCTGTGGAACCTTCCAAGAAGAGAGCCTCGCCGAACTCGACGGTCTGGGCTTCTCTGCTTACGAGCTCGGGGAGGAGTCCGGACGCGCCTATGTCCGGGAAGAGTTCGAGAACGTGGCCGAGCTTCACTCGGCCCTTTTTCAACTGCGGGCTTGCTCGAGTCTCCTGCCTGCCGCTCTCTCGCGGTCTCCTCGTCCTTCATCTTGAAGGCTTCTTCTGCTCGGGCATATCCTTCGGCCTGAGCCAGCAAATCAGCAAAATCCCTGGGGTACTTCTTTTCCAAGGAGAACAGAAGATCGTTCTTCTGAAGACCGCCTTTCAGAGCGACCATCGCGATCGATTGGTCCAAGTTCCGGATCTCCAACGCAGCGACGTTGAAACGGTTGACGTAAGCCCGGATGGATTCCCCCTCCCTTTGTTTGATGTTGATGAGGGACTCCGAACCTCTCCGGGGACGCCGGCTGCTAACAAAATGAGCCGCAAACTGGTGGCTCATCTGGTCAAAGAAAAAGATGGTACCCGACTTCAATGCCGAATACCAATTCCTTGCTGCTCCCTTCAGGGTGGATGGAAAAGCTCGGCACAGAATGGCGTCTGGCGCGCCATGGGGCAGCATCATTGTCCGAAAGGCCTTCAGGTGGTCAACCGGGTCTGAGGTCCTGTCATAGCTTTCGAATTAGGGGAGCTTGAAGTTAGGCGGGATCGGTTCCTGCATGATCATTTGAGAGAAGGGTGGGTCAGTACAGATGTCCTCACCATAAGCAGGGGGAGCGTGGTGGAGTTCTTTGATCCGTCGGTTCATCTCCTGGAGCCTTCGATCTAGGAAGTCCTCTCGACTGTGGGTCTCGAGGGTCTTTGGGCAGAATGGAGGTAGAGATCCTTCGGGAGTAGAATCATGATCGGACTGAGGGCTCTCCACCCTCGGATTTATCTTTCCGGGGAAGACGGGGCGACTGGCCCAAGTGGCCCGTCCTACTGTCGGATTTTGGAATTCTGGCGACGTTCTCTCCAACCGCACTGACGCCTGTGGCTGTTGTTGCTGCTGCATGGCCTACACCGCTTCAGTGAGGGCTCTGACCTGCTGAACCAGCAGGTCAAATTGCTCCGCACCGACCGCCGTTGTCGGAGGAGGAGGGGGAGCCTGGAAAACTGGAGGTGAGGCCGGAGCCTGAGATCTGGCCGCGGAGGCCGTGGATTGCCTGGTGGATGCTTTGCGGGGAGGCATCGGATGAAGATCTAGTAGGAGAAGGAGAAGAGGATGTCGGAAAAAATGACCGGAATCAGTTCCGTTGAGCACTCCTTTAAGAACAAGGGTACTGCGAAGACATAGCGCCCTTCCTCTAGCACCAATTCTGTTGGTGCAGAATTTCGCCGAAGTCGGAGTTGCTGGAGTCGAGAAGACCGTGGCCACCGTCGGGACCTGCAAGGGAAGTCTAAACCGGAGTTGGGGGTGCTCTTGCAAGACCCTCCGACACTCAAGTCAGTACTCTGCTTCAACAGAAATGGAGTGCTCAAGCGAAAATTTTGGCAGAGTTTCGAGATAGAGTTTTTGAGCTTAGAAAAGAATGTATCTGGGGATCCTTATTTATAGATGGAGAGCGTAACTGACTGACAACGACATCTGTAACCGTCTGGTAGTGGGCCGTTTAGAGCCGTACGGAGTTTGTTACGGAGAGTAGTGGCGTCAGAGGTCGTTCAGGGCCACGTAGAGCTTGTTGTGGAGAGTGGAGTGGTGTCTGTTGTCGTGACTTGCCAGAGAGTGGTGGAGCTACGTGGAATCCGTTGCAGAGAGTGGAGGAGGGTGGCGGTACTTGTCGTGGCTTGTCAGAGAGTGGTGGAGCCACGTGGAATCCGTTGCAGTGAGTGGAGTAAGGTAGTGGCCCCTGTCGTGGCTTGCCAGAGAGCTTGGATCCGTCGGTTGAAGCTCGGCTGGGATGCCTGATGGAGCAGGATGGCCCTTTACATCGTCGTTCTAGGAGAGGCTCGGATGTTCCGAGATCGCTGACGAATCTACTGTTGTCGGACGCTTCAGGCACTGACATCTCAGGCGGGAGTCACCTGTTGTAGGAGCACGGACGGAGATTTTCTGTTGGCGAAGTCCGGGGAAGTCTGATCGTTAGAGAAGTCCGTCTAGGATTTATCTGATGTGGAAGCTCATCCGAAGATCGTCCGCCGGGGAAGTCCGATTTTATGGGAAGCCTGGTAGGAGGTCGGCCGGCGATGGACTTCGGATAGCGCTGGGGAGGCTCGGCAGACTTCGGAGGCAATCGGCTATCGCAGGGACCCAGCTGCTGGAGCTCGTCCGGAATCCATCCATCGGAGAAGTAGCTCGACTGAAGTCTACCTGTAATAGAAGTTCGGAGGAAATTCATTTACAGTAGAGTCTTGAATGAAATTTGCTTACAGTAGATGTCTGGGATAGACAGCCCGCTGTAGGAGTTCGGAGTAGACCTTTCGTAGTAGAAGTTCAGCTCTCGCGGGAGCTCGATTGAGATCCGGAAGACGGTCGACCGCCGTGGAAATTTGGATGGAGTCTGGTTATCGTAGAAATCTCGCTGTCGGGAAAGCTCGGATGCAGACAAAGTCTGGAAGAAATTCGGAAAATAGTTGGTTGCTGTAGAAGGTCGGCTAACAGTGGGGTCTGGAGGACCTTTGGGGTGGCCCAGTGGATGAGTGCAGAAGTTCATTGTCGGAGAAGTCCGGATGGTCGAGGGGGTTCGAAGACGCCACACATAAGGTCGGGAGCCGGAAGAGCCCTGGAAGGATCGGTCTTTTACAAACTTCGGTCGGGGATATTTTATACCCAACAATTTCGATAGTTTGGACGAAGCCCTTGTGGATGGAAGGGAAGCATATTTATGAGATATTGAAAAAATATTTGCTGATGGTATCGTATTATATATATTATAAATTAATAAAAATTTTTATATTTTATTAATTTTAATATATTTTATTAATTTTCGTGAATGATATCCATGCTGTCCTTTTGTATCTCACTGATTTCGATTTGTCGTTGGTTTGTTGCAGACATGGCATGGTATCAGCGTTGCAACGAGTATTTTCTCACGAGATACCGGACCGGGTCTGACGCTTGGCCGATCCCAAGCAGGGTCTCAGGCCAGCCCGTTGACAGAAGTCACGATTAGTGGCGGAACTTCACCATGTCCTTCCCCTTTTCGCCTTTGATTTCCCTGCCTGGATTTGGGATTTTTGGTCAGTGGCGGAAGAGAGTTTAGGCTTTCAATCAATCGGATAGAGGCTCCGATGAAGACGAAAGATTGTGAATTTCATAGAATTCTTTTATGAATATATAATAGGATTGGAATTTGATGGAAATGGAGGGGGGAAGTTCGTCGGGATCCGCCGGAGGAACTCAAACCCACCACCGCTTCTCCCCAATGCGCTCAAGAGGTATTGCTTTCCCATCACTCCAAAATCTGTGGAATTCGATCAATAAAAATCGACTAAAATTGACATTTTGATTGTCTCTTGTGCTTCCTTTTTTATTTTTTAATTTTGGCTGTATATTGTTAGCATGTTTGTGGTGTTTTTGTTGAGTTCAGAACTAATCGATGTAAAAATTTATACTTGATGCTGAATAACTTATTATTCAAATTTGTGAAGGCATTTCAAGGATCCAGGAATCGGGTCTCCTTAATCATCTATCCAAACGTAGCTGGCGTTGAATAAAGTTGTAATATCTAGATACGAAATGGGAAAACAAATTGATTTCTTTGAATGAAAATTTAGGTATCATGACCTGCTTCCGTCCTAAGAATTGGAACTCATGGAAGAGTTGGAAGTCCAGAATTTCTATAGGTCTAATCTTGGCGTACATCAGAAGTGGAGTTAAATTAAAAGGAAATCATGACATAAATCACAATATTTTTCTATCTGTTTTATAAATGCTAAGATTACTTAAAAAGGAGAGAAAACTTTTTCCCTAAGGCACCATTGCATTTCCTCCCTTTGTCGAATAGACGGATTGGACAAGGCTTGTTTGTTATAATAATGACCGTATTTATTTTTTTGGAAAAGAAGCTTCCAGGTTTTGTCAAGTTTTTCTCTCCTTTTTCCCCGAAAAAATAGATAAGTTATCCATAATATGATGCAAGCCAGATACGGACATGAGGGTTCATGATTTTATCACTGAGGTTCATAAGTAATGAGCAAAATTGAAATGCAAGTAACATAGAACTGAACATAAATAATAGTGGCAGAAGCATGTAAGCAATTTTAAGGTTTATTAGATAAGGAGATGATATACAGAATGCCTCAGATATGCTTTTCCTAATCAACCTCTGATCTTGTGTTGTCAGTCTTCTTGAGGCTTCTGTTGAAGGAGCATGATCTTGCATCAAACCCTTTAAAAGAGACATTTTGTTGCACCAAAATCATAGCATGAATACCTATAGGAATCAAGGCTCCTTATGTTCAATCATTTTTGTGGTACCTTTATAGTAGCTTAAAACTCAAACTGCAACAGTGGAATGAATAAAACTAGGCCAACGTTCACTTTAAATTGATTTAAGACCAACTTCCTAGTTTCCAGTCTAATGCATGTGTGATTGCATTATGCAAAATTGGAAGCAACAGATGCTGGCTCTCTCATATTCAGACTAGGCTAACTTCTTACACTTGTGATTGCCTTAGATTTGATGCAAAGTCAACACAAAGTGAATCTGACATTTGAACTGTAGGTAATATCACCACCTATCTGATATAGGTTAAGTAGTATCAGACCATTCAAACATTGCTTCAGTCAGTGTTTATGACCTTTCTCTTGTTTCATCTACAACCTGCATGGTGATATTTATACATTTAAGATCAAAATTGAAATGGTTGCTCTGACATCATAGTGATAATTCAGGTTGATCATTTCAAAATGAGAACCATGAAACATATTCTTGGTAAGAAATTGATTTGAAATAGGCAGAGGCAACCAGGTATAAGATCCATGGTGACAAAATGTTTTGGTGCAACATCTAAAAGGTTGTGATTTGTGAATAGTAGGCACCATGTAAGGCTCCATGTTTGAGGAATTCTGCTTTATCATGAGTCATCAAAATCTGCAGTTTTCTTCTTTTACTTTTATTCTTCTACCAAGAAAGTGGTATTTTTTGGTACCTTGCAGTTGTAGATTATGGGTTTGTAATCTCTCTTAAACCATGATTGGTTTATGCACTATGCTTCTCCAACTTTGGTCCCAAAAAAATTTGTTAATATGATGTGACTGTGCTTTTCTATGAACACACACACACACACACACAGAAATACATCCACACAAACGCACGCACACACACGCGCACACACATGCACACATGCACGCACACATGCGCGCACACACACGCACGCACACGCACCCACGCCCACGCATGCACATGCACGCCGGTGCGCACGCCCACGCCCGCACGCACACGCACGCCCACGCCCACATGCATGCACACGCCCACATGCGCGCGTGCACACACATGCCCACACATGCGCATGCGCATACACACATGCATGGTGATATTTATACATGTAAGATCAAAATTGAAGTGGTTGCTGTGACATCATAGTGATAATTCAGGTTGGTCATTTCAAAATGAGAACCATGAAACATATTCTTGGTAAGAAATTGATTTGAAATAGGCAGAGGCAACCAGGATAAGATCCATGGTGACAAAATGTTTTGGTGCAACATCTAAAAGGTTGTGATTTGTGAATACTTGGCACCATGTAAGGCTCCATGTTTGAGGAATTCTGCTTTATCATGAGTCATCAAAATCTGCAGTTTTCTTCTTTTACTTTTATTCTTCTACCAAGAAAGTGGTATGTTTTGGTACCTTGCAGTTGTAGATTATGGGATTGTAATCTCTCTTAAACCATGATTGGTTTATGCACTATGCTTCTTCAACTTTGGTCCCAAAAAAAATTGTTAATATGATGTGGCTGTGCTTTTCTATGAATACATACATACATACAGACACACAGAGACACACACATAGACACATGCACGCGCGCGCACACACAGGCACACATGCACACCCGCACACGCACACGCGCACGCACACACCCACGCACGCGTCCGCGCCCACGCACACCCATGCCTGCCCACACACACCCATATGCGCACGCCCACATGCACACATGCACACATGCACACGCACACGCACAAGCCCACACATTCCCACACACACACGCACGCACACGCATGCACGCATGCATACATATGTGTATGTATGTACATACACACATGTATATATATGTATGTATGTAAATACACACACATATATATGTATATGTATATGTATATGTATATGCATATGTATATATCATTATAGAATAATGATATTTCTAAGCAAATGATGTTTGCTTTGGAATTCACCTGCTGTAAGTTTTCTTGCAACAATTATACTTAACAAATAGATTTACCTATTGTAAGTTTCATATAAAATAACATATAATATCATGCTAATCATATACAAAATATATTGCATTTCACTCACATACAATTGTACTCCAAATAACATACATATTAGAACTCTTCCAAAATACAACTTTGTACCACAAGATTTAAGACAATAGTCCAAAAAAAATATTGTAACACAAGTTGAATGGATGTAGTCAGTGCCCCCTTCTCGACCCTTCATTATGATCACAGCAGCATATTTGGCATGCAATCATGGAACATCAGCTTCCATAATGGTAATCTTCCGACCAGTCACTGTGTTCTCAATAAAATACATCACATAAATGGTACGGTCAAGCTTGCAAAATGGTATAATGTCATAATCAATAAGATGGCACAGTGATACGATCAATATAATGGCACAACAGCACAGTCCATTAAATGGCACAAATGTGCAGTCTGTTAAATGGCAGAATGGCACGGTCAATAAAATAACATAGTGGCACAGTCAATACAATGGCACAGTGGCACAGTCAATACAATGGTATAGTGGCACAATATCACAGTCCGTATGATGGCATAATGGCACAGCCCATAATGGCACAGTTAATACAGTGGCACATTGGCATGGTTGATACAATGGCACAATCATATTGTTCATTAACTGGCACCTTGGCACAACCCATACAAGAGCACAATGGCACAGCCCATAAAATAGCATCATGGCACTAGCATAAAAATTACCAGACTTTGCATGAGCCATCTGCATGTAAGAATGGAAATTGATTAGTTTGCTGCATGAGACTACTAAAAAATGTAAAAAAAATATAAGCTAATCTGTGAGTTTATAATTATCATAAAGGGAATGCTCTTGCATTATTGAAGTATCATGGTGTTTCAGTATGCTAATATGATTATATTTCATATAATTTAAATTTTACTGTTATGGATTTAAACAATTATCAACATGAATATGTTTGTTGCTGTCAGCTCATTATCATATTGTTGCAGGTTTAATCCTATATCTTTCGGTGATGGAAGGACTTACTCTGGCAATAAGAAATTAAGAAATAGCTGGCAACACCATTACTGTTTTAATGCTTCATGTGGAAGATACCATTGTAATGATGTCACCCACTATTAAAATTTACAAAATATAGCAATATTAACTAAAATAATTTCAAAAAAAATATTAGAAGTTAAAAGCTTTGTACTGCTAGCATCTTTATCAAGACTAATCATTGGCTGTGGTTAGAGTACTTCTAAATTCATTTAGAAGTATTTCTTTGTTGAAACAGTTTTTTAGATATTTAATTTTTTTTTATTTTATTTTCTCAGTACAAACTTTGAATATGAACTTTGTAAGGTTACGAACTTTGAATATGAACTTTGTACTTAATTTGGTTCCCTTTTTTTGGTAGTGTTCTATTTTCATGAATACATAAGCATCTCTATATGATTATTATTTTCTTAGAGAAAATAAGGAATTTTTTTTCAGAAGCAAATGTAATTCTTTCAAAATTTCTGAACTAACATTACCATACACCTGGAAGCTTGTGTCAGAAACAAGTCAAAGATTGAGTAACTGACAAATTTGCCCCATATAGTTTCAAACAACCATAAGATTTCATGGCTAATGATTACATTCTTTTAGGAAGGAAGCAAATTAATCTTGTAAAAATAAATGACCAAGGTTTGTTTTAATTTCGTTGTATGACAAAAATATTAATGCTTTTGCCTACCAAGGTTGTTTGGAATTCTAATGAAGAAAGTTCACTTGTGAATGAACTTGAACAAATGAAGGGTGAGGCAGTGTAGTGTTTTAGTCAATCCCATCAAACGCATGTTTAGCAAGTAAATAGATCTAAAACCATTTTTCTAAATATGTTTAGTCAATAAATATTGTTAGAATATTTATTTAAATGTAAATTTTACTAGAATTTCTAAAAAACTAAAAGCTCACTTTGCAGGACATCAAGATGTATGAAGTTTATATTCTTGTGAGCATCAATTTATGGAATGATTCAAGTCCTTTTTAAGGCCAGATTCCCTGAACTCCAGACGTGAAATGTAGCTTCTAATTAATCACCCACAAGATCAAGTTTGGAGTCATGATAATTAGACTGCCAATCTAATTGGTGAGCCTAACTTGTATTTGCAAGCTGATGATTGTTCTAACAATTAATTTGGAGTAGAACAAGAGAAAGGGAGAAGAAGGGTGTACCTTCAGGCTACCAAACTGGCATAGAGGGGAAGAGGGGTGTTTTCTAGCGAGGATGAAGCCGGCCACTTTTGGTGAGAGGTAGGGGGTGGGTGGCATTCAACGGGGAGGGGGGGGGGGGGGTCCTTTCGACGAGGGAGAAAGAGATGGGGATGTTGGGGTTCCTTCCGGTGAGATAGGGAGAGGTGGGGGATTAGGGTTCCTTTCAACAAAAGAGAGAGGTGTGTTTTTTTTTTGGGGGGGGGGGTGGTTGGGGTTCCTTTTGGTAAGAAAGAGAGAGGTGGGGGGATTGGATTTTTGATGAGAGAGAGAGAGAGGGATGGGGGGGTTGGGTTCCAGCGAGAGAGAGAGAGGGGTGGGGTTTCTGGTGAGATAGAGGGGTGGTGGGTGGGCATTCCGGCAAGAGAGAAAGAAAGGGGTGGTTGGGGGGTTGGGGTGGGTGAGAGAGAGAGAGAGAGAGAGAGAGAGAGAGAGAGAGGTGGGGGGCGGGATTCGGCGAGATGGGGGGTTTCAAATGGAGAGAGAGAGGGCTATGGAGAGGGGGGGAGCCTATTGGTTTTTAAGGAAGAGTTTGAGGCATGGGAGTGCATGGCGTCCTGTCCCATCTCATTAAATATCCTTGTTTTTGTTTTTCCTTCCTAAATGGCTAATGTTAATGTTAAATGGGATAATGGCTGCTCTATGATTTGTGCCGATCAGACAGTCCTGCATTTGACTGGATTTGGCCCCAAATCCTTTCGAAAGGAGCCTCTCTCTCTCTCTCTCTCTCTCTCTCTCTCTCTCTTCACACACACATACATACATACACATACATATACATATATACACATTACACCATTTAAACAAAATTCTCTTTTAAATGAGATGGAGCAGAACCAATTGATTGCTATTGCTTGAAAAAATTGTTGTCATACTCACAGTTTCCTATGTAATTGATCTACATGATAGGCATGGCATTCTTGTGCATACTTGTGTTACATAAACTATGAGGGAAATATTTGTGAGTATGCTTTTTTCAAGTTATTGTTAAATTTTTTATCGCCCATATGCTGACTTTGTTTTGGCATTTTAATCATATTGGTTTGTCTTGTGAAGAAATGCTATTTCCCAAGTAAATGTCTTCTGATATTGTAAGGAAAACTTTGATGGTTTTTCAGCATTCTATAGATTTACACAGCAGAACCTTCCAGCTTGTAAACCTGTTCTTACGCCAGGATGGGTGAGCTGACAGTCACAATAATTCCCTTGTATTTAGTCTATTGTTCATGTTGACTTTCTTATGTATTTTCTATCTTTGCTTGGTCACTTGCAGGTAATAATGACTTTTCTGATCATGGGCATTGTTTTTGTTCCTGTTGGACTTGTTTGCCTTCATGCTTCTGAAAGTGTAAAGCAGTTATCCCTGTTTGCCATTGGGTAGATCATGTATATATCTTTAATGCTGGAGGTGGCTTTTGGTAGGCTGATAACATTTTATTCTATAGGTTGTGGAAATCGTGGACCGTTATGATGTTGAATGCATACCTGAGGCTTATAGAAGTAATAAAGTAGCTTATATCAAGGATAGTTCAATTTCAAAGAACTGTAATCGAACAATAAAGGTAATAATGTGCTTCTCATGCTTATCATTTATTTCAAATTTTCAGTCTTCATGTTTCATATGTAAAATTCATAATTGTGTGAAAACTTTGCACGCAAAATTAAACATCAATGAATACATTGCTTTTCTAGATAAAATTTATTTAGGATATTCAGGTATGAATGAGATCCCATGTTGATTTTCTACTTGTCCTGGGATTCACTAATAGGGCAAATGCATCAGCAGAACCAACAATAAGTTTATGAGATAAATCTTGTCATGTATGCTTGAAACAATGTGATGTAGGAAGAGTTGACGAGCGAGTTACTTGTAAATTAAACTAGTCACAAACATGATTCATGGTTTGGGGGATCATATGACTGGTACATTTCTTTATGCTCATTACTTTCCATTTTTAAGAGGATATGATCTATGGTCAATCCCATATTTTATGGGAAAAGACTTGGATGATGATAATGATATATCATTATATCCATTGTATATAGTTATTTTATACAGTACATATATTAATGAATTATCAACAATCCTGCAAACTTCAAACAAAAACTTATAGTAACATGCTTTTAGGTTCTTCATTTTTTTCAATAATTAATTCTTGTTGAAGGCGCAACACCTATAATCATTCACTTCCTATATTGTTTCTATTTGCAAATTTTTCTATAGGATTCTGTCATGATGCGAGTAGAATAAGGAATATCAAATAAATTTTCATTGCATGTGGTACTTTTTTTTATCAACTAGACTTTATGAATCAAGATACAGCCATGAATTTATGCCTCTTTAATGATGTGGCAGGCTACACGAATTGTAGAGTGCCAAACAAGTAATAACATTGTAATGTGCCAAACAATTGAATAACTATTGATACAGATGATGTTTTCCCAAACAGTGCTTGAATGTCTCATGTCATTCTTTTGAAAAATGACTAGGACTCCTCTATGCCTTTTCCTTTACTTGTCCCTGCAGGTCCACAACACTTGACATATTAAGAAAGTAGAAAAGAAAAAAAAAAAAATCAAACCTCATGGTTCCCCAGTCTTACATTGCTGTTGATGTCCGTCCCTTTGCTTCCAGGCACTCTGCCTTCGCTCATCTTTTTTTCTGAGACACACACACATGCACACACGCACTTACTTTTACAACATTTGTTGGGATCACCGGCATTTACTAAATACTCCATCTTATGTGCTGCCAAATTTGTTGTATGCATGCCAAAATTTAGTGCATATAATAGTCAGGCATTGCCATGTTATTGCAGATCACTCTTCATCTTTTTCTGGATAGTGGCATGTGTTAGCAGACAAAGATGCATGGTGTTTGCATTTACGCACAACTTATGCATTACCAATGTTCAACATGTGAACCTATATTTTTGATTCAACCAACATAATAGTGAAACTTGCTTTTGTAAAATACTGAAAAAGAACAAGGCTTTCATGAAGTTGCTTGGCATGTAATGTTGAAATGTCTTTCATGCCACTATGCTTCAATTAAATCTTAAACATAACCATAAGTAACGAGCCTTGTCCCAACTATTCCCATCAGATTTGTGAATCTTTCTTCATTATTCATTTTTTAACTCAGATAGGTTGCCAAAGGAAGCTTTTTAAATTATTTTTTGAAAACTTCCATGTAGATTTTCTTTGGCCATCCCATCTGATGAACCTTGTAAAATTCTACCTCTTTCTGTGTATGCATTCTTAGATTCATAGAATAAGCGAGAAAGGACTTGGTACTACATTAATTTTGTCCTTAATAATGTAATATTATGTTTCTTCTAAGGTACACATGTGTAAACTTGCCATTTCTAGTTTCACCATAAATTTGTGTTAGCATTCCCCATCTCCATGACGGTCATCTTATATATGTTGAGCTGCTGCTCCTATTTATTGTGCAAAAATATTTAGTCTTAAGGCACCTAACAAATTGGTGATCATGCAACAGTGGCAACACCCAAAAGATACCTCTCTGTTTCATCCACCTGCTCTAACATCACGGGTACACCTTCATTTGATCATTAATTTTCCTAAATAATAGTTCTAAGATAGTGACTGGTTGGTCACTATGTATACTCATGGTTGCTGATTTTAGTTGAAACTTCATTTCTTCTGTTTCGCTCTAAAGTCCTATTAATACTCTCAAGCTTTTGCCTTTTCTGGATCTTTAAACCCTGAGTCTTCTAGATTTTCCTGTGTGATCTTAGATCCTGATTAGCATTCAATGCTATCGTCCTCCTTTATCATCAATATATCAATATCATTTGCAGATAACATGTGCTATAGCATCTCCTCTTATATATCAAGACAACAAGTTTAAAGAGATATGAGTTGATTAGTTTACTTTAACTGTTGTCATGATGTGACTGGCGACTCCATTAAATGCCATATGTATTGCTATGACCATATAATTGATTCAACTATCTTAAATGTCCCTATCTTCTGGAGCTTCAAATAATTCGACCTCCTCTTGAAGAACATTAGTCCATGTATCTAATTTGACTTGGCGAACATATTCTATGTGGCTTTCAATCGACCATGTGATCTATTCTTTCTGTACATATGATGCCTCATGTATTCCATCATTATTGTCTACATCACTTGGATTGCTGCGATATCCTCTGTGCCAATTAAACAACTTAGTAATATGAGAATGATTACCGGAACCCTGATTTTGCCATGTTAATACCAAAATATACCGGAAAAGATGCTTGTAATTTTCCTGTTCCCAGTGTCTACATTTCGTTCTTTATTTTTTTCACTAAATTTTGATTTCATGGGCGAATATATATAGCATTTTGTTAACCTAATTTAAACCTCACATAGATTTTTGTTGGTCGATAATTTAATCTAGCTGCTGGATGTAGTTGTGATCCAATGCTTGCTCCATTATAATTAACCAAAGAGAGATGACATCACAGCCTTGCGGTGTTGTGCTTCTGCTGCAAATCAATTGAACAATGGTGTCAATAATAGTATAACCACTGCAATTCTCTTTGTTTATTTTCTTGCCACATATTGTATTCTTTAAGTATACTTGTGGACCTCCATAATGTAGTTTTATACTTTGGGTTTTTTCTTTGACTTCTAATTTCTGGAGTGCCTTGATGTTCTCTGTGATAAATATATTCTCAAGTTAGGGATGTGATAGAGATTGTTAAATTGTAAATAATTTTCAGTGGAGTATGCTTGAGACTTTGGATGTAAAGAAATTTGATTGAGAGCTATTGGACCAGAAAATTTCTGATTCACTTAACAAATGTAGAAAATCTGCTGTCCTTCGTGCATTGTATTTATGGATGTAGACATGCTTAAGCACTAGAGTATCTGGGAATTCTTTTTCTCATTTCCTATTTTTTCTTTTATAAATGTTTAATGCCTTTCTTTGAAGCATGAAGAGCCTTATAAGCAGAAATATCAACATAAAATTCTAGTTTTCTGAGCTTATTGGTATCATACATTGTGTATTTCAATGAATATTAGTGTAGGATGTTAGGAGTTAGAGCTGCATACCTGCAGTCGTGGACCTTGAAGTGAAAAACTTAGAATTTTGAGAATGCCTTACGATTTTATGAATAGTGGAAAAACTTGTGAAATATTTTATTAGGGATCTATAATATGAAATCAGTATAATATCCAAAATCAGTGTTATATTGCACAAACTTTCATTAATGCTGGTGAAATTAATGGGTGGGAACAATGCCAATGGTATCTGTATGTTTAATAAGGCTTCTAGAGGTTTCAAGGGTGCAAAGTGGCGCATAACATGTTGAGAATAAGTTCAAATTGTAAATCAGATTTACAGTCAGTTATTAACTGCACAAAATAAATAGTAGAGGAGAACAGAATAATAGAATGAAAGTTGAATAACAGAAATAAAGAGAAAACAATCATAGGAAAGAAGAAGAAGAAATAAGGAGGAATAAGAGCAGAGGATGGAGAATAGCCAACTTTGGCTTCTTCCTTTCAGATCAACTCAAAACCACTCTAAAATAGATGATTGCAATCTTGATACAGACTCAGAACACTATTAACATTAAACATTTACCCTTGCATTAACTAAATGCTGACCACCAATGATAATGTAAGAAAATAAACCCGAAAGACCCAAAACCCGGCAGTGCCATGAATAGTTCCAGGCTACAACACTTCTAAAGTGAATTGACATTAAAGGTTTTCCAAACATCCCTAAAAATTCTTTCTAAGAACTGGACTGCTGGGATCATCAAACCAGTGAAAAAATGAGCCACCAGATGAAAATTAGAGCTTCGATGCACATTGACCCTGTCCCAGAACTTGGATGTCAATCCAAAGAAGCTTCCACATCAAATATTCTCTTAATACTTGTATAGAATGAAAATATTATGTTCACAACATTATTATCTTTTGTAGTTGCTTGCTGAAACTTGCATTGATACTGAGACTTAATTTTGTTGCAGGTTCAGAAGCATATGAAGGCACCAATTTATATCTATTATGAACTTGATAACTACTACCAGAACCATCGGCGGTAAAGGAAATCCTTAATTTTCCCATTTTTATAATATATCATTTCATACTCCCAGTTGGCAAGACTATATAGCTTAGGTTTCTTGTCACTGATATCCAATTTTAAGAAGGGTTTTGCTGATTCATGATAAATTCTTGTTATGCTGCCTAGGTTTGTAAAAAGTAGGAACGACAAACAACTCCTTTATGGATTAAAGTACAAAGACACTAGTTCCTGCAAACCTGAAGAGTCAAGCAATGGTCTCCCAATTGTTCCTTGTGGGTTGATTGCCTGGAGTTTGTTTAATGATTCTTATGCCTTTGTACGTGATCGAGGAGAAATGAATGTCAACAGGAAAAATATTGCTTGGAAAAGTGATCGGGAGCATAAGTTTGGGAAGCATGTATATCCCTTTAATTTTCAAAATGGAACCTTAATTGGTGGAGGAAAACTTGACCCAAGCATTCCTGTGAGTATTTCCATTTTGTGAAATGCTATCTTTTGTTATAATATGGCTTAATAGAGGATCTCACATTCATAAAACTACGGTTTTAAGTTTCAACTGAAACTGATCCTTTTTGGCTGCTTTTAAAACAGACTGATTTCAGTGGAGACCAAACAAGAACTGACCCCAAGTTTTGGGTTTTAGTCAATTTTGGCTGAAACTGACATGTTTTGTTTTAATCTTAATGATTTGTTCAGTTTTAGCCAAAACTAACTAAAACTAGCCATAAATGCTTTTTAAATATTTCTTTTACAGTTTGCTATCATATTTTAGTCATTTCTTTATGCACTTAAGTCCTTAGGTTATAAGTTACCACCTTTTAATGGATTTTCTTTTTCGTTCTTGAGTTAAAAAGGGATGCATGATATTTAATCTTGATGAGCAAAGGCTTAAAAAATAGCTCTTAGTATGATGATTATTGGAAAGTAACTAATGCGATACATTTTTATAATTACATGGATTGGTCGTGAGCTATCTCATTGTTATCCTCATCCCCATTTGTTTTCTAGTCCACATAATGGTGGTGATGATGGCCACCATTATTTGCATGACCCACCTCACAGTAGTATAGTAGTATGTAGTATTGAATGGGTACATCTAATCTATTTTATATTTTTTACATATTTTTCTGGTTAGTTTGTGCTTGATTGAGTAATATTGGTATCTTAGTTAAGACATTAGTAAATCATGTGATTTTTTTTTTGGTACCGAGCTCTAACATAGTTTAATTTCAGCATGAAACCATCTAAAATTCATAAATTATGATTCTAAATAGCTTAAAACACAATTAAATGATGTGAAAGACTTGTCTTGTTTTTTCCTCCTTATTTTTTCACTATTTTTGGATTTTTCTTAATTTTTTGACCAAAACTCCAACATTCGGAGCAAATGAAACTGCCAAAAATGAAACTCTATTCAGGGGGACTGAAAATAAAACCAAAGTTGAGTTTATAAGCCTTGCATAAAGCAGCTTACGATGAGTAGATTATATTATTTTGCTGTCATTTCCTTAGGATGTGCTTCCATAGACATTCCTGTTCTATGGGTGCTTTCGTGCACATCCCAAGTCCTGTGATTGCATGTATCCATTTGTTTTTGTTGCTTCAAGAAAATTTGCTGAATTACATTTTATTTCCTGCGAGTAGTTGAGCGACCAAGAGGATCTCATAGTGTGGATGCGTACTGCTGCTCTGCCTACCTTCAGGAAACTGTATGGTATAATTGAAGAGGATATAGATGCAGATGAGATCATAACGGTACATCTTGTTAACAACTACAATACTTACAGCTTTGGGGGGAAGAAAAAGATTGTTCTTACAACATCCAATTGGCTGGGAGGCAAAAATGGTTTCCTTGGGATGGCCTATATTGCCATTGGCACCTCCTTCGTTCTGATCTCAGTCTTGTTTGCTTTGATTCATGTGAAATACCCAAGGTAAATTTCTACACTGGCATGATAGCACTCCTTTTAACATAATGACGTGTCTTGAAAGATACTGCATACTTTCAACATGTTGATAACAACTGCATATCAGGATGATCTCTGTATTCCTTACATTATTTTTTCCTGCAATTTCCGTATCTCTATTGTAATATGTTATGTTTGAAGCATTCAGTTTATCATGTCATTAACAAGTTGTCTTTGCAGGAGTAGTGACTTTCTGACTAATGCATTATGCTGTATAGCAATATATTAAGTCATAGTCTCCCCTTAAGGTTTAAGTATATGTTATCCTTTCTTATGGTTTCTGTTTGCAGGCCCCGTGGGGATCCAACTTATTTGTCTTGGAATAGAAAAAGCAACGCCAGCTAATGTGAGGTTTCTGGACCAGTAGTTTCAACCGCATTAATATTTTTCTTCAACGGACAAGTTTTATGATTGAAATCTAGGTTTCAGAATAGGTTATTTTCTTTTCCTACTCAGGCCTCAAACAATTCAATTTACTATGCCACTGGGGTGGCTCATTGTCAGAATCCATGCAGTTTCATGTGGCCAATCGCTGGCCGGTGGTCATCCAGATTAGCTATATGGTGTCATTGATGCTTAGCATCCCAATTACAGACTGTATATATATGTATGCTTGGTGCTGGTGGAATCAAGGGTGACAGATTTTGAGAATCTTGTCCTTTTTCTTTCAAAATTCTCCCATGTATTTCTTCGTGTATTTACCCCACCAGGCTATTCTCACCTTAATGGACAGTTTTATTTTGGTGTGTAATGTTAGTAACTCAGTACATAAACTGTAACCCCATCTTTATATATAAATCACGGTTTTAAGGCAATTTTACTGATTTTCAGAGCTGCTGCAGGTTAACATGTTTAACTCCTTGGCCATAGTCTTAACCAAGCCAAGTGATCCTTATGGTCTTCATATCCAAAATGCCTTGTCTAATTAAGAATAGAGGGTGATGGTGAGGGTATATGTTTCAGCAATAGAAGTCCTGTATGTTACGTGTGGTGGTGGAGGTTATGGAGGATTAAGGTTCATTTTGGAGCTTTAGTCGTGGCAATAAAGAATCACATGGGATTTTGTAAGGAAAGTTTGTATTTCTAAATCTTTTACAAAATGTAATCCTAAATGGAGTGGAATGGAGGACAAGAATTTATATTTCTGATCCTAACTAGCTTGGGATTAACGTTAAGTGAGCTTTATTTCTACAATACTTTTCCTCTTATGTATCCGCATATTACTAGGCCATAAGTCCCACAGAGAGAAATACGATAGTTGTGATACCAGTGGACTGTAAGCCAGAAAAGCATTTGATAGCGGGACCTAAGTAAAAGACCCATGTCTTAATCTGCGTTCTATAGTTTGCCCTTTTATTTCCATCTCCACACCCGCACGTTGTATTTTCATGTTAACAGAGAAATGCTTCATGCCCAATCCTACTGCTGCAACGTGTCACAAGAAAATTGGTGCCCTTTACCACAAATTGGTATCTTTTAGCACAAACTTACGGTATATTGCACCGATCTCTGTAACAATAACGAATTCATCTCTCTCTAGCTCGCCAAGGCTATCTTAACGTTCAAACATTCTATTCGGTAGGAGCGATCGCCTCTTTTCTAGTTTGAGAGAAAGAGAGAGGTTTCTAGAAGGGAGTAGACGGATGAGGGTGGTGGAAGAGGAGAAGGTGAGGGTCGGAATGGTGGGGAGGAGTCCGTACGAGAGGGTGGCGAGGATGGCAAGCGGGAACGTGGTGGTGGTGTTCGGCGTGAGCGGCTGCTGCATGTGCCACATCATGAAGCGACAGCTGCTGGGGCTCGGGGTGGGGCCCACCGTCTACGAGCTCAACGAAGAGTACTGCAGTCGAGAGATCCTTGTTGGATTATGATCCCTCCCATGTGAAGTGGGGTTGACTTTGCTGTCCTCTTTGGTAATCTAATAGATATTTTATTATAATTTTTGAAACAATACAAATTTTTTATCATGATTCTTGAAACAATACACGATGATACTTAAGAAGAATTGTGACTTTTAATTTTTTCTATAAGTATTTATTGATTCAAATTTTAAAATATTTTTTTCATCCAAAAAAAATCATTATATACTGATTTTGGTGATTATATATTTAGATTTGGGTGTGGTATTTTTGTTCCAAGCCGAGAGTAAAAGAAAGATACAGGAGTAAAAGGAAGAAAAATTCTACTGAAGTGGGATTGATTTTGCTGTCATTCTTGATAATCCAACAAATATTTTATTATGATTTTTGGAACAATGTAGGTTTTTTATTATGGTTCTTGGAACAATGCACGGTGATGCTTGAGAAGAGTTGTGCCTCTTAGTCTTTTCCATGAGTATTTATTGGTTCAAATCCTAACATATTTTCTTCACCCCAAGAAAATTATTATATGCTGACTTTGGTGATTATATATTCAGGTTTGGGTGAGGTATTTTTGTTCCAAGCTGAGAGTAAAAGAAAGATACAGGAGTAAAAGAGAGAAAAATTCTGCTGAATCGGGGTCTATGTAGCTTCTGTTCTAAGACTGATCGGATGGTGATTTCTTTTTTGATTAAGCTGAAATTTTGAGAGTATTCCTAACTTCCAGTTCTTCAAATCCAACGATTGGATTGTACATTGAAGCTCGGTAGATCAGTGGGTATTTAGTTTATATGCTTGCTATTTTTTTAGTACTATCTCTCTATTCTCTTGATACATTCACTTGGTATGGTAAGGATTATTTGCTGAGATATTGTCAAGGCTTGTGGTCCTTGATTTGTAGACTTTGTAATTTTTATTTGAGTATAGTAAAGCTTGGAACCGGGTAGAAAGGCCCCATGGTTTTTTCCTTCATATTGGAGGGTTTTCCATGTAAAAATCAGTGTTCTTTTGTGTATGGTTTTCTTGTTTGTCTTTTACTTGGTATCGGTTTGATTCTATTGGCTAGTTTACTTCCTCATATTTTATGGTCTCATACAAACGGGAGTATTTTTAATTCCATTGCATTATCTGTTCTCCCAACAAGTGGTATCAAAGCTGCTTTGCTTCGATTGCTCTGATCTTTTTGATAGTTTGTCTTGTGTGCAGTTATGGAGATGAACATTAGCAGAATGATTAACTTGAATGGCAACAATTACCAAGTTTGGAGGGGGAAGATGTTAAATTTTCTCTATTGTAAGAATTTTCACCCTCTGGTGGTTGATGAAGCCAAGCCCAATGATAAGACTGATGATCAATGGAATGCTTTCCATAGACAAGTTTGTGGTTATATTTGTCAATGGGTTGATGATAATGTTTATAACCATATTAGTGATGAAACTGATGCAGGCAAGCTATGGAAGATGCTTGAGGATCTATATGCCAAGAAGGCCGATGGGAACAACTTATACTTATATCAAAAATTGATAAGTTTAAAATATAAAAATGGTACTCCTATGGTTGATCATTTGAATGAAATGCAGGGCATTATGAATAAATTGAATTTCATGAAAATTACTTTTGATGATTAGTTGCAGGCCTTGGCATTGTTGAGCTCTTTGCCGAATAGTTGCGAGACTTTTCGAGTTTCCTTGATCAATTCAGCCCCTGATGGAGTTATCTTATTTGCTGTGGCAAAATCTAGTATGTTGAATGAAGAGTTGAAGAGGAAGACCACCTATTCCTCATCTTCCTATTCAGAAGCTCTTATCACAGAAAGTAGAGGAAGAAGCAAGAGCAAGGGTCCTCATAGCTGTGGCAAGCATCGGAGCAAGTCTTAACCGAGGAAAGATGTTGAGTGTTTCTATTGTGATAACAAGGAGCATATCAAAAAATACTGTTGGAAATTGAAGAAAGAAAGAAAGGACAAAGGAGCCGATAACAACATTAAGAAAGAAGATGATAAATATATTGCTACTGCTGAAAACTTTCTTGTTATTTCTGATGAAAATTTTGTTAATGTTGTCTCGCAGGAATTAAGTTAGATCATTGATAGTGGAGCTTCTTTTTATTGTACCTCAAGAAAGGATTTCTTTTCGTGTTACACATCTGATGACTTTGGTATGGTGAAGATGGGCAATGATTGATCATCCCCGATTGTTGGTATTGATCGTATTCTATTGGAGACCAATAATGGCAGCTGCTTGACACTTAAAGAAGTGAGGCATATTCCCAATGTCAGGCTTAACTTACTTTCCATTGGGAAGCTTGATGATGAAGGGTATACTTTCAAGTTTGCACATGGTCAATGGAAGCTTACAAAAAGAACTATGATTATGGCCCGAGAAAAGAAGAGTACTATACACTCTATTTGATGCAAGCCAAAGTATGCAAAGGCTTGGTGAATGCAATGGAGAATGATGATGGCTTCAAGATATAGCACAAAAGACTCGGGCACATGAGTTAGATGGGTATCGATCACTTGGCCAAGAAGAATTTGCTCCTCGGGATCAAAGGTATACCATTGAAGTCTTGTGTAGATTGCTTGGCAAGTAAATAGCATCATGTTTCTTTTAAATGTGCTTCACCTTCTAGAAAATAAAATATTTTGGATTTGGTGCATTCAGATTTATGTGATCCTTTTAACCTGCAAACACTTGGTGGTTCTCGTTACTTTGTTACTTTTATAGATGATCACTCTTGAAAGATTTGGGTTTATATACTAAGAACTAAATATTAAGTTTTAGATGTGTTTAAGCAGTTTCAGGTAAGTGTTGAGTGGGAGACTAGAAGGAAGATCAAATGTGTTTGGTCCGATAATGGAGGAGAATACATAGGACCCTTCGATGAGTACTGTCAAAGTCAGAGAATTTAGCATTAAATATCTCCACCTAAGACTCCTCGGCTTAATGGGTTGGTAGAACGAATGAACAGAACTTTTGTTGAAAGAGTTAGATGCATGCTATCTCATGCTAAGCTACCAAAGTCATTTTGGGGTGAGGCTTTGAGCACTGTCATTATGTTCTTAATCTTACACCTTGTATTTCCTTACAATTAGATGTGCCACAGAAAGTTTGGAGTGGCAAGGATGTATCGTATGATCACTTGAAGGTGTTTGGGTGCAGAACTTTTGTACATGTTCCCAAAGATGAGAGGTCAAAGCTGGATCCGAAAACTGAGTGTGTCCTTCTTGAATATGACTTAGATGATTTTGGCTATAGGTTGTATGATCCTACTACAAAGAAGATCGTCAAAAGCTGAGATGTTGTTTTCTTTGAGGATTAGACCATTGAAGACATTGGCAAAGCTGTTAAGATGCCTAAGTCACATCATGATGATCTTGATGACCTCGATCCTACTCCTCCACTAACTTTTGACATTCAATCTGAGTATGATGGAATAGATGATGCTAGTAATGCTGATGATACTGGTAACTTAGATTCTTCTGTAGATGATGCTGAGAAGAGGTATTAGAGTGTGCCAATCTTCAACCAGATATCCTTCCGACTGATGAGGGAGAGCCAGAGTGCTACTAGGAGGCTATCTCAGGTGAGCTAAAGATGGAGTAGTTGAAGGCTATGCAGGAAAAGATGAAGTTCTTGCATGAGAATAATATCCATGAGTTGGTGAGACTGTCAAAGGAGAAGAAAGTCTTGAAGAACAAGTGGGTGTTCAGATTAAAGGCACAAGAGCACACTTCACACCCAAGGTGCAAGACAAGACTTATTGTCAAAAGTTTTGGTCAAAGGAAAGGAGTTGACTTTGAAGAAATTTTTTCTCCAGTCATGAAAATGTCATCCATCAGAGTTGTGCTGGGTTTGATAGCCAATTTAGATCTTGAGATTGAGCAGATGGACGTGAAGACCACCCTTCTTCATGGCAACTTGGAGGAAACCATTTACATGGAGCAGTCTGAAGGTTTTCAGCTGAAAGATAAGGAAAACCTAGTCTGTAAGCTAAACAAGAGCTTGTATGGACTGAAGCAAGCACCAAGACAATAGTGCAAGAAGTTTGATTCATTTATGAGAGAGCATGGCTATATGAAGACTTCTTCGGTTTATTGTGTATTTATAAAGTATTTTTTAGAGGATGATTTTCTTATTCTTTTGTTATATATTGATGATATGCTAATTATTGGCAAAGATATGTCTAAGATTGACAGGTTAAAGGAGGCTATGAGCAAGTCCTTTTTGATGAAGGATTTGAGGCTAGTGAAGCAAATCTTTGGAATGAGAATCACCCGTGATAGAAAGGCCAAAAGCTATAGTTATCACAGGAAAAATATGTCGAGGAAGTGCTTGAGAGATTCAACATGAGCAAAACTAAAGCTGTTAGCTATCCTTTGGCAAATTATTTCAAGTTGAGCTCGAAGCAAAGTTCGTGTTCTCAAGACAAAAAGGATGAAATGAAGAATGTTCCATATGCTTCTGTTGTGGGAAGTTTGATGCATGCCATGATTTACACGAGACAAGACATAGCTCATGCAGTTAGAGTTATAAGCAGATTTCTCTTCAATCCTGGCCGAGAGAATTGGAATGTTATCAAGTGGATTCTTTGCTATCTTCAAGATACTTCCAAGTTATATCTTTATTTTGGAAGTAATGTGCCAGAGTTGGTTAGTTTTATAGATGCAGATGGGTTTGGTGATATCAACTCATGGAAGTTCACTTCAGGTTATCTGGTTAACTTTGCAGGAGGAGCTATATCATAATAATCAAAGTTGCAGAAATATGTTGCTCTTTCAACTACTCAAGCAGAGTTCATCGTAGTTATTAAAGCTTGCAAAGAGATATTGTGGATGAAGAGATTTTTGCAGGAGTTGGGACTCAAGTAGGAGAGATATCAATTACATTGTGATAGTTAAAGTGCTATTCACTTAAGCAAGAACTCCACCTTTCATTACAAATTGAAGCACGTCGATGTAAGATATCATTGGATCTGTGATGTGTTTGATAAGAAGCTGCTAGAGCTTGCGAAGATTCATACTAATGATAATGGTGCTGACATGATGACAAAGATTCTTCCAAGAGGGAAGCATGAAGCTTGTTGCCGAACTGCGACCATGGTTAAGCCTTCCACATAATCAGGAGGGGGAGTTTGTTGGATTATGGTCCCTCCTATATGAAGTGGGATTGGTTTTGCTGCCGTTCTTGGTAATCCAACAGATTTTTTATTATGGTTCTTAGAACATTGCATGGTGATGTTTGGGAAGAGTTGTGACTCTTAGTCTTTTCCATAAGCATTTATTGGTTCAAGTCCCAAAGGATTTTCTTCACCCAAAGAAAATCATTATATGCTGACTTTGGTGATTATATATTTAGGTTTGGGTGAGGTATTTTTGATCCAAGCTGAGAGAAAAAGAGGGATACAGCAAGAGTAAAAGAAAGAAAAATTTTGCTAAATTGGGGTCTGTGTAGCTTCTATTCCAGGACTGATCGGATGGTGATTTCTTCTCTGATTGAGCTGAAATTTTGAGGTCTGTTTCTAACTTCCAGTTCTTCGAATCCAACGGTTGGATTGTGCATTGAAGCTCTATAGATCATTAGGCATTCAGTTTATGTGCTTGTTATTTTTCTAATACTATCTCTCTATTCTCTTGATACATTCACTTGGTATTGTAAGGATTATTTGCTGAGGTTTTGTCAAGACTTATGGTCTTTGATTTGTAGACCTTGTAATACTTATTTGAGTATAGTGAAGCTTAGAACTGGGTGGAAAGGCTCCATTTTTTTTTCCTTTGTAATGGAGGGTTTTCCATGTAAAAATCGGTATTATTTTGTATATGGTTTTCTTATTTGTTTTTTGCTTGGTATCGGTTTGACTCTATCGGCTAGTTTGCTTCCTTATATTTTGCTTCTTGGAGGTGTCTCTGCTCCGACTCAAGGGTAAGATGATCAAAGCCCTTGCTTTAGGCCTCCAGGCCCTCGCCGCCCCCCACTAGTAGGTAGTGACCATCCATCTCCATCGCATCGACCTGCGAGAAGATGAATAGCACTGCTCGGAGGCTGGAGGAATGTCCAAAGATGGTGAGATGGGGTCATGGGAGTGGTTCTTGGTGAGGAGGCAGAGCTGCGGAGGGTGTCGTCGGTGGAGAAGAGCGAGTGCCCATCAGGGCTGTGGGTGAAAATCATGGCAGCGAGGATGCCACCACTCGCCGGTGCCAGATCTGGCAGCGAGGTCGAAGAAGTCGGCAGTCCGGACAGTGGGATCATCGGAGAGCTTGTAGAGAGAGGCCTCGAGGTGGACGAGGGCGACACCGGCAAGGAGGCTGATGGTGCCACCGTCGATGGAGAGGATGCGCCGCAAACTCTCATCTTCCATTTCCACGTACTCTCATCTTCTACTTCTAGGCTTCTTCTCCTCTGCTGCCCGACTGCCCTGACCTCTGCTCTCTTTGACTCTCCACCTTCCTCATAGGCTTCAAAGCAGGGCCTTCCGAGTTGCGATACACGTTGGCTGAAGGGCAAGTGGACCTGCCCAGCGGTAGCGTTGGAGTGAAGGCCTTTCCTGAGTCATGATACACGCCACAGACAGTACATTGGAAGAAATAAAGATGCGTCTGTGGTCAATCCTTTCATTTTAACGATGCCCGCATATTCTCTCACTTCCTTAATTAAGTACCAATTTCCAATCAATCAACGAATATATATTTTTCATTTTTTATATATTAAACAGAATAGTTATATTTTTTTTCCTATAAAATCAAATCTTTTTTCCTACAAAACCAAGTCTTCTCCTTAATAGCACTTTTTAAGACTTTAACTCATATTTTTTGCACTCCAGCATAAGACAAGTAGTTGATTATTCATTTCATTTGCAATCAGCATTCAATAATCAGGTACTATTGTTCTAACCTTTATATATTTTTTTAATTTAATTTTAAATTTATATTATATTATTATATTGTCTCTATTTTATTTAATAGTTGATTCATTGAATTAGAAATTTTAATTGTTGATCTTATATTAGCCATTTAAAAAATATAAGATAATTATAATAACTAAATTTTTTTGATAATTCATAATAAGAATTTAAATATGTCAACTCGAAAAAATTGAAGTCATTAGACAATTATAGTTTGAAAGAATATTATCTTAATTTTGAATATTCTTTAAAATATAATAACTACTATGATATTGATGGTTTAAATTTATTTTCAAAACTAAAATTTTAAAAAAAATATATATAAGTGGAAGATAACAATCTAATGGACATATTCAATCATATAAGAGGACTTTACTCTTTTCCAAATACATATATTGCTTTTAGAATAATGTTAATAATTTCAGTAAGTGTTGCTTCGGTAGAAAGAAGTTTTTCAAAATTAAAATTAATAAAATCTTACTTAAGATTAACAATGCCTCAAAAAAGATTAACTGGATTGGTTATATTATAAATTGAAAAAAAAATATTAAAAAAATTTAATTATAAAAATTTAATTAAAAATTTTATATCTCAAAAAATTAGAAAAATAAAATTTTAATAAATAATTTATATAAATTTTAATAGAAAAAAAATCTCATTTTAATATTTGACTTTAGGCCTCCACAATATTGAGCCGTCCCTGGGAAGCCTGCATGGGCGGCGTGGAGAAGGTGATGTCGTGCCACATTAACGGCTTCCTCGTCCCGCTCGTCAAGCAAGCTTGTGCTCTCTGGCTATGATGACTAACCGAATCAAAGCTCTCTCTCGCCCCCCCGAAACTAGCTCCCTTCCCTCTTCTCTTCTTCACTATTTCTTTTCGATTCACTAATGTTTAGATATTTACGTTTCTCCAGAGATGAAAATACCTTTGGCAACGTAACTGAGACACGATATTAAACAGGGGTGATTTGTTATTTAAGTTGGAAGCATTTCTCTGTTCGTAGTGCAATTCGATGGAATTGGTTCTCATGATCTCTCAGCTTGAAATGGATGTGACTTATCTTGTTACGGCAATGACTAGTGGTGTCGGACACAATATGATGGGAGCCAACTTATGCAATCCTAGTGGTAGGATTTGAGTACCTGGTAATTTTTTGTTACTTGCACGATTCTGCGTTTTCTTTTCTTGGAGGTGCACTAACTGGTCACTACAACCGTACTCGTATCGGAGTGGCAGTAGGGTAAGAAGGACTGGTTAATGGTGAGATGCTGGTGTACCAAAAAAAAAAAAAAGAAAAGAAAAGAAAAAAATTGGTGAGATACGGCCAATAAGAGCAGGAGCGTTTGGGAGAGGGAGGTTACAGCCCCGCCGCTTTAGTTCGAGGAAAAGCTTCATGCCATTGACAGCGAGGCAATGCAGGATATAGTTTCTTGTTTGGAGGAAGCTGAAGCAAGTACAATCGTACAAATGGCAATATCATGGTAATTATGTAGACGGGATGTCTTGTTTGATTTATCATAGAGGGAAAGGTGATGCCATGCATGTGACGATGCAAACATGCTTGGGGAACCAGTAGATGATTGTTCGAGAGTATAGACATCCGCATCATTTTCATGTAGGCTACCTGCTATTATATATAGTTTGCTCAATGTCACCAAAAGATAAGTGCATTCATCGTGGGATTTATTAGTATTTTCATGTAGTAAAGGTTGATTACTTTTGGTGTTGTTGCCGCTCAAAATCTGACCCAACACGTGGACGAGCTAATGGTCGAAGCTATTCTGCTCAACGGGCTAGAGGTGTGTCATACGGTGCTAAAGCTGATTTGGAACCACCGGAAATGATTCGAAAATCATTGGAACATGTCCAATTGGGAACTCTCAGAGTTTTGAAAGGAAACAAAAAAAGATGAAAGAGAGAGAGAAATATGAAAGTATGATATTCAGATTTCTGCTCAAAACTAGGGGTTTCCATGCTTGGTATCTAGAAAGAAAAGAGTGCAAATTTGCACGATTACCATCATATGATTCATGGATGAGCAATTGACCTCCTTGCATATATGCTAATTGGAATGGTTAAGATATTCCTTTTCAGGTTTTGTTATTTATCTACTGATCTGGTCAACTATGATATTTCTTTTTGGGCATGTTGGAATCACATCGAACTATAATTGATTATATTGATCATTTGGACATTTGATTAGCCGTTAATTTCATTGTGCATTTGTCATCGTCTGATTAGCGGGCTGAGCTATCAAGGTTGAAACTAGATTGGATACTCAGTACATCTATACCTATATTTATTTTATTTGATAAATACAGATATAAATATTAGTCAGATGAAAAAATTTATATCTATATTTATTTTTAAGTAATATGAATATAAATCGGATAATTAAACTTTAAAACTATAGAATCAAAGATATTACTAAGTAAATGATAGATCAAATTAATAACATGTTAATGTGGTGATATAGTTTCCTGAAAAATGGGTGAGTGCCATTTAAAATTAAATTAATAGCATGGTAATGTGGTTATATATTTTTTTTAAAAATTGGTGAGTGCCATGTAAAATTAATTAAAATTATAAATAGAATCGAATATTCGAATACAAATCGGATAGTTATATCCACTTTTACATCCATTCTTCTTTGATGGTCATGGATACAAATATAGATATTAATTGGATACTTAAACTTCTATCCATATGTGAATAGATTTTGATACGAGATTCGATTGGATATTATTCGATCCATTTTCACCCCTACTATTAGACAAGATTTTAGGAAGGCAAATTCAAACTATATTAGATATTAACTGAAGATATACTTATTGTATCATGGAGTACATAATAATATGGCTGCATTTTATTATGTTTGTTGTGGGATACAGTATTACGGTTTTCTTAGACATTAGAAAAAAAAATGGAAAGAAAAGATCACTTCACTCGTGAAAAGGTGACTAGAGGATGGCCGAAATAAGTAAATATCGAATGATGTAAAATGCAGCTAACAAGAAAATGGGTTAACTTCTCATGGGAGCCTTGGGCTTGGAGGACTAGTTGGGTGATATATTCATGTATGAATCTTTTTAGCTATCAAGTATCCAGTTATAATACACATGGAACACAATACAATATACAAAAATTATAGTAGAGAAAAAAAATCTATGGACCTAAATAATTTCAAACACCAGCACCCTTCACCCTTTACACCGTGCTTTCTCCTTTCTGTCCTCCCTCCGTTTATCCTCTGCTGTAACTTAAAAGGCAGTAGCAAAAGAAAGAGATGGGGTGGATTGCAGGCCCTTCGCACATTGTTTTGTTTGGTTTTTTTTTTTTTTGTTTTGTTTTTTTTTTTTTTTCCGGGTAAAAGGGACACTGTTTGAAGGACAGAAAAGAGGAGAAACTGGTGGGAGATGGTGTAGAATAACTAACTACATAGTTTTTGATCTAAGAAAGACTCTTGATGACCACGATTCAGCCGTAGAATGGAGCGTAGCAGCCTATTTGATTTCACTAAGCAATCTGATTTTTTCTTTTTCTTTTTTTTGGTTGGGTTGGGGGTGGGGTGGGGGTCCCGCACCTAATTCATTCGAAATTTATGACTGCCCAAAACTTTTGTCTATAACTCATTTGTTTATAACTCAAAAAGTTTTGCCCAAAATTTTTATCTAAAAAACCTCCATATGAATTATAACTGCAAGGGATGCAATTAAGCCGGAAGGTGTGCCATTGGTTGCAGTTTTTTTTTTGTCATCTTTTTTTTTTTCAAAACGAGAAAAGATATAACCTATCACATGTTTCATTTTAATTAACATGAATTACAATACATAGAAATAACACATTGCTTTTTGCAATGAGTTTTGTTGCCGCAAGGCTCCAGGAGGATGCTGATGTGGCTGGAGTTGGGCACCATCTGGGATCTAAGATATTAGAAGAAATCTACAATGGAAGTCCATACTTATAAGGGGTGTTTCGATGAGGGACCCTCTAATGTTTAAGTTATCTGGAGCTTTGGGAATAGTTAAGAGAAAAGAAAGAGAGGTTGTGGGAGAGTAGAATGCTCTTCTCCAAGTTCTCCTCCCAGTTTAGCCTCCTTTTGTTGGGATCTCCTTCATACATCTTTTATATGGAGGTTGAGCCCGTACACTATTAGTTGGAATATGGAGGTTTGTTAGGTATGATTCTCTAAGCCATTAGGCCACATTCTAGCCATTTAATAGGAGAGGAACTCCGCCAGCCATCCTTCAGATTAAGATTATTAGTCGTGGATGTCCTTTGTAGGTTTTACCTGTATGAGTAGTGTTGAGCAAAATGTCTTGAGATTTGATTCATAATAAGTCTAGAATGAGGTCCAGGGCGACGAACGAAATCTAATGAGCCCAAGAACAGTCCAAACAGAGTCTGGAGGATGGAGATACACGCAAGAGAAAGCCAACAGTTGGCTGGTATGGCCCACAGGCCATCAAAGGGGGCCCACAGGCTGATGCGGCCCAAGCTAGCGGATGGGACTGCGCGAGTGCGTGCGGGCACACGCGGGCCGACAGCAGCCGCACCGCCCATGCGGGCGTGCAGGCGCGCCCAGGCCGTGGTTTCATGCGGCTCACGTGGACCGGCGGTCCACGGACAGAGGACCGCGGTCCACAGATGTTTTCCATCCCATTTTGCATGGTCCACCATGGATCGGAGCATGATCCAATAGCCGTCATTTGCACCGGTGAAGATCCAATGGCCCAGATTGATTTCTATTGTGATATCACTTGCTCTGATATCACTTTTTGCAGATCCGATACCACCCGTTGTAGTAGAAAGAAAGAAGAAATAAAACAAAACAATCAATCAAATGTGTAGAATAGTCCAAGTGCTACTTCCACTAGGCATACAAGCTTCACTATGAAAAAAATAATACAAGAGAACATCCACTCTCAACTCTCATATGCATACCTTTCTCAATTAAAAGCTACCCTCACAAAAGCTCTCTCAAAATCTCCCAAAGAGATCCTTTTACAGGCTTGCCAGTATCAGGATCCTTGATGCCCCTGGACGCTTCCTATGCAGCGAACCGCTACATCATGCCTCTCCGCAACTGCTCTGCTTGATGCTCTACTCTGCCCTCGATCCCCTCTCGATGCTCTGGAGTGTTTACTCTGCCCGCTGTACGCACTCAGTGCCCACCGAACTCCTCTTGGCTCTACCTGAGCCTCCCACGACTGATGCCCCTCTCTGCTTGTCGGACTCCTCACGGCTGCACACACCCACTACTCTCAGTGTGTTCTCGATTTTGTTCTCTCACAGGGCCTTTTAAAGCCCTAAAACCCACAACAGGTCGAAGAACTACTCATGATTGAACTCTAATAGGCCTCTAGCCATCCGATCCACACTGTAAGTATCGCTGCTTATCCGATCGTGCTTGATCAAGCATCCTATAGCCCGATCGTGTGTCCCAGCCTTAGTAGCCACTCGATCAAGCCTCCCAACTTTCATAGCCGCTCGATCAAGCCTGAGATCATGCTCAAGCCATCTGATCGTGCATCGATCCACAGAACCCCCATGGACCACGATGTCGCTATGGACCGCATCTGAAAATCACATGGATCATGATTTTGCACCACGGTGGACTGTGCTAGCCATGCGCATGTGGGCCTGGGCCGCCCACCATGCGCACCTGTGTGCACCTGTGCTGGGCTGCGTGCTCACTGCCAGCCCGCGCACCTCTGCATGCTGGGCCATGTTGGCTACTGGGCCCACTCCCGTGCAGGCCTGGGCACTACAGGCTGCTTGAGCCGTGCGCCTGCAGGCTGTGCCCATGGGTTTGGGCCCCTTGTGGGCCCCACTGCTCCACGTGCTGCAGGCCCCACTGCTCCATACCTCTAGGCTCCTTGCAACATGCACTTCGAGTTGGACTTCTCTGCATCTGAATTTTTGCTCTTATAGGTCGAATTCAAAGTGTCAAATCTCAACAATCTTCATCTCAACTCGATATTCGGCCTCTATTTGACTTTGAGAGCTTCTAGATCTCCTCGTCCTCCATGCTTTGAGGCAATCTCCTGCTACTCATGGATGGACAAATATGAGAGTCAAACTAGACTGCTCGATCTTATCTCTGTCATATGCTGTAGACCTCACAGCACCTTCTGACTTGAGATTTGCTCGGGATAGCCTCCTGGCAACATCACAAATCATTCTCCTAAGTCTCTTATCCCATGCCTGATCCAGTTTCACCTGGAGCTCCACCTCGCACTGGGCTTCTAGTGGCATCCTCCATGTAGATGGCTCCTCCTTACATAAGAGAGCATCGATCAATCCTTTACGGTTGATCTCCACCTTGATTATACCTATCTTCTCCATCTTCAATTTTAACCACCACAGCCGCAACCTGCACCAGGTACCAACCCGGCTCTGATATCAATTATTGTGATATCACTTGCTCTGATACCACTTGTTGCAAATTCGATACCACTCATTGCAGCCAAAAGAAAGAAAAAATAAAATAGAACACACAATCAAAAATATGGAATAGCCCAAGTGCTACTTCCACTAGGCATGCAAGCTTTACTATGAAAGAAAAAATAATACAAGAGGAGAGTACCCACTCTCAACTCTCATATGCACACCTCTTTCACCTAGAAGCTACCCTCACAAAAGCTCTCTCAAAATCTTCTAAGGAGACCCTCTCACAGGCTTGCCAGTACTAGGGTCCTCAACGCTCTTGGATGCTTCCTGTGGACCGAACCGCTACATCATGCCTCTCTGCAGTTATTCTACCTGACCTCTGCTCTACTCCCGATCCCTTGTCGGTTCTCTGTAGTGTCTGTGCTGCTCACTGCACGCACTTGATGCCCACCAAACTCCTCTTAACTGCTGCCTGAGCCTCCTGCGACTAATGTCCCTCTTTGCTTGTGAGACTCCTCATGATTGCACACACCTGCTGCTCTCAGCGTGTTCTCAGTTTTGTTCACCCATAAGGCCTTTTAAAATCCTAAAACCCAAAATAGGTCAAAGAACTACTCCTGATCAAACTCTATTAGGCCTCTAGCTATCCGATCCATGCCGCATGCATCGTTGTCTATCTGATCATGCTTGATCAAGTGTCTTGCAGCCTGATCACACTTCCCAGCCTCAGTAGCCACTCGATCAAGCCTCCTGGCTTCCACAGCTGCTCGATCAAGCCCGAGATCACACCCAAGCTATTCGATCGCGCATCGATCCATAGAACTCCCCATGGACCGCGATGTCATCGTGGACCACATCTGAAAATCATGTGGACTGTGATTTTACACCATGATGGACCACGCCAGCCATGCGTGCGTGGGCTTGAGCCGTGCATAGCGTGCACCCACATGCACACGCATTGGGCCACTCGCTCGCTGCCAGCCTGCACGCCCCTGCATGCTGGGCCGTGCTGGTTGCTGGGCCACATGCCTGTACAGGACTGGGCACTGCGGGCTACCTGTGTCGCATGCCTACAGGGCATGCTCGCAGGCCTATGCGCTATGGGCCCCGCTGCTCCGCGTGCTACAGGCCCCACTTCTCCATGCCTCCAGGCTTTTCGTGACGTGCTCTTCAAGCTGAACTTCTCCACATCTGAGTTTTTGCTCATGTGGGTTGAATTTGAGGCATCAAATCTCAACAAGATTTTGAGGTTGATCAAAAAGTAGGGGACACCTGATTGTGCAATTGGATGGCCACGATTCGAGTTGGTTATGATCAGATGGTCAGAATTGATCTAGGGTTTGATTTGGAGTCCATCTTCTAGTGAAACACTGTTTTGATGATTTTGGAGCCCATATAGCTTCGATTGATGAGCCGTTTATTGTGTAAGATAGCTGGTGATGTCCTGAACATACAGAGAGACTTTTTGAGAAATTTCAAAGAGCTTTTATAAGGATTTGGGGCTTTTTGTTGAGAGATCTTTGTACAAAGATTGAGTAGTGAGTTTTTCTTGTATTTGTTTGATTTTTTTCTCTCATAGTGAAGCTTGCATGCCCCATGGAGGTAGGCTTAAGGCCAATCCAAGTTATCTTGATTTGTTTGCGATATTTTTCTCTCTCTCTCTCTCTTTCTTCTTTCTTCCTCCCTCAATAAGTGGTATCAGAGCACAACAATTGGTATCACTGTCGGGTTACCATGGACAGAGGTGGTGTTGATCGAGATAGTAGATGGAGAACACAAGGATATCAAGATGGAGATCAATCGATTCAACAAGAAGAGCAATTTCTCATTATGGCAAGTGAGGGTGAAGGATGTGCTCATCCGACATGGGTTGATCGATGATCTCTTGTGCGAGAAGAAGCTGGATACCATAAAGAAGAAGACCTCAGAGCGACTATAGATGCAGATGATGAGTACCATCTATTTGTACCTGATGGATGAGGTGGTAATCTATGTGCTTGATGAGATATCACCGACAGTGCTATGGTCAAAGCTTGAGGAGTTATACATGATAAAGTCTCTCACCAACATTCTTTTCCTCTAGAGGCAGTTCTACCAACTACGAATGGATGAGGGACAGCATGCAGAAGTATCTCAGCCACTTCTAGAAGTTCTCATCCATCTTCTTAGTTTAGGTGAGAAGGTTAAGGAGAAGACCAAAATGTTGGTCTTGCTAGCATCGCTTCTCCCTTCATGAGTCTTTGATGACTACTTTTCTAGTGAAAAAGAGCACCATCAAAATAGACGAGGTCACTGCAGTGATTTTTTAGAATGAGATTCTCAGGCAGAAAAATTAGGCTTCAAGCTCAAATGGCGGCAGCTCAATTTTAGCAGTTTCTAGAGGAGCAGGTGGCAGTAGATGGAGTGGCAGAGGATCGCGAGGAGGACAATCCAAATCTAAGATGAGGGATCCTAGCAAGATCAGGTGCTACCTATGTCATGAGTTGGGGCATTGTGTCAGAGATTACCCTCAACTCAGAGATCAGATGAAGACTACTGCAGCAACGGTCAGTAGCGAGTCAGAGGATGATATTCTAGTGATATCTGATGAGGTATCTACTTCTTTTCAGTAGTAAATTTTAGATTCTACATGCATCTATCATATATATTATAGAAAAGAGCTGTTTGACTTCCTACAAAGCAATGCGGATACTATTCATTTATCAGATGGATCAAGCTGTGCGATTAGAGGCATCGAGATGGTCAGCTGAAGGATATATGATGGTGCAGTGAGGAGATTGGGTGAGATCCATTACATGTTCAATTTCAGATGAAATCTTATCTCACTGAGTATATTGGATTCAAACGGCTACAGATGGGTAGCTGGTGATGGAATCCTAAAGGTTATGCATAGCGGTAGGGTGATATTGGGAGAAAGAAGATTAGAGGAGGATATTACTATCTGATAGGGAGCCCAGCATGAGGTGGAGTTTCAGGAGCTAGAAAAAGTCCAGTGTGAGGTGGAGCTCCATATGCAGGTGGATCGAGCACGAGATACGAGACTTGGAAGGATGAGAGGTGACATCATAAAGTAAAATTCCTATTGCCACAAGAGACTTTTTCGAGTTGATCTTTGGTCAGAGTGGACATAGCCCATGATAGAGGTGGGATCGAGTGGCCTAGCTTGACTCTTACTTTTACCCATCCCTGAGACAGCAGGCGTACCTCAGGATATGGGGGCGAGATGGATCAGAGGCCCTTAGAGACAGATGGAGGTCGAACATCGAGTCGAGATGGAGATTGTTGAAAAAGATACCTCGAGATTCGATCCATAATAAGCCTAGAATAAGGTTCAAGACGACAAATAGAATCCAATAAGTTTAAGAATAGCCCAAATAGAGTCCGAAGGATGGAGATACGTGTGAGAGAAGGCCAGCAGCTGGCTGGTATGATCCACAGACCGTCAGAGGGGGCCCACAGGCCGACGTGGCCCAGGCCAGTGTGTAGACTAGCCCAGGCATGTGCGAGCATGTGCGGACCAGCAACGCAGGCATGCGGCCTAGGTGGGTGCTCACGGCCACGGCCCAACGGGCATGCGGGCATGGCCCAGTGGGTGTGTGGTTTCACGTGGCTCATGTGGACTGACGGTCCACGAGCATAGGAGCGTAGTCCATGGACGATTTTCATCCCGTTTCATGTGGTCCACCATGGATCGAAGTGCGATCCAACGGCCGTCGTTCATGCTGATGAAGATCTCATGGCCCATATTGATTTTGAGGTTGATTAGAAAGAGGGGATGCCTGATTGCATGATTGGATGGCCACAAATGGAGCCAGTCATGATCAGATGGTCAGAATTGATCTAGGATTTGATTTGGACTCGATCTCCTAGTGAAATGCTATTTTGATAATTCTAGAGCATATATAGCTCTGATTGATGAGCCATTTATTGTGTAAGATTGCTAGTGACGCCCTGATCATATAGAGAGGCTTCTTGAAAGATTTCAAAGAGTTTTTGTAAGGATTTTGGAGCTTCTTATTGAGAGATCTTTGTGCAAGAATTGAGTGATGAATTTTTTTTTTATATTTGTTTAATTTTTTTTTCTCATAGTGAAGCTTGCACGTCCAATAGAGGTAGGCTTAAGACCAATCCTCATTATCTTGATTTGTTTGTGATATTTTTTTCTCTCTTTCTTCTTTCTTCCTTTTTTAATAAGTGGTATTAGAGAACAACAAGTAGTCGAATCGGTGGCCCTAGGTCCATATCTGGTGTGACTTCACTAAGTTGTCTTGGGCGTGTCCTAAAGAAAGAGGTCTATCTGGTCGGTGGGTCACCTTCGCAACACTTGGCCCCCACTTCTAAGTTCAAAATGGCTTTGAGCTTCAGGCAAATGAAGTAGTTGATCTGACAGCTAGTTGTCAATCCAGTTTCCTCTTGGAAGCATTAATTTTATTGCACTTGAAGAAAAGGGCTTCTGGGGGTTGACAATGTGGTGTTTCATGATCCACACCATCATTATTAGAGAATAGAGCTTAAGGAGTCACTGAATGATGCCTTAGAGGGAAGAGATTTGGAGATTGGGCGTGATGAAGGGTCTTAAAATCTAATGCCTTCAATGCTAGCTAGGTGGTAGAATCTGACGATTTGATGGCCGAATTTGGATCGTCGATGGTCTATATAAATAGCCAAATCCATCATTTATTAGAGTCGTTGCATGACACCAGTTAGTGCCTGGATCTGGTGAGCCAAGACATCTAGTGGCGGCAGGTCTATCATGGCCAGAGGTTGTACCATGACAGACCCGCAGGCAGTACTGCTTGGGCAACGATAGATGGATCATTTATGGAAGGCAGTGGAGTTCTATGCTCTCATCCACACCATGCTTTCTTTTCTATCAAAGGGAGCTAAGATCCTCCTTCTAGTGTCAATCTATTACCATAAGGCTCTGAGAGGATGCTGATGTGGTTGGAGCTAGGCACCGTCCGAAATTCAAGATGTTGGAGAGAACCTACAATGGAAGTCCACATTCATTAGGGGTGTTTCGATGGGGGGCCCTGGTTTGATGCTTAAGTTAACCGGAGCTTTAGAAACACACTAGAAGAAAAAAGGTTATTAGCGATGGCAAAAAAGCCATCGCTAGTAGCTGCTTTTATCGATTGATAATTATGATGAAAATTTTACTCGTTGTTAAAATCTTTAGACTTATTAGCGACGGCATTTTGGGTTACTAGCAATGGAAAGCCGTCGCTAACTACAAAATTAAATTATTATTAACAATGACTTTAGCAACGCAAATAAGTCGTTGCTAATAATGCTGTCCTAAAACACTCTAGGTCCGTGATGGGCTCGATTCTATCGGCAGCTGCCTCCCCTCTCCTCTCCTGCCTTCGGTCCCTATTTTTTCCTGCCCCACCATCGGAGCCACCTCAGATCCAACATCCCCTTGTTGGATCACATGGTCCCAAGCCCACATCCTCGAGCTAGCATCCCCAAGCTCCCCCTTCTTCCCAGCTACCTCTCAGAGCCAGTATCTCACTGCCCGACCTTGCTTTTCCTTCCCCACCCCTCCTCTAGTCGGATCATATCCCCCACCGCCTCCCCCTTCTCCCCCCACCGCTCCTCTTATTGGGTCAGACCCCCACCGCCTCCCTCTTCTCCCCCCGCCCCTCTTCTTATCGGATCGAACCTCCCACCACCTCCCCCTTCTCCTTTGCCCCTCCCCTTGTCGTACCAGACCCGTGGTGGCCTTCCCCTTCTCCCCCCACCCCTCCCCTTGTCAGATCAGACCCCCCACCTCCCCCTTCTCCCCCATCCCTTTTCTTGTCGGACCGAACCTGTGGCCCCACCTCCCTCCTTCGGAGCACCCAGCCGTCGGACCTACACCATCGGATCCATGCCTCCATCGCACTGTGAGTATTAGCGACGGCGATGGTGACGGCTCCATCACCGTCGCCACACCCTGTTCCCATCATTTAAAATTTTAAATATTTAAAATTAGATTTATTCGATTATCATAAATTAATAATATTTGAATTTAAATATTATTAATTTAAATATTAATAATATTTAAATTAATAATATTATTAATTTAAATAATATTATTTATAATATTATTAAAATTAATAATATTATTAATTTAAATAATATTATTTAAATTAATATTATTCTCAAGAGGTGGAACCACTCCAAGAAGCTCTCCGACGAGAGTAATCCTATTGCCTATGATGGTAGGGGTTCGAAGTCGGGCCATCGTCGGATCGGCTCTGACCCGCTCATCTACTTTAGTGGCAGTCAGAGTAATTCGACGATTGGATTTTAGGCCCTAGGCCCAATCCGAAGTTTGAAATTTTTTTTGGATCGGACTCAAAAAGAGGTGTGGCTTGGCCCAGTCCGACTCGTTTCTAGCCCTATTTGCAATGTCGCTTGGTATTTTGGAATCTCTAGGATGGGATTTATCTAGATGCCATGCTGGTATGCTCGTGTGGTCTAATTGTTTGGCACGCTCCAAGTCCACATTCATAGGATGCACGTCCCGACCTCTGATGAGGCCGATGAGCAGTGCTCCTCACTTGCGATAAACTTCTGGACCTCTGACTTCCTGTGCTTCACCTTCAGTGAAGCACTCCTATGCTTCTTCTCACGAAGCTTCTGCTTTAGATTGGAGACTCTTCTTCGAAACCCCACCTTTTCTTTCTTGGACTTCTCTTCCAAGTTCAAGCACCTCTCAGCGATGACCTTCACCTAGGCATCCAAGCTCTTATATCTCGCATTCGAAATGCCACCTCTGGCCGCTCTCATTCTTTCGATCTTGGTCGTGAGGGATTTCTCTCGCGAACTCAGAATTGCTGCAACCTTCTGATATCATTTTATTTCTTACATTACCTTGAATCTTTTTAAATACTTGTCTTGCATTATTTTAAATCTTGCATTGCCACCTATAATTATATAATTAATCCATGAATTTATTTATTTTTATTTTTAGAAATTATAGATCATATCTTTCAGAGGTCGGAACCATCACAGCCGAGGAGAGAGCTCTCATGCAGCCAGCTCATATGGTTCTGGCTACACATACCACGCGATAAACTCTAATACTTTAGATATTCTTTTTTATGTTATTTTATCCTTTATTATCTAATATAACATTCTTTATAATATTTTGATACTCTCAGGTTCAGATGATGTGGGATCACCAGTAACCCCACAGTCACATGGAGCAGCATCTGACTCTCAAAGTCAGCGATGTGGTAGAAGATCCGTCCAGCTCGTGGCACCTCCAACTCAATCGGAGGATAGAGAGCTTGTCCATATTTAGAGCTGCTCGTAAGTACTATATCTTCACTGAATATGTTTAAAATTTGATCATTTTAGAGTTTAATATTTATTATTTAAAATTAATTTTATAGCATATTTAGAGAGCCTAGGGTGCCTCGTGTGGTTATCGAAATCATCCGACGATTGATGCCAAGGCCGATGAACGAGTTCTCCAGTTAGCTGTCGGAGGCTCGTGATACAGCCTGAGAGATGTTCTTGGTAAGTCAAAGATGTTTAATTTTTAAATTCATGATAGTTTTGTATTCTATTTAGTAATACACACTTGCTTATATTTGCAGGAGTACTATCGATTCGAGACACCTTAGGATGAGAACGCTGACCATTGAACCTTCAAAGAGGTGACCACATGTAGGCTCTGGGATGGGCTGTACAACCTTAGGTAGTCTACCATAGAGGACTTCAGTTTTGAGTTACCATCAAATTAAAAGTCTTATACAGATTACTGGATGCAGACGGACAGATGGGAGGCCCTCAGTGACTGATGGAGCACTGAGGAGTACTCTGGTAGATGACAAAGGGCACGACAGAATCGGACCACCCAGCAGAATCCGATCAAGCACACTGGTGGCTCCATTGGCATACATGTTGTGGCTGATAGATTGGTAAAAATTCTACACTTAAATTAATTTCATATTAAATTGATTATATGTATATTTTAATTAATTTAATTTTATTATTTATTTATTGTATACATAGTAATTAGATTGTGCACCAAGACAGCTGCAGATATGGGAAGCCACATAATAGTCTAGGAGGACTGGTGATTACTTAGATCCTAGATCTTGATAGATCATGGTAACAATTTAAAATATTATTTATTATTTTTATATATACTAATATATATAGACTAATAAATTTTTAAACTGTATAGGCGAATTACGTGAAGTATCTCGTATCGCGACACAATAAGGACCTGTCCTCTTAATCTCTCCTTGATCTCGAGGGATGGCTCAAAGCTATTGGAGGGGTGAGTAGGAGTCGGATCATAGGATTTGACCATAGCTTCAATCTTCTAGTAGCTTGATGCTCTTCGACGTCCTCCTCTCAAGCCTCGATGATCCAGATATGGGGTGATGCACATGTGGAGGAGGCCATGCAGAAGCTTTGGAGCCAGCAACTTCAGAGCTTTCGAGATGCCATCTGTGATACGGTAGTTGAGATTCTCCAAAATTCATATTTGTGTGATCAGCTGGGTGCATTGTCACAGCCATCACAGCAAGTAAGTCTATTAATAATCCTTTATTTGTTTTTAATTTTTATATTTAGAAGCTTCACATGTTTAGGCTTGAATCCAAGAAGGAGACCTAAGGGATAAAAATTTAATCTAAGCATCCAATCAATAGGTCAGGAGTATCTATAGTTTCATATTATCGAATAGAATGTATAGAAATAATTTATTCGAAAATCGAAGTAGTATATCGAAATATATACCTCCACATCGATATATACACTTTGGTATCCAAACTTATTAATAATATTTTATTTTTTTTATTACAGGATTGATATTGGAACATCCAGCTCTCATCCACCAACTGCTGGAGAGGATGTACAGGAGCAGAAGGAGGATAAGGAGGATGACGAGGAGGGTCTCACATAATTTTTTTTGATATGCATATAATTTTGATACTTGTAAAGCAGTATAAATTTATAAATTTATAAAATTTATATTTTTAATATAATATAATTAATTATATATATATGATTATAGTAAATAATTATTATTTTATTTATAATAAATTTTAAAAAATATAATTACTTGTTACTATGATTAAAATAAATTTAAAAAAATTTAATTATATTTTTTTTAAAAAAATAAAAAAAATTATTAGCAATAGCAGTAGTGATGCTAATTGTGTCTGTAAAGACTATTACCAATGGCATTAGCGTCGGCAATGCCATCACTAATAATTTTTTAAAATTTTAATTAAAAAAATTAAAATAAAAAAAATATTAGCAATAATTTTATTATCGCTAATACCATCGCTAATTATACGTATTAGCGATGGGCTTATTGCCATCATTAATAATAGTAATTAGCAACTACCTTATTTCTGACAAACTTTTAGCGATAGATGTCCATCGCTAATATTATTAGCAATGGGGATTGGGTTATTAGCGATGGTAATTAGCCATCTCTAATAACCTATTTTCTTGTAGTGACAGTAGAGAAAAAAGAGAGAGAGATTGCAGGAGTGCAGAATACTCTTCTCCAAGTTCTCCTCTCAATTTAGCCTCCTTCTTTTGGGGTCCCCTTCATATATCTTTTATATAGAGTTTGAACTCATAGGCTATTAGCCTGAGTTTTTAGGTTTGTTAGATCTGATTCTCTAGATGTTGGACCACATTCTAACCATTTAATAGAAAAAAATTCAGTAGCTATCCTTTAAATCAAGATTGTTAGTCGTAGATGTTCGTTACAGATTTTACCCATATGAGTAGTCAAGTTGGTGGTCGCAGGTCCACTTCTGGTGTGATTTCACTTGGTTGCCTGGAAGTGTTCCAAAGAAAGGGGTCTATCTGATCGGCGGGTCACCTCTGCAACAAGTTTGAAAATAGTTTTACCTAGTGGGAATTTTACATTTAATATTTTGTTTGACTACTATTTACTTGAGCTTTCACATATGTTTAATCCATGCATAGAATAATTAGACCAATGTTTTTTGTATGTAGTTATGCTTATCATGTTCGGACTCATTTTTTGTTAGAGGTTATGGTTTGGGTTCAAATCTACCACCTAATTTCCCTTTTCCCTTTTGGTTGGCTTTATAGGGTCATTAGTAGCCCAACAGTTTTGATTTTATTTTGCTAACTATTATTGGATTTTATAAGCTCAATAACTCTATTTTTATCTTATTACTCATCATTGGATCTCAATAATTCTAGTTAATTCTTCTGACTAGCCATGTTTATGGATACATGCTTGTGTTCTCTATACGTGCTTCTAATCTAATAATGATGGACTCCTAACTCTATATCTAAATTTGGTATCATGGAGTTGTGCATGAAGGGAGCTTTTCATGAAGTTTTCTCTTTGCAAAATAAAGTTCATTTTATTCTTTTGAGTTTCTTTTTATTTGAGTTTCAATCAATTTTTTTTTTTGGAACAATCGAAAGGCCATTCAAAATTGAGTTCGCTATCCTTCCACCATATTGTGCTAGCACCATAGATAGAGCTGGTTTGTGCTTGTTATATTTCAGGAAAGCTATGTCTGCAGGCCCATGCTGAAAGAATAGTACCCTACAAGCCAATCACATAGGGATGCGATGAAATTTTTTTTTATTATTTTTTTTGCTCATTTATATGATATTATTTATTTTTATTAATATGAGGAGTTATGTTTTATCATTTGCTGCATCATTTTTATATGATTATGATAAACCCTATAGATTAGGGCAATAATTTTAGGGCTATGATGAGATCATGTCAGTGGGACCTAAAATCTTGATAGCCCAAATCTAAAAATATTTTTAATCATTGGATCATCGAATCAGAGATCGATGACTCCGATAAGACTGGTACATCCTATGTATGCTCAATGGAGAGGGTGGTTGATCTCATAACCACTTGTGTGGTGACATTAATACAAGGATATAAGTGCTCATTAGAGAATGAGTTCACTGAACTGACCTATAAAAAAAATCTGATAGAGCCTTATAGCATATCAACAGATGGTTCTTCAGTGGGAGTGGTGCATGTGATCCTTTAACCTGAGATCACTATGGTACATTGTATGCATGGATCCTTACTTTGGTTTATTCCTTAGCATACCATTTTACGATGTGTGTGGGATATTCTGGATATGGTGAAATATGCATGGAGGTTGTGAGTGGTCAATAAAAAATCAATCACTTCTTGCAGGAGGAGAGAACATCCTATGTGATCTCATAGGATGGTGACTCTGAGAGTCTCTGACCAGAGCAGGGATGAACAGTAAAAATAGTTTCTACTGGTTCATCAACTAAGTCATCATCATTGGATTGAGATATATATAGTTAGGTATTTGGGTTTAACATATTTTCATACCCATAATCTTTTCAGGATGTTGTGTGATCGAAGGATTGAATTGCCTGGTAACTAGCCATGGAAGGATAATTTTGGTATTTTCATCAAATTTCAAATTTTTTGGGTAATCATGACACGTTGTTAGACATTAATCTTGATTTGTGGACTCTCTAAAATTAAAAAAATTTAATTCAAGAATCAATTAAGAAGAGTCCTAGTTGATTGGGACTCTCGAGCTGACCTAATCCAATCGGATTAGGGTTACGTCAAGAGTTTGGGTCCACTGCTAGTTAGATTTGAAATCTAATGGGTCGCACATAATAAAAATTTAATCTTGATCTAATTAATTTAAATTTATTATAAATTCAATGGGTTAATTAAATGGTTAGCACATGAATTAATCCAAGTTCCCAATTGGGTTCAGTGCAAAGGTGTTTGTGCTAACCTAGTCTTGTTGCCTAGACCCAATGTGAGTGGGTTTGAACCATCTAATTTATTAGTTGATTTTATCTGATTTTGTGAAAGTGTTTCACGTGAAACCAACTTCCTCCACATCAAGCCACATGCCCCATTTAATTTTGGATGCCCCATTTAATTTGGCATCTAAGGAGAGGAGTCCTTCTCCTTTACTCCTCTTAATTTCCTTACATCTTCTACGCATCCCTTTGATTTGTGTGCCATCAGATGACGCCTAGGGACATGTGGGCATGGAAGATATGGTGGAGTCATTCTTTTAGAAGGAACTCCATGCCAATTTATTTTGGATGCCTCCTTTATTTTGGGCATTGAAGTGGAAGAGTCCACTTCACTTGGGACTCTTAATTCCTCTTATAATCCATGCATTTTCTTCCCTCCACCGACCATATGATGGCTCCTGGGATATTGTTGGTGTAGAAGTGGGAGAGTCCTGCTTGAAGGCTCTTCCACACCTAGAGTTCTATATAAAGAATTTATTCTTTATGGAAACATAGGAATGATACATTGGTGTGTTTGTGCCAATTTATTTCTTCCTTAATTCCACGCACCATTTGATGGCGTTCAGATTTTTTCTGGTAGAGGAAGAGTCCTTCTATAGATGTAACACCTCTTATTCCATGCCTAACACTTGGGTTTCTATGCTAAAAAAAATTTCACCATGTTAGGGAGTTGGGATGCTAAGAGTTGGCGCCCCTTGATGTCTCATGTGGTGCCCCTTCATCCCTTATATAAGGGGCACCCCATATCGCATAAAATTAATTCAAAATTTGTTTTGGATGTGAGGTTAGATGAGGAAGTGATAGGAAAAATCTGAAGTGAAAATAGAAAGGGAAAGGGAAGAAAAAATAGAAAGGAAGAGAGGAAGAAAATGAAAAGTATGAGATACTTATCCAGAAATCAGATTGTTCATGTGTTGAACATAAAATTTAATTAGAGTATAGTTTGATATTTTGGGAAAAGATTTCTAGAGTAGTCCTAGTGAAGGTCATGAAGGAATACAAGCAATGGTGCATTGAGTTCTTGTGAAGGACTATGACTAGTTGGGAAGGGCCCTGATCAATCCTGTGTGGATCATCATTGGAGGGCTTCTACTTAGAGTCTTGTGGAGATCTCAAAATCATCAGTTCGTGGTCTTCTTGGTGGTATATGACTTCTGGTCTTCTCTCGATATGCATATTTTTTGTGATTTGATTGCAATCGTCAAGGGATTCCTAGGGTTTTTGAGCTCTGGTGGTTGAGTTTAATTGTTAAACTTGATTTTTATTTATTGAATGCATATTAAAAATTTTGAAATCTATATTTCACTGCATCATCAGAACCCAACAGTAGTATTAGAGCTATCCTTGATTGATTCAGTCAAATATCATGTTATTTTTGTGATATGGATTAGTTCTAGTTCAAACTATGTCAAAATCAGTTTTTCTAATCGATATTTTATTGATGATTTTGATGTATTTTTATTAATGATAAAGTATTATTATTCCATGATCAAACTTTGAATATGAAATTTCATAGTTTATAGACTTGTGTGATAAGTTTAATTTAGATCTTATGATCTATTTTTGATGAAATTGAAATCCAGTGCATGTGATATGCGAGGGCCTTGGAATGCTGCATATGGATGTACATTGCCAAGGATTAAGATTTTTGCATTTGATGTATTTATTTAAGATCCAAACACCGACCACCATGTTATCGGGCACTCACCATTGTGGGTTGACCATTTTGGTTGTTGCCTGAGGAGTGTGTGGGGTCGAAAAATTTTTGGTCATGGATAGAATGCATCAGACTATGGATTTGGATTTTTTTATGCCGATAGTTGATTTAACTATAATTCATTATTGTAATATGATTAGAATTAATGTTTATAGATGAAACCAAAATCATGGTTCTAATTTGATTAGAAGCCATATTTAATTTTGGTTAATCAAATTTATCATTTACCTATTTGATTAGAGTTTGAGTTATGGGTGACCGAATCTGTGTTAACCTAATTGAATTAGGTTTAACCTAAAAATTGATCAACTCAACTTAAATGAATGATAAATAATTAACTTAAAGTTAATTTTGGGTCAAAGGTTGAACCCGAATCAAAAACCCGTGATGGGTCTAATATCTATATAATTTTGAACATCTTTATTGACATGTGTTTGAATGATATCGCAATTGAAATAACATGAATTATTTGTTATAATATTTTATAATTATTATAAAATATTATGTTGATTTGTTATGGACTATGGAATATCCATGTGATGGATATTTGCATGAATGCTTACATGCTAGTTGATTATATTAATGCATTTGCAAGAGTTGCAATAGGAGCTGGGTATCCCTGATGCATTATATTATCAGCTGAACCTCTCCTTTCTATATTTCCAACTATTGATTGAGATTTTTACATAATGATATAAAATTATAAAAATTATTTGAGAATAGATAGAAATTATTTTTTTTTATTTTCAAATAAAGATTAAGCATTCATGGTAGACTTCATGGTGATGAAGACTTGACTACCTAGCATTTAAGAGCTAAGGTGCATTAAGATTGACCATGAGATGGTTCAATTTATGATGCACCTAGGGTTAAACCCTTAGATCATCCTGTGGCTCGGATGATTTTTTCAAAGTCCATAACTATTTATTTTCTTTGATATGCTCATATATACTGATAATTTAAAAATTAGAATTTAAATTGCATATGATGCATGATTAAATATTTAGGATGTGCTTGAGACCTAAGTCTCTTGGTTAAATTATATTAAGTCTTAATGGCGAAGTGTTAAGAACACTATCCATGCCTTCTTTCATGCTAAGTCACTATTATGTCAAAAACTATAGTAGGCTTGTTGTGCTATTCACAAGGCTTGCTGTGGGGACTGACTTAATACTGTCTTGATGCATAATGAAGCTAATGGTATTTAGCTCATACTAAGTCAATAGAGTATATCAAAAACTATAGTGAGTTTGTTATGCTATCCACAAGGCTTGCTATAGTGATTGGTATGATGTTAACTTAATGATGCTTATGGCATATTCTAGTAGTACTGTCATATTGTGCTATCCACAAAGGTAGTATTATTCAGGTATGACCATATAGAATTGAAGGGTACGACTTAACTAAAATCTTATAGTTTGTTGTGCTATCCACAAGGCTATGTATTTTAGAGACAAAAGTTATGTTGAGAGTTGCATGAGATGCAATTAGTAAAGAGTTACTTACCCTTGAACTCATAGGAGCTTGTTGTGTTATCCATAAGGTTTTTTATGAGGAATTGAGATCTCAATCCCACTAAAAAACTTCATGATAAGGTTCTTCGATTTCATACTTGAGGGCTATGAAATTCGTTAAAATAGTGAGAGACACAATTAGATAAAAATTCTCGTCTAACTTATGCATGTCATCATGAGTAGTCTTTTTTTATGTTCTTATATACACATTTGCATCTTTACATTCACTGCTTAGGATATTTTTAAAATTGACTGAATGTCAAAGAATGGTTGAGGAAAAGAAGGTGAAGAATGTCTTCACTATAGGTATATATCTAATATCATTACAGCATTGATGAGCAATAAAATTGTAAGAATTGTCTTACAAATGTGAAGTAGTAGCAAGATGCAAAAGTTATATCTGCTAATAGTTTGTATGTGATATAAATTAATAATTCATTGAGTATTTTAGCTTTAAAATTTTAAATATGTGATACCTTATATAGATTCCACTTATGCAAAGTGTTTGCTGGACGTATAAAGCTGAGGTGAGGTGACTACTTGCCTTTTGGTACTAATGGATAGTCCATTCATGCTAAGACTGTAAGAACCTACTTATTTAGAAACTAATAGATCATAGTTTATCAGAAACATTATTTCAATCCCTATATTATTGTAACATAGATTTGAAATTAATATTAAGAGTAAAAGTTACTCTCCTTCTGATAAATTTTATGGTTATGGTCTTATGTTTCTGTCACTCAATGACGTTGTTCTTCATATTGATGAAAATAAGAAATAAATATGTAATGATCATATATCTCAGGGCAAGTAAGGTATTAGATCTTGAACATATGGATGTTCGAAGACTAATAATATCTCGACCCAGAGATAGACACTTCATATGTGATATGATGTGTTTCCTAATATGTTTCACAAATTTTAATTCTCATTTTGAAAAAATATCCTGAAAATTACTGTATATATTTGGAATTAGATATTAATAAAATCTGTTATAAGCACTCTATATGAGATATGAAAAAGACAAAAGGTAGGTTGCCCAACTTATGAGAAAAGAGTTGATGTATATAAATTTGTACTAGAATAGATTTTTATTAATTTATAAATTATCCTAAAAGGATAGTATGTGATACTATTTCTACCATCCTATTTGACAAAAGGTGTTTTGTCAGTAGGTATGCCATCTTTTAGAAAAAAAAATTTTCTGAAAGGGGACAGTGGGAGGATAATTAAACTTGAGAAGTTCAAAACCTGTAAACTATCTTATCTTAACCTGTGGAGTGTCCACAAGTTAATCCTCAACCTGATATGCCTAGTGATAAGGCACAACCATGATACACACCTCCTCATCGAAAGGTCAATTCGAATATGTAATGTATCACTCAAATATGAGTTTGTTATTGTGAATGGTAGTACACCATACATCATTGTGAATGATGTTTTCTTTGACCTATTTGAAGTTAGTCATGAGTAGTGACTCTGACAATTGACCTGAAACTATGTCATCTGAAATTAACTTCCTGAACATCAACCAAGTCTGGACTATGGTTGAAGCACCTATGGGTATGACCCAATAGGTTGCTATCAAGGATGCATATTTGGATTTTTTGCAATTGCCACATAAAAATCTAGAGAAGCAGCCTCTAGTGGGGGGGCAAATGCTTTTATGAATTCAGGCAGTATATGAGGAGTGGGTACTTCTATTTTGATGGGACAGTCAAAATATTTAACTTTATCAGATATAGATGAACCATATGTGTGTATAAGAAGATAAGTTAGAGTTTCACTAACTTCTTGATTTTGTATGTGGGTGACATACAGCATATTGAAAAGGTAGTCCCAATATTGTACTTGGTCAATGATATGCTAATCACAAATATTTTCATGGAATAAGACTTGGGTTAAGCATCCAATTTCTTGGCATCTATAGGGATAGATGTAAGTGGATGCAGGCTTGTCCCAGTCTAGGTACATAGAGTTTAATGTTGCATGAGTTCAACATGAATGGGTGTAAAGGAGTTTACTTACCCATATATTCAATGTACCAAGCCTGATATGAGGTTATACTTTGTGCATAATCATTAATTTCGGGCTGATCCATGATAGGATCTATTGAAAACTGTGAAAAGCATTCTCATAGTACTTGAGAAGTACTAGAGGAGTAGTGAATTGGAAGAGTTTCAAGTAGCAAACTGTGTTAGACTCAGTTAATTACTAAAGAAAATTGCCTGATGAAGAGTTCATTATTAAGTTGGGTGTCATCTCACCAAGTACCCACGCATATCCTAGGCACTTTCATCTCATTCATGATATGATCATAAAATGAATTAATATTAAAGAGCAGTATAATAGGACCAGTTCACTAAGGCTTACAGAGCAGCAGTGTAATCGCCACCCTGATTGCATGAATATCAGGTATAAGGGTAATTGGCTTTAGTACAAGTGAGAGATTGAAAGAATAGTACCCTACAAGCCAATCGCATAGGAATGCGATGGGATTTTTCTTTATTATTTTCTTGCTCATTTGCATGATATTATTTATTTTTATCAATATGAGGTGTTATGTTTTATCATTTGCTGCATCATTTTTATATGATTATGATAAACCCCATAGATTAGGACAATAATTTTAGGACCATGATGAGATCATGCCAGTGAGATCTAAAATCTTGATAGCTCCAATCTAAAATATTTTCAATCATTGGATCATCGAGTCGGAGATCGATGACTCTGATAAGACTGGTACATCCTATGTATGCTCAATGGAGAGGGTGGTTGATCTCATAATCACTTGTATGATGACCCTAATACAAGGATGTAGGTGCTTATTAGAGAATGAGTTCACTAAACTGACCTACAAAAGAACATCTGATGGAGCCTTACAGCATGTCAACAGATGGTTCTTCAGTGAAGTGGTGCATGTGATCCTTTGACCTGAGATCACCATGATACCTTGTATGCATGGACCCTTACTTTGGTTTATTCTTTAATACACTATTTTGAGATGTGTGTGGGATATTCTGAGTATGATGAAGTGTGCATGGAGGTTGTGAGTGGTCAATAAAGAATCAATCACTCTTTGTAGGAGAAGAGAACATCCTATGTGATCTCATAGGATGGTGACTCTGAGAGTCTCTGGCCAGAGCAAGGATGAGCAGTAGAAATAGTTTCTACTGGTTCATCAATCGATCATCATTATTGGATCAAGATACATATGGTTAGGTATTTGGATTTGACATATTTTCATACCCATGACCTTTCTAGGATGTTGTGTGATCGATGGATTGAATTGCATGGTAACTGACCACGGAAGGATAATTTTGATATTTTCATCAAATTCTAAATCTTTCGAGTAGTCATGACATATTGCTATATGTCAATCTTGACTTATGGACTCTTCAGAATTAAAAGAGTTTAATTTGAGAATCAATTAGGAAGAGTCCTAGTTGATTGAAACTCTCGAGCTGACCTAATCCAATCAAATTAGGATCCGAGAGTTTGGGTCCACTGCTGGCTAGATTTGAATCCTAATAGATCATATACAATAGAGATTTGATCTTGATCTAATTAATTTGAATTTATTATAAATTTAATGGGTTAATTAAATTGCTAGCACATGAATTAACCCAAGTTTCCAATTGGGTTCAGTGCAAAGGTGTTTGTGCTAACCTAGTCTTGTTGCCTAGACCCAATGTGATTGAGTTTGAACCATCTAATTTATTAGTTGGTTTTATCTAATTTTGTGGAAGTGTTCCATGTGGAACCAGCCTCCTCCACATCAAGCCACATGCCCCATTTAATTTTGGATGCCCCATTTAATTTGGCATCTAAGGAGAGGAGTTCTCCTTTACTCCTCTTAATTTTCTTACATCTTCTACGCATCCCTTTGATTGTGCGCCATCAGATGATGCCTAGGGACATGTGGGCGTGGAAGATATGGTGTGTCCTTCTTTTGGAAGGAACTCCATGCCAATTTATTTTGGACACCTCCTTTTTTTTGGGCGTTGAAGTGGAAGAGTCCACTTCACTTGGGACTCTTAATTCCTCTTATAATCCATGCATTTTCTTCCCTCCACCAGCCATGTGATGGATCCTGGGATATTGTTGGTGCAGAAGTGGGAGAGTCCTTCTACTTGAAGGCTCTTCCACACCTAGAGTTTCTATATAAAGAATTTATTCTTTATGAAAACATAGGAACGACACATGGGTGTGTTTGTGTCAATTTATTTCTCCCTTAATTCCACGCATCATTTTATGGCATTCAGATTTTTTTCGGTAGAGGAAGAGTCCTTCTGCAGATGTAACACCTCTTATTCCATGCTTAACACAAGGGTTTCCATGCTGAAAAAATTTATTTCACCATGTTAGGGAGTTGGGATGCCAAGAGTTGGCACCCCTTGATGTCTTGTGTGGCGCCCCTTCATCCCTTATATAAAGAGTGCCCCATGTGGCATAAAATTAATCCAAAATTTGTTTTGGATGTGGGATTAGATGAGGAAGTGATAGAAAAAATCTGAAGTGAAAATAGAAAAGGAAAGGGAAGGAAAAATAGAAAGGAAGAGAGGAAGAAAATGAAAAGTATGAGATACTTATCCAGAAATCAGATTGTTCATATGTTGAACATAAAATCTGATTAGTGTATGATTTGATATTTTGAAAAAAAATTTCTAGAGTGGTCCTAATGGAGGTCATGAAGGCATACAAGCAATGGTGCATCGAGTTCTTGTGAAGGACTATCAGCAGTGTACTTAGGAGGAAGGCTGCAGCACCATGATGAGTTAGGAAGGACCCTGATCAATCCTGTGTAGATTATCATTGGAGGACTTCTACTTTGAAGTCTTATGGAGATCTCAAAATTATCAGTTTGTGATCTTCTTGGTAGTATATGACTTCTGGTCTTCTTCCGATATGCATATTTTTTGTGATTTGATTGCAATCATTAAGGGGTTCCTAAGATTTTTGAGTTCTGATGGTTGAGTTTAATTGTTAAATTTGATTTTTATTTATTAAATATATATTAAAAATTTTGAAATCTATATTTCACTGCATCATCAGAACCCAACACATGCTAATATCGAGGTGGCCAAATACCGCTCTAAGATTAGTGTATTGCCCACCTAGATCTCTCATTCCCTTATTTTATAATTTTGGTTTAAAATATTTTAGATTATATTAATCCTATAATGATAATTTTGTATTTGTCATTTACTTAATTACTTTTTATTTTGAAGCATGTTCTAATATTTCAATAATTATTTTTTTTCATAAAAATACTTTTTTGATAAGACAATAGAAAATTGAATATAATTCATTGTATTCTTAGGCATTCTCAAACTTTTACTATTCAAAATGTTTTTCTCACAAGTCCTTAGAAATATAGATGGTTTATGATTATTTTCTACTTAAGCTATAATTTAAGAATCCTATAGACTATAAATCCATGTAATTTAAAGGATCATATTTAAAATAAAAGATAATTAATATTTTATATCATATTTGTATTTTAAATAATTGTTAATTTTTAAAATAATTTTAATGTAAAATCCAATATGGTTCATTGACTTAATGATTGGGCTACTGTTCCAATGACACAGGCCCTTGGCCGCATCAACTTCTGATCCGGATTTAATAACTACATCTTGAATCATCACCTAATTAACCATTTGTCCTTATAAGATAGATAGTGTGCATCAATTGCCCGAATGTCACGTAGGATGTAAATAGTGGATCTTATATAATTGATATTAGTTCTCATTATCAAATTCTACTCAAAATCTTATTTCTATCCAAAATTATATCTTATTTATCCATGTTTAGATAGAAAAATATGGATACACACATACAAACACAAATGCTTAATATCCCATTCTTATCTCTAATTGTTTAGAACCTAAACGAATATTGATACTAATTTTGGTTTCCATTTAATATTTATATAACTATTTATATCTATTGAATGTAGATGTAGTGGGGGTACAAATAGTATAGATATTATCCATCTGGATCCATTTTCGTATCCAAATCAATCTGGATATGGATAAAAATTTGAGGATCCAACTAATATCCATATTTATATCCATGTCCACAAAAAAAAAATAGATATGGATATGGACAGACAACCGTCCGATCCTTATTCGAATATCCGAATTTACATGCAATCATATATAATTTTATATAGTACTTATTAATTTTTAAGAGAAATATATAACTCTATAAATATGTTATTAATTTGATTTATCATATTTAGTAATTTCATTGATTCTGGAGTTATAAAGTTTAATTAAAACAAATATGAATACGAATTTTTGTATCTAAATAATATCCATATCCATATTTGAATTCGTTAGAGCAAATAAATATGGATATGGATATGATGGTATTCGATCCGGTTTTAGCCCTAATGTAGATATGGATATACCACTTACTTTGAGCCCTACCGCCTGTCAACATGGACGTGAAAAATATTTAATGACACATGTTTCTTTTCAACCAAATAGGTTTCCATGAATCCGTGTGTTATAATATGCTAGCTAAAAGCCACAAAACCAAGCCTACATCCAGTTCTGGCTACCTAAAATTAAGAAAAAAGAATTAAAAGGAACATACATCCAATCCTCGCTTCATAAATCATCAGCTATGAAATGCCAAACACCTTAGCCACCATATATCTTCTTACGTTTGGCTATCAATTATGTTAAATCATATCACAGCAAAGTATAACACAAACATGCACGCTCTTTACCAATCCTAACTAATCAACACCAAAAGGAAGCAAGCAAGAAGACAACATGAAATGCTCTGGGCTCGTATTAGCAAATTAATTAACATTGCGAGGGAATGCGGAGCATGGACTCACGTTGGAAGCGTTGCAGCAAAATAATAATCCATGCTCGTCTTTTATGTTGTTTTAACTCTTCAGGAGAGATGGAGGTCCTCTCTGTTGAAGATAAGACCAAATGCTGTTGAAGATAAAGACCAAATTCAGATAATCCTAGAATTTATTAGATTTGTTATTTTTAGTTTGTTATCCTATTGGAGTTTGATGTATTCGAAGTTGTCCAAGTGCATGACCCATGCTCTATAAAAAGCCTGGCTATGACGTACTATGAAGACAAAACTTTGAGTAATTAATTCCTTCCATCTCAATTAAGTTTTTTCTCTATTCTATATTATTTTTTTGTTTTTGCTCTTTAAAATACCACCATAACAAGTGGTATCAGAGCAAAATTTAGGTAAAAGAGAAGAAGACGATGGCAGCAAATGGTGGCAGCAGATCTGAACCAATTCTCCCTATATTCAAAGGGGTGCACTATGACTTCTGGTGCGTCAAGATGAAGATGCTATTGCAGTCACAAGATCTATGGGATCTTGTAGAAAAGAGATCCATAGATGCAAGCCCAGATCATGCAAAAAAGGATGCAAAGGCACTTTTTATCATTCAACAGGCCGTCGATGAAGAATTTTTTCCTTATATTGTTGTGGATAAGAAAGCAAAGGAGGCATAGGACATGCTACAAAATGAATATCAAGGTACTGTCAAAGTATTACGAGTCAAACTTCAGACTTTAAAAAGAAAATTTAAAACTATATTTATGCAAGAATGAGAGTATTCATTCTTTCTTTTCTAGAACTATGGAAGTAGTTACACCAATGCATACTTATGGTTATGCTATTACTGATGAAACAGTTGTAGAAAAAATTTTATGGAGCCTCACACGTAAATATGAGTATGTTATTTTAGCAATAGAAGGGTCAAAAAGACTTTCTAATTATTTATGTAGTGAATTACTTGGCTCTCTTTTGTTACATGAAGAATGAATGGATAGGCCTCATGAAAATTCTATTGAGAATATTTTTTAGACTCAATTGAATATTTCGCAAGATACAGAAAGAAATACTATAGATAATAGCCGGCAAGCATCCTCATATCAAAGCCGTGATAGACGATGTGGCCATCGTGGTCGAGGATATAGAGGTGGAGGTAGATTTGGGTTGGTACATCAAGAAAGTGGTGGCAGATCAAATGAATTCGAACAAGATAACACTTACAAGAATATCCAATGTTATTACTATAAGAAATATGGCCACACTGAAAGATATTGTCGACTAAAAAAGGAGAATAATGCACCAGTTGATACTAAGTATGCAGAATTTAATATTCTTTTTGCTTGTTATACTGTAAATAATTGTTCAGAAAAAATTTGGTATTTGGATAGTGGTTGCAGTGCTTATATGACAGGAAGAGAAGATCTATTCATCGAATTGGACAGATCAATTCGAAAGTCGATCAAAATAGGAGATGGTCATGTTCATGAAGCACAAGGTAAAGGAGTAGTGAATGTATTTTTTTTTTGACATTACAAAAATATCAGATGTTCTTTATGTTCCTGGCTTAGATGCAAATTTATTTAGGTTGGCCAATTTCTTATTTTTGGATATTCTTTGGTGTTTGAAAATACTAAATGTCTCATTTACAGAGATAACAAGAAAACTGAATTACTTGCTGAGGTTCTTATGGCGAAAAACAAGATTTTCCCTGTACATGTTGATTTCCAAAATCATGTTATGAAAGCATCTATTGATGAGAATTGGTTATGGCATGAAAGGTTTGGGCATTTGAGTTTTGACAGATTGGAGCTACTATATAAGAAGAAGATGGTTGACAATTTGCCACAAGTTGCATGTGATGGGTCGCTCTATAAAAGCTGCATAAGGAGGAAGCATCATCGAAACTCATTTCTGAAGAGAAGCTCATGGAGAGCAAAATGGCCGCTAGCTTTGGTGCATACAGATGTATGTGGCCCCATGCAAACCCCCTCATTAAATAACAACTTTTATTTTGTGATGTTTGTTGATGATTTTAGTTGGATGACATGGATTGATTTTATAAAACAAAAATATGATGCTTTCTCAGCTTTCAAAAAATTTAAAAATATGGTAGAAAGAGAATCGGGCTATAAGATAAAAACTCTCCGAACAAATAGAGGTAGTGAATTTATTTCTAATGAGTTTGAAGTTTTTTATGAAGCAAATGGAATTCATAGGCAATTGACAACCAGCTACACCTCCAGCAAAATGGAGTGGCTGAGAGAAAAAATAGAAGTCTGGTGGAGATGGCAAAGAGCATGTTGAAGGCCAAACAACTACCAAATAAATTTTGGGCAGAGGCAGTTTCTACAGTAGCCTACATTTTAAATCGGAGTCCTATATCATCCTTAGAGGATAGCAGTCCATATGAGGCATGGATAGAGTGAAAGCCAAAGGTAAAATATTTTAAAATTTTTGGTTCTATCACTTATGCATATGTTCTATATCAAAAGCGACAAAAGTTGGATGATAATTCTCAAAAATACATTTTTGTGGGGTATAGTGATCGAAGTAAGGCATATAGACTTTATAATCCCATTTCATGTTCCTTGATAATTAGTTGTGATGTAATATTTGATGAACAAAATAGCTGGAAGTGAGATGAACTTGTGCAGCATCATCTTATCGGGATGGTTGATGAAGAATCCTCTACCATCAATGAAACAGGAAGTAGAACTTCAAGCCCCACTCATACCTCATCAAGTTCGTCAACAAGTTCATCTCCCAAACCATCTCCATCAAGGATTAGGTTGCTGTAAGAAATTTATGAAAGAACAGAAGTATGCTAGTTCAGTTCTACACTTGAGCCCGAGAATTTTGAAGATGTAGTAACATCATCAGATTGGTGTAAAGCAATGGATGAAGAAATATCAGTACGGGAGCAAAATCAAACATGAAAGCTTGTAGATCTATCTCCAAACAAAGAAGCAATTGACTTAAAGTGGATCTACAAAATCAAGTTCAAGCTTGATGGATCTGTTCAAAAATTAAAGGCAAGGATCGTTGCCAAAGGGTATTTACAATAGGAAAGTATTGATTTTTCTGAAACATTCGCTCCAATAGCTCGTTTTGATACTATTAGAATAGTTCTAGCCCTAGCGGCCAGCATAAATGGAAAGTTTTTCAATTTGATGTTAAATCTACATTCTTAAATGGTTTTTTGTATGATAAAGTATATGTTAAGCAGCCTCAGGGTTATGAAATAAAAGGTTTGGAGGATAAGGTGTACAGGCTCAAGAAGGCTTTGCATGGACTCAAACAGGCACTGCCGGTGTGGTATGGTCAGATCGACACTCATTTTCTTCAAAATGGTTTTAATCAAAGTTTAAGTGAGTCAACGCTTTATGTGAAGACCCAAGGTATAGAAGTATTGATTGTTTGTCTCTATGTTGATGATTTAATATATGTTGGAAACTCTCAAAAGATGATTGATGAATTTAAGTCTCATATGGTGCAAGAATTTGAAATGACTGATCTTAATTTGACGAACTATTTTTTGGGCCTAGAGGTGACACACTCAAACAAAGAAATTTTTATTTCACAAAAGAAGTACATATCTGACTTACTTGACAGGTTTGGTTTGAAGGATTGTAATTCAGTAGAAAATCCTATGGGAACTAATGTGAAGCTTTCAATTGATGATGGTGTTGAAAAAATTGATACCAATAATGACAGAAGTTTAATTGGAAGTCTATTATATGTGACACACATGAGACCGGATATTCTGCAAGCAACAAGTCTACTTTCTTGGTTCATGCAAAATTCAAGTAAAATCCATATGGGTGCAGCAAAATGGATCCTGCGATACCTAAAAGGGACTAGTGGCCATAGATTATGGTTTACTAACTCTAATTTTTTTTTTTTGGTTTTTCTGATAGTGATTGGGTAGGTTCTATCGACGATCGAAAGAGCATAAGTGGATATGTATTCAAATTTGGTTCAAGTACAGTATGTTGGTCCTCAAAGAAATAGCACACAATAGCATTATCATCTTCCGAGGTCGAGTATATTGCCGTCACCAGTGCAGCTTGCCAAGCAACTTGGTTAGGGCAGATTTTACATGACTTGAAGCAAATACTAAAAGATCCGACGATCATTTACTGCGACAACCAATCTACAATCGTCATGATGAAGAATCTGGTGCATCAGAATCACACCAAGTACATTGACATCCATCATCATCTATTTGAGACCAAGTGGCAAACGGCAATGTCATATTGGAGTATTGCTCAACTCAGAAGTAGCTTGTAGATATTTTTACCAAGCCATTACCACTAGAAAAATTCATCTGGTGTTGTGAAGAACTTAGAGTCGTAGAATTTGGTCTTACGGGGGTGTGTTGAAGATAAGACCAAATGTTGTTGAACATAAAGACCAAATCTCAGATAATCTTAGAATTTGTTAGATTTGTTATTTTTAGTTTCCTATCCCATTGGAGTTTGATGTATTCAAAGTTATCCAAGTGCATGACCCATGCTCTACAAAAAGCCTGGCTATGATGTTCTATGAAGACAGAACTTTGAGTAATTAATTCCTTCCACCTCAATTAAGTTTCTTCTCTATTCTATATTATTTTTTTTGTTTTTGCTCTTTAAAATACCACCATAACACTCTCCCCTCAGGCCCTGCCAACATAGCCTAGCACCCGCCGCACCGGCCATGCCATAAACCCTACACACACCTCGAACGGGTCCTGCAGGCACCCCTGCCAGCTCGCTGACACCACCACCACTGGAGGCACTGCCATAGTCGGTGGAGGCAATTGTGGTTGCGGGTGGTGGGGATCGCCACCGACTGAAGGTAGGCCCATGCTGCATGCTTCACCAACTGGTTGTGGATGCAGATGGCTAACGAGTTGAAGGCATAGACTTCATGGACTGATGCATGGCCACTGCCGTCACCACCATAGATGGTGTCGCTGCAAGCGGTGGAGGAGCAGCGGGTGGGGGAGTGAAACTGGAGAATGTCCTTGAGGCTGGTGTACCTGAGCTCACCGTCGGCACAGTCAATGCTAGCTGGCCTGGCTACTTGATGATTTCATTATCGGGGTGACCTTTAGCTGTAGCATCTCTATTTCCAATCCTATCATCCATTCACAACTGAGTGCTGATGGGGTTGGTGGATGGATATGTTCGGCTTTCTTTCCTCCTCTTTTTGAAACAACAAAAAATTTCAACTTGGGTAGAAGAGAGAGGTATCCACCAATGGTCTTTCCTTTTCTTTTTGCTCTTTGGTTAATGTTGGTGCAGAATTCCTCCGAAGCCAAAGTTGCTGGAGTCGAGATGATAGTGGCTGCCGTCGGGACCTGCAAGGAAAGTCTAAACCAGAGTTGGGGGTGCTCCGGCAAGACCCTCCGATGCTCAAGTCAGTACTCTGCTTCAACAGAAATGGAATGCTCAAGTGAAAATTTTAGCAGAGTTTTGAGATAGAGTTTTTGAACTTAGAGAAGAACGTATCTGGGGGTCCCTTTTTATAGACAGAGTACGTAACTAATTGACAGCGACGTCTGTAACTGCCTGGTAGTGGGCTGTTCAGAGCCATCCGAAGTTTGTTACGGAGAGTAGTGGCGTCAGGGGTCATTCAGGGTCATGTGGAGTTTGTTACGGAGAGTAGAGTGGTGTCCGTTGTCGTGACTTGTCAGAGAGTAGTGGAGCCCAGAGAGTGGAGCGGTGTCTGTTGTCGCGACTTGCCAGAGAGTAGTGGAGCCACGCAAAATCTGTTGAAGAGAGTGGAGCAGGGTAGTAGCCATTGTCGTGACTTGCCAGAGAGTTCGGATCTATCGGCTGGAGCTCGGCTGGGACATCTGATGGAGCAAAATGGCTCTTTATTCTATCGATCTGGGAGAAGCTCGGATGTCTCTGAAGCTACTGACGAGTCTATTATTGTCGGATACCTTAGACGCTGATACTACAGGTGGGAGTCATCTGCTGTAGAAGCTCGGATGGAAACTTTTCGTTGGTGAAGCCCGGTAGGAGTCCGATTGCTAGAGAAGTCCGTCTGAGATTCGCCTGATGTGGAAGCTCGTCTGAAGATGATCCACCGAAGAAGTTCGGTTTCATGAAGGATCTGACGGAGGGTCGATCGGTGATGGACTTCGGATGGCATTGGGGAGGTTCAGCAGACGTCGGAGGCGATCGATCGTTGTAAGAATCCAGCTGTCGGAGTTCGTCCGTTGTAGAAGCTCGTCCGATATCCATCCGCTATGAAAGTTCGGTCGAGGTCTGGTTCTTGTAGAAGGCCAAAAGGAGACCGCTTATTGTAGAAGCTCGATCGAAGATCGATTGTTGTGGGAGCTCGGAGTAGCGATCTGGTCGGTGGGTCCTGTCCCACTGTAAAAGCTCGTCTGGGATCCAGCTACGAAGAAGCTCGGTTGAAGTCTACCTATAATGAAAGTTTGGAAGAAACGTGTTTACAGTAGGGGCTCGAATGGAATTTGCTTACAGTAGAGATCTGGAGTAGACCGCTCGCTGTAGGAGTTCGGAGTAGACCGCTTGTAGTAGAAGTTTGGAGCAGACCGCTCGCTGTAGGAGTTCAGAGTAGACCGCTCGTAGTAGAAGTTCGAAGCAGACCGCTCGCTGTAGGAGTTCGGAGCAGACCGCTCGCTGTAGGATTTCAGAGTAGACTGCTCGTAGTAGAAGTTCAGCTCTCACAGGAGTTCGGTTAGAATTCTGAAGGCGGTCGACCATCGTAGAAACTCGGATGGAGTCCGATTACTATAGAAACCACATTGTTGAAGAAGCTCGGATATTGACGAAGTCTGGAAGGAGTTCAGAGAATAGTTGATCACTGTAGAAGGTCGGCTGACAGTGAGGCCTAGAGAGCCTTTGGAGCGGCACAGTAGATGGATGGAGAAGCTCATTGTCAGAGAAGTTCGGAAGCTTGGACGGTCGGGGGGGTTCAGAGAGACGCCACACAAGGTCGGAAGCTGGAAGAGCCCTGGAAGGGTCGGTCTTTTACAAACTTCAGTCGGGAGATATTTTATACCCAACACCAGTCCCCCTACTTTCGAGTTTGGATTTTGAATGAAGAAAGTACAGAAGAATTCTCACGGCCAAAGTTGCGCCCCTCGATTTCCATGCTCGATGGTAGTCAGATATTTTGACGTTCGGCATGCTGGTACTAGAGCCTTTTCGAAAAAGATTTCTTCTTTTTAGAATTTTCGCTGGAGTGCTGCCCCAAGTACAATGCAATAATGGTTTTACTAATTGTCGGCCACCTTCAGCCACTTGCCATGATGAGTGGGCCATGCGGCGGTCATAGACTGGCCAGAGGAGTCCTGCAGTTATTATTGCTCCGGACCCCGTCGTCTATTTAAACTCGTCTCCCCCCTTCGGGGATTTCACTTTGCACGGGAGTTTTTTCGGTCCTTCCCTCTTGGCCTTAGGCATCCTTCGAGTCATCCTCATCTCTACATCCCTGCATCCCTCATACCAGTCTAGGTTAGCCCCAGAACTTTCTCTGCTTCCGCGGCCCCGTTCATAGACTGTGCCGATCATCCTTTGTTGCAGATATGGACGCGGACGTGGCTCGGATGTTAGCCCAGAGTCTCAAAGCCCATGAGCGGGAAGGCGCTGCAACTTTCGGGTCGGCGAAGAAGGCGAGGGTAGAAGAGACAGATCTGGCCGTATTTCACCTTGATCGTCCAGAGCCCGTGCTTAGGCACATCTTCGACCGCGAGTGCTTCCCGGTGTGCATCATTGTGTGGAGAAACCTGATCTCAGAAAGAAGGTCATGCCCGCCGTCACTATGAGGGGGAACCTGACCTCAGAAAGAAGGTCATACCCACCGTCATTTTGAGGCAACGGGAACCATGGTGCAGAAAAGATGGCGTCTACATGTACTTTGGAGATAATGCTGGAGTAATTGCCGAAAAGGAGGCTGGAAAAAGAAGTCAGGTACTTAAAGTAATCCTCGACGATGGCCGGAACCGAGAGTTCGAAGTCTGATGAAGCCGAGCTTCCTTAGAACTTTTCTCCTCTTTTTTTTTTTTTGATCATTTCTCTTTTTATTTTTGGCCTTCAAGACTTTGTAATGTGTACTTTACCAATGAAATTAAAATGAAATTGTCTATTACCTTGTCCATTCTAGTATTAAATGGTTGTTTACCGAACTTCCTTTGTCTTCCATCTCATTTGGCATCGGCATAATTTGTAATTCCTTGTCTATTCTTGCTTCGAGTCGTCATTTACCGAACTCCTTTTATCTTCCATCTTGCTCGATGTCGGCGTTGTTTGAAGGTTCCCGATCATCGCTGTACTGATTCGCCCTTAGGGACTGGAGATTTTCGACAAGGGTTTTCTTCCTCGTTGAGATGAGGTCCCTTGAGTCTCGACCTTCAAAGGCTTCGTAACGCACACTTTACTAATGAAATGAAAAAGAATCTTTCTCGTTACTTTGTCTATTCTTGCTTTGAGTCATTGTTTATCGAGCTTCTTTTGTCTTTCATCTTGTTCGACATCGACGTTGTTTGAAGATTCCTAGTCGTCGCTGTAGTGATTCGCCCTTAGGGACTGGAGAGTTTCGACAAGGGTTTTCTTCCTCATTGAGACGAGGTCCCTTGTGCCTTTGATGTAGTTTATTTTTCACTCATCACCGACGTAGTTCGTTGCTTTCCCTTTTCATCTCCCTCTTTTTTTTTTGGTGTTCGAGTGAGGGTTTTCTCTTTGCTCTTAACGGGGTTGTGAGAGAGTAGAGGAGCTGTTGAGGAGGCTTTCCTCCCCGTCCGGTCTTGATTGACTAGATCTTTGTTTGTGTCAGGATGAGGTTCTCCTCTGCTCCCGACAGTCGATTTCAGCTCACGTTAGGACGAGGTTCTCCTTTTGTTCCTAATAGGGTTGTGGGGGCATGCAAGGGCCGCTGCAAGGGCCTCTCCCCCCATCCGATCTTTAAGTAACCGGGCCTTCGACTTTGCTCATGTTAGGATGAGGTTCTCCTCCTGTTCCTAACAAGGCTATGGGGGCACATATGGGCCATTGCGAGGGCCTCTCCCCCCATCCGGTCTTCAAAAAATCAGGCCTTTGACTTTGCTCATGTTAGGATGAGGTTCTCCTCCTGTTCCTAACAAGGCTGTGGGAGCGCATATGGGTTGTTGCGAGGGCCTCTCCCCCCATCCGATCTTTAAGAAATCGGATCTTCGACTTTGCTCATGTTAGGACGAGGTTCTCCTCCTGTTCCTAACAAGGCTATGGGGTTGCATATGGGCCGTTGCGAGGGCCTCTCCCCCCATCCGATCTTTAAAAAATTGAGCCTTCGACTTTGCTTATGTTAGGATGAGGTTCTCCTCTTATTCCTAACAAGGCTGTGGGGGCACATATGGGCCATTGCGAGGGCCTCTCCCCCCATCCGGTCTTTGAGAGATCGGGCCTTCGTCTTTGCTCATGTTAGGACGAGGTTCTCCTCTTATTCCTAACAAGGCTGTTGGGGCGCATATGGGCCGTTGCGAGGGCCTCTCCCCCCATCTGATCTTTAAGAGATTGGGCCTTCATCTTTGCTTATGTTAGGACGAGGTTCTCCTCCTGTTCCTAACAAGCTTAGTTTCGATTGTATGAGGGAGTTACTCTCTGTCGTTGTAAACTCATGCTAAAAAAAAAATATGCAAGTATGAAACTTTTATTTAAGGCAAAGCTATTGATAATACATTCACAGATTTTTTGAATTCCATGGTCGTGGAAGCTCTGTGCCTCCGAGCTCTTTTAGATAGTATGTTTTGGGCCGGACCACCTCTTTAACTTCATACGGGTCTTCCCAGTTTGGGGCAAGTTTCTCTTGATTCTGAGGTTGTGAGACAGCGGCTCGTCGTAGTACCAGATCCCCCGCTCTGAAGACTTTACTTTTGATCCGAAAATTGTAGTAGCGGGCTACTTTCTGCTTGTAGACCACCATCCGAACTTGAGCTGTTTCCTGCTTTTCTTCTAACAAATCGAGGTTGGCCTTGAGATCCTGCGGGTTGCGTCGCTCGTCGAATGCCACAACTCGCACCGACGGAAGCTTGAGTTCAATCGGGATCACGGCTTCTGTCCTGAAGGCTAGGGAGAAGGGGGTCTCCCCTGTGGGCAATCTCTGAGTAGTTCGGTATGCCCATAACACATGATAAAGGTCGTCTGCCCAGGTTCTCTTTGCCTTTTCAAGTCTCGCCTTGATACCTTGCAACAGAGTCCTGTTAGTCACTTCGGCCTCGTCGTTTGCCTGCGGATGGGCTACCGAAGTGAAGTTATGGGAGATATTCAGGTCCTCACAAAATTTGACAAACTTTGCCCTAGCAAATTATCGTCCATTATCAGTAATGAGGGTTCTGGGTAAGCCGAACCTACAAACAATTGACTTCCAAACGAAGTCCTGCACTTTAGCTTCTGTGATTTTTGCCAAAGGTTCAACTTCGACCCACTTGATGAAATAGTCTATTGCCACCAGGAGGAACTTCCGCTACCCGGATGCCATGGGAAAAGGTCTGAGGATATCCATCCCCCATTGCACAAACGGCCATGGGGCACTCAATGGTGTCAGTTCGGAGGCAGGTTGCCTTTGTACACTTGCATATCTCTGACACCGATCGCATCTTCTGACATATTCGACGGAGTCATTGTACATGGTAGGCCAGTAATAGCCTTGACGGAGCAGCTTATGGGATAAAGATCTGGTCTTTAGGTGACTTCCACAGACTCCCTCATGTACCTTTCTCAAGGCGAAGTCAGCTTCAGAAGGCCGGAGACATTTCAGGAGGGGCAAAGAGTATGACCTCTTGTATAGCTTGCCTTCGTAAAGGATATATCGGGAGGTCTGGTTTTTAAGCTTACGAGCTTCTTTTGCATCAGGAGGAAGGACCCCATCTTTGAGGTATGCAACCAGTGGGTCGATCCAACTGGGTTCATGGCTGATCTCCATCACAGGCTGTGATTCTTCCGTGCTTGGGCATCTCAGAACTTTGAAGAAGACTTCCTTAGACAGTTCAACCGGAGCCAGTGTAGCCAGTTTGGAGAGAAGGTCGGCCCTGATATTTTCTGCTCTTGGGATCTGCTTGATGTCGAAGCTATCGAAGGTAGGGATGATCTCCTTTATCTTTTTGAGATACTTGGCCATACTGTCCTCCCGAGCTTCATAATTTTTGTTGACCTGTCCTACTACTAATTGAGAGTCACTATAGGCTTGGAGCCGATCTACTTCCAAGTCTTTGGCGACCTTTAGTCCTGCAATCAAAGCTTCATATTTTGCTCCATTATTTGTCACAGGGAACTCGAAGCGCAGTGCATACTCCGCGATAATCCCGTCAGGATTGACCAAGATCAGACCCGCACCCGTGCTTGACATGTTGGAGGAACCGTCCACGTAGAGGGCCCAAAAACCATCAAGGAGATCAGCTTTTTCTTCAGGAGAGTTTGGTCGGAGCCTCAGGTCATCGGCTCCATCTCGTCCAAGCTCGGCCTCCTCCAGGATAGTGCATTCCACCATAAAGTCTGCTAGTATCTGGGCTTTTTTTGTCGGTCGAGGTCGATAGTCGATGTCGAACTCCATGAGCTTGACTGCTTACTTCGCTATCCTTCCAGAGGTATCCGCTCGATGCAAAATTGCCTTGATAGACTGGTCGGTGAACAGTATTATGGTGTATCCCTGAAAGTAAGGTCGGAGCCTTTGAGCTGCAACCAATAAGGCATAAATTAGTTTCTCTAACTTAGTATACCTAATTTCGACATCTCTCAATACTCGGCTTATGTAATAGATCGACCGTTGAATTTTTGGTTCTTTCTTAATTAGAACTGCTGCAAGGGCCACAGGGGAGACCGCCAGGTACAGGAACAACTCCTCCCCAGGCTCGAGCTTTGCCAATAGTGGAGATGAGCCGAGGTAGTTCTTCAGCTCCTCGAACGCTTGCTGACATCCAGGGGTCCAATAGAAGTTTTTCGACTGCTTGAGAGTCTAAAAGAAAGGCAGGCACCACTCGACCGATCTTGAGACGAAGCGATTTAGGGCCGCTACTCTCCCAGTAAGGCACTGAACTTCCTTTATTGACTTTGGAGCGGTCATTTTCTGGATGGTGCGAATCTTTTTCAGATTTACTTCGATCCTGCATCACGATACCATAAAGCTCAGGAATTTTCCTGAGGTTACTCCAAAAGCGCACTTGGTCGGATTCAGCTTCATCTTGTATTTTCGGAGGGCACTGAAGGTCTCCTCAAGGTCAACGACGTGGTTCATCGAGGATTTGCTTTTTATGAGCATGTCGTCCACGTAGACCTCCATGTTGCGGTCGATCTACTCTTTGAAGATCTTGGTCACCAGCCGCTGATATGTCGCCCCTACATTTTTGAGGCCAAAAGGCATGACCCTGTAATAATAAAGGCCACGGTTAGTAATAAAAGTAGTTTTTTTTTCGTCCTCTGGTGCCATCTGAATTTGATTGTAGTCGGAGAACGCATCCATGAAAGTGAGAAGCTCGTGGCCCGAGGTTGCATCCACCAATTGGTCGATTCTGAACAGAGGGTAACTATCCTTCGGGCAGGCTTTATTCAGCTTTTTGAAGTCTATGCACATCCTCCATTTACCGTTCGCCTTCTTAACCAGGACCACATTGAAAACCTAGCTCGGATAGTTGACCTCTCTGATGAACCCGGCTTTCAGGAGTTTATCAACTTCCTCGGCTATTGCCATTTGTCTTTTCGGTGCATGACTTCGAACTTTTTTCTTCATTGGCCGGTGTTTGGGATCAACAGCCAGACGGTGTTCCATAACCTCGACATTGATCCTTGGCATGTCCGTCGAAACCCAAGTGAAAATATCCGCATTCCTTTGTAGGAAATCAATAAGTTGTGTCCGCACCTTTTTCCCCAAGCTGGAGCCGATCTTCACCATGTGCTCTTCATTCCCATCATTCAAAGGAATTGAGACAAGATCTTCTATTGGCCGACCTCATTCTTCAGTCAGGTCGTCACGGGTGTCCAATCCATCAACCGGACAGGGGTCAGGCTGACCACTTCTTTGCAGGGCTATATTATAGCAATGCCTTGCCAGGGCTTGATCTCCTCTAACTTCTCCGACCCCCTGGCTGATAGAAAATTTCAATTTCAGATGGTGGGTCGATACTATAGCTCGGAGGGCGTTGAGGTCGGGTCAGCCGAGAATTACGTTGTAGGCAGACGGTGCCCTCACCACCAGAAAATCCACCAGCGCTTTGGATTGTTTTGGATACTGGCCTGTAACTACAGTCAAAGTTATTACTCCCTCCACTGGCACAGCATCACCAGTAAACCCTACCAACGGGGAGCTAATCAGCCCTAACCGACCATCAAGGATGGATATTTTTGAGAATGCATCATAAAATAAAATATCGGTCGAGCTTCCACTGTCAACAAGAATGCGGCGTACATCATAATCAGTAATATTTAAAGAAACTACAACCACATCATTATGGAGGAACTGGATCCCCCGGACATCTTCTTCAGTAAAGATTATAGATCCTTCAATTTTTTGCTGCTTGGGCGGCCCGACCGATCCACTAGCCGCTCCCCTCTGGGGTCCTCCAGAGATGGTGTTAATGATCCTAATTGGAGGCCAATCTCCAGGCTGTTCTTCCCTCCTTGGCGGCTCCAGTTGTGGCAGAGCCCTCGACCGATCCTTTCTACCTTCAGGTCGGCATCGGACAAATCTGTCGACCGCCATTACCGGAGGAGGAAGAGCCTGGGAAGCTGGAGACGAGGTCGGGTCTTGTGGAGATCACTGAGATCTGGCTGCAGAGGCCATGGATCGCCTGGTTGATGCCTTTCGGGGAGGCATCAGGTGGAGATCTAGTAGGGGAAGGAGAAGAGGATGTCAGAGAAGATGATCGGAGATAGTCCCGTTGAGCACTCCTTTAAGAACAAGGGTACTGCGAAGACACACGCCCTTCCTCTAGTGTCAATTCTGTTGGTGCAGAATTTTGCCGAAGTCAGAGTTGTTGGAGTCGAAATGACCGCGACCGTCGTCGGGACCTGCAAGGAAAGTCTAAACCAGAGTTGGGGGTACTCCGACAAGATCCTCCGACGCTCAAGTCAGTACTCTGCTTCAACAGAAATGGAGTGCTCGAGTGAGAATTTTAGTAGAATTTTGAGATAGAATTTTTGAGCTTAGAGAAGAACGTATCTGGGGATCCCTTTTTATAGATGGAGTGCGTAACTAATTGACAACGACGTCTGTAACTACCTGGTAGTGGGCTGTTTAGAGCCACCCGGAGTTTGTTACGGAGAGTAATGGCGTCAGGGGTCGTTCAGGGCCACATGGAGTTTGTAACAAAGAGTAGAGTGGTGTCCGTTGTCGTGACTTGCCATAGATTAGTCGAGCTTGGAGAGTGGAGTGGTGTCCGTTGTCGCGACTTGCCAGAGAGTAGTGGAGCCATGCGGAATCCGTTGCAGAGAGTGGAGCAGGATAGTGGCCATTGTCGTGACTTGCCAGAGAGTTCGGATCTGTCGGCTGGAGCTCGGCTGGGATATCTGATGGAGCGGAATGGCTCTCTATCCCATCGATCTAGGAGAAGCTCGGATGTCTTCGAAGCTGCTGATGAGTCTACTGTTATCGGATACCTTAGGCACTGATACTACAGGTGGGAGTCATCTACTGTAGAAGCTCGGATGGAGACTTTTCGTTGGTGAAGCTCGGTAGGAGTTCGATTGCCAGAGAAGTCCGTTTGGGATTCACCTAATGTGGAAGCTCGTCTAAAGATGATCCACCGGAGAAGTTTGATTTCATGAAGGATCTGGTGGAGGGTCGGCTGGCAATGGACTTTGGATGGCATTGGGGAGGTTCGGCAGACGTCGGAGGCGATCGATCGTTGTAAGAATCCAGCTGCCGGAGTCCATTCATCATAGAAGCTCGTCCGATATCCATCCGTTATGGAAGTTCGATCGAGGTCTGATTCTTGCAGAAGGCTGAAAGGAGACCGCTTATTGTAGAAGCTCGATCGAAGATTGGTTGTCATGGGAGCTCAGAGTAGCGATCTGGCCAGTGGGTCCTATCCCACTATAGAAGCTCATCTGGGATCCGGCTACGAAGAAGCTCGGCTGAAGTTTACCTGTAATAGAAGTTCGGAAGAAACGTATTTACAGTAGGGGCTCGAATGAAATTTGCTTATAGTAGAGATCCGGAGTAGACCATCCGCTGTAGGAGTTCGGAGTAGACCGCTCGTAGTAGAAGTTCGAAGCAGACCGCTCATTGTAAGAGTTCGGAGTAGACCGCTCGTAGTAGAAGTTCAGAGCAGATCGATCGCTGTAGGAGTTCGGAGTAGACCGCTCGTAGTAGAAGTTCGGAGCAGACCGCTCGCTGTAGGAGTTCGGAGTAGACAGCTCGTAGTAGAAGTTCGGCTTTCACAGGAGCTCGGTTAGAATCCTGAAGGCGGTCGATCACCGTAGAAACTCGGATGGAGTCCGATTACTGTAGAAATCTCATTGTCGAAGAAGCTCGGATATTGATGAAGTTCGGAAGGAGTTCGGAGAATAGTTGATCACTGTAGAAGGTCAGCTGACAGTGAGGCCCAGAGATCCTTTGGAGCGGCACGGTAGATGGATGGAGAAGCTCATTGTCGGAGAAGTCCGGAAGCTCGGACGGTCGGGGGGGTTCAGAGAGATGCCATACAAGGTCGGAAGTTGGAAGCCGGAAGAGCCTTGGAAGGGTCGGTCTTTTACAAACTTCGGTCGGGGGGGTATTTTATACCCAACAGTTAACAAATTTGAGAGAAAGAGAGAGAGAGAGAGAAAAAAGAGGGAGTTGGAACCTATGGTAGGTTGTTTTAATTGGTGGCTGATGCATGTCGTAGCATATCAAAATTAATCCTACTCACTACTATATAAATAGGATGAGTTGGGATAGTATCCGTAGGGATATTAGTTGATTGTTTCGAAAATACAAAAGAAAAAAATAATACATTATAAAAAACTAAGAAAGAACTATGAAAATTATAATAAAATTACTTTTCATTAATCAAATAAAGAAGTGTACATAAAGAAAAAAAAAATTGCGATACAAGATAACTAAATCAAGTTGATCTTCTTGCTGTGTCTGATGGTGGATGTGTCTCCTTGAATTCTTCGTCTTTCTTCATGCAGGCAGCGGTAGGATGGCTGGAAGGCTTAGTCTAGAAACTCTAAGAAAGAAAGGTTAATGGAAGCGGATATGTGGAAGAGAAAGGGTAGTGACACTAGGATTATGACCTCTCTTAGATTTGATGGGATGTGAAAAAAGGATCTGTGAAGGAATATAGTATTGTGCTAGGGTTAGTACCTCCCGTAGACTTATGGAGAAGAAGAAGAGGGAGAGAAAAAGAGAGAAGCTTGAAGAGAACTTAGGGTTGGCTTCATTGGAAGAGAGAAAGGGAAGAGCTTCAATGGAGGAGAGAAGGAGGAGATGATCTCCACAAGGGAGCTGATGTCTTGAGAAAGGAGGACTAGGGGTGCTATTTATAGAGTAAGGAGGCTAGGATTTCATGAAAAGAGAGGTGGGAGCGTGAATAAGGACCCTTGGATCTTCATATTGATTCTCCTTCGTTGATCTTTAAGTCGTGTTCACACTGGAATAGGAGTTGGTTGCCTGGTTCACTTAAGTCTGATCCAATTTGAGTCTAATTTGAGTCATATGAACTCAAACTCTCAATTACCTACAAAATAGACTAGACAGCATCAAATTTTAATAAAATAATATCAATTATTATCATATTTAGTGCCTTTAGCAATTTAAATTAAGTATTCATTACATCCCCCAACTTAAACTTTTACTTGTCTTTGAGTAAAATAAATATATTAGCATTGTGCATCAAATTATTCTTGAATCGAAAGTTATCCTAGATATTTCTAACTGTAGTGGATATCCGACTAGATATTAATGAGGTACTTCATTGAATTATCAATTCGACCCAATTAATGGTTGAGTATTAGCCATAAAAATTTTTAAAGATCTTTTTTCACTAACTTTTCACTCTAATCTTTAAGTCCTCTAACTTGATATGAGCAGGGTTTATTATCTTCTTATAATTTAGTCTTCTTATTCTTTTTTTTTATAAAAATATTTACATGTACAGTCAGTGCAATGTCCTAACCCCTTTAGCTTTCTAATTAATTCTCATAGCGAGCGTTAGGCCAATGACTCCCAAACCAGTTGGCTTTAGGATATTAGGTGTAAAACATCCCTCAGGCTTATTGACTCGAGTCAAAAAGGCTACAAGTTAAAAACTAACTATACAAGAGGTTTCTTCGCATTCTCACCTTTTGACGCGAACAACAACGCTTACTTAGGCGAAGGAGCCTAGTTACTTAGTAAGAAATGTTAAAAATCTTTCTTTTTTATTTTACTTTTTTTTACAATAAATTTTTTTTTTTGCATACGTCGATCTTTCCACCCATACTCCCATAAAGCAGATTCTTTATTGAGATGGTGGGAAGAGAGTTCTAGAATCACTCTAAAATTTAGTTTGATCTAAATTCTCTCATTAATTGGGTGTCCTTAATAATTTCTTCCTCAATATCTTTAAAACTATTTAGATCATTAATCACTCATTGATTAGGATACCTAATTAACTTCAAATTGAGAAAAATTCAGATACACAAAACTAATTATTTCTAACCATACTTGAGAACTTAATTAAATTAGTCATTCTCTCCTCCAACTTAATTTTCATTGTCCTCAATGGAAGAAGAGAATCATAATAAAGCTAAAATAGAATGTAATAAGGAAGGACACCACCTGAGTTTGATGTGTGTAATCTTGATTGAGAGGTCCTTCATTGCTGAGTATGGTGTGTTCTTAACTCCATTGATTATGGTGCTCCCCCTAACTTAGCTAATTATCTTTCTCAAAAATTTCTACAAAATAAAAAGAAACTGGATAACTAAAAAGTAAAATATTGGGTTACCTCCCAATGAGTGCTAAATTTAATGTCTTCAGTCGGATGCTATGAGGGAGTCCCTCCTATAACTAACTTGGGTATGTTCCTCAAAGAGTCAAAAGGACAGGGCCAATCAGGAGGCCTTGTCATCGTGATAGAAAAATGTCTGTAGAGTGTTCTATAACGATTAGCCCGAACCAATAGAATATACTGGGCAAGCATGCAATACTAGGGACTAACAATATTCTCATAATTTTTTTGATGACCAGGAAGGTATTGTGTTTGTTGAACCAAGATTAGCTTTGGTAGTTTAAGAGTTTTTTCAATTATAACCTGATCTACTCTAATCCCTGTCTTGGATATGGCATGTTTTGGCATCATCTCTTCCCAGTCTATAGCACGGCACTTTTTCCAAATTAACACTAAATCTGTCTCCATACATCGTTTTAACATCATAGAAAAATTTTGAAGACAGTCCTCGAAAGTAGTGCCAAAAATAGAGAAATCAATCATAAAAATCTTAATATCATTATCCCTCACTTTAGAGATATCCCATCCAATAGCTTCTTTATGTGCTTTTAGGATATCTATAAGTTGGACTTTTCGATTAGGGATCACTAGAAGGGTGTCAGTGGATGCATCAGAAAGTGGCTTCAGTTCTAGAGCAGGTAGTGATTCTAATAAGAAAGCTGTTGGGAGGTTAGGTGATGGCTCATATTTTTTGATCCAAAGTAAGGTGGTTTTAGGATAGGGCATATTGACTAGATCATTTATTTTTGTGATATATCCATCGACATCAAAATCATCCATATCGAAGTGAGCTAAACAGGGATCTAAAGAATCTTGAGAGAGAATTATGGGTGTAACTTTCTTTATTATATTATTTATTTGTGGTCCTTGGAAAGTCTCAATTAATTTTATTTTATCAATTTATCTATCCTTCCCATAAAAAGAAGTGGGTGATTCTAGGGCATTTGGAAAGGGGGCGATAGGTAAATGGATAATGATGGAATTGGTTTGTCCCACCATTCGAATTTTTCTTTAGATATTTCTATCTTAGTCAAATTATTTATATTGATCATTTTGGTTGTGTAGGGTTGTTTTAGGACCATTTCATTTCGGAGAGTCATAATTGATTGTTTAAAAAAAATTACAGAGATATTAAAATTCTTAGTCAGGTATTGTCTCTCAGGATCACTCTCAGACTGACTAAGCAGTTCTTTTTTCTCCTCTCTATTGATTGTAATTACTGATTGATCGACTTGAATTTCTATTTCGGCTAAGAATTGCATAGAGGAGTGAAGGAGCTGATTGGTGCTTTCAATCCTATCTAGTACTTACAGAACCTTCTCTTCAAATGATGGGCTATAGATAGTTGGAGAAGATTGATATTGTGAATAGGACAAGTTGTAATAGGATGCTTCTATAAACGTAGATCCTTGTGTTGTCGGGGTACCCACTAGGTATGGGTTCCATAAAAAATTTGGTTGAACCCCCCAACCTGGATTATAATCATTCAAGAATAAATTATTTTCTGGTTCGTAGGCTATTTGAGTTTGATCTTGATGAACTTGCTTATACCTAAACTCAAAAAATTGGTGCACGGTTAGGCATTCAACTTGTTGTGCAGGAAGAAAAGATGTAGAGAGAGTGTGTCTAATAGCTGGTAGGTAATCTAATTTACGAGACAGCTTATCATCTCTACTGTAGAAATCCATATTCCTAGTATAGATCTAATTTATCAAATTATTCTTGATTCATTTCAAGAGATCTATGTCTAGATTAGAACAATCCTCTTCTAATTTTTTTTTCTTTTTTTTTAAGGAAGAAGGAGAGAAGATGAAGAAGAAAAGAGGAAGAAAGAGAGAAGTTCTAAAGATGAGAATCCTAAGAGAGTCCTAAACCTAAAGATAATGATGCAAAAATTATTTTTAATTATTTTTATTTTTTTATTTTTCAGATAAGTGATGCAATCAAATCAACTCTATCCTAGGATTAATCTAGATCTAGATAGCTCTTAACTGCTAAGGTCATCTTTGAGCACTCCAAGTAAAAGGCTAGCCACTCAATTGGCCAGGTAAGTGTAGGGTTAGTGGGGGTCCTCCCATTGCTTTCCTTAGACACCAACTGCGTTGGCCAGGTAAGCGAACAGAACCAATTAATGAACAATCTTCCTTCAGGATGTAATCTCTAAACTACTTTTCTAGACACCAGTTAAACTGACTAACCTGAACTCGGTCCAACTTTTAGAATTTTTTGTCCTACTGAGCTCGAGAGTTCTTAGGGGCCAATGTCTAATTAATTTTAAGTTAGAGGCTTGAATCAATGCAAATACAAAATTATGATTTATGGGCCAAGGAAGGGTGATCAAATCCCCACCTTATCTTATTTAATTGGGTTAAGTGCCCTTAGAGTATTTTATGAAAATATGCAATGCAAAAAAAAAAGATGTCCAAATATGTTAAGTAGCTTTTAAGATTTAATTAGTTTATTTATATTAGTTAAGTGTTATGTGGTATCTTTGTATTCTTTTTATATTATGTTATCTTTAAGCAAGAAGAAATAAAAGGTAAGTTTTAAATTAAGTTAATTAGATATTAGAAGATCTAGTAAATCTAATTAAATAGAAAGTAAATAATACTAAGATTAAAAGGTAAGTAGATAACTTACAAATAAAGTAATAAATCAAATCTACTTTTAAGGTAATAAATTATTCTAAGCTATAGAAGGCAGTAAATCACTAAGAATAATGGGCAATAATAAATAAGATAACTACTCACTATGCAAATAAAGTAATCTCATAGTTAAGAATAAAAGGTAACTACGTAATCTAAATAAAAGATAAAAAATCTAATCCACTTAGAAAGTAAAAAATTATTAATTATATAAAGTAGTAAATTATTCTAATCTATAGATAGTAGATCACCAGGCTATAGAAAATAAAAAATTTTTCTATATATACAAATAAAGAAGTCTAGATATAAAATAGTAAATCTACCATATACAAAAAATAATATGAGACAAAAATTTTAAAAAATAAATAAAAGATAATTAAGTAATTAAAATAATTAACCAATAATAAAAGATAAATTACTAATTAGTAAAGTAAAGTACAAAAAGCAAGAGTGCAAGAGAAGAAAATAATCAATTAAAAATATAAAGCAGTAAAGCTTATAAGGTAGTTAAGCAATCTAAAGTAAGAAATAAAAATCTAGAAAGCAGTAAAAAAAAAATTATTATTTTTGAAGATTTTTTTTTATTTTTTTTTTAAACAATCACGTCAAGATCTTCGATAATGGCATCAAAATTTGATGCATGTCGTAGCATACCAAAATTAATCCTACTCACTACTATGTAGATAGGGTGAGTCGGGATCGTATCTGCAGAGATCTTAATTGATTGTTTCAAAAATATAAAAAAAAAGAATAATAGATTGTAAGAAACTAAGAAAGAAATATAAAAATTATAATAAAATTATTTTTTATTAATCAAATAAAGAAGCGTACATAAAGAAAAAAAATAAAATTGTGATACAAGATAACTAAATCAAGTTGATCTTCTTGCTGCATCTAATGGTGGATGTGTCTCCTTGAATCCTTCATCTTCCTCTATACAGATAGCGGTAGGATAGCTAAAAAGTTTGATCTAGAAACTTCAAGGAAGAAAGGTTAATGGAAGCGGATATGTGGAAGAGAAAGGGTAGCGGTATTAGGATTAGGACCTCTCCTAGATTTGATGGGATGTGAAAAAGAGATCTGTGGAAGAATATGGTATTATGCTAGGGTTAGTACCTCCCCAAGACTTATGGAGAAGAAGAAGAGGGAGAGAGAAAGAGAAAAGCTTAAAGAGAACTTAGGATTGGCTTCATTGGAAGAGAGAAAGGGAAGAGCTTTAATGGAGGAGAAAAGGAGGAGATGATCCCCATAAGGGGGATGATGTCTTGAGAAAGGAGGGCTAGGGGTGCTATTTATAGAGTAAGGAGGCTAGAATTTTATGAAAAGAGAGATGGGAGCGTGAATAAGGATCCTTGGATCTTCATATTGATTCTCTTCCGTTGATCTTTAAGTCGTGTTCACACTGGAATAAGAGCTGGTTGCCTGGTTCACTTAAGTCTGATTCAATTTGAGTCTAATTTGAGTCATATGAACCCAAACTCTCAATTACCTGCAAAATAGACTAGAGAGCATCAAATTTTAATAAAATAACATCAATTATTATCATATTTAGTGCCTTTAGCGACTTAAATTAAGTATTCATCAGTGGCTACTATGTATATTTATGGAAGTTTAGTTTCCTAAATATGGGGATCTTGACCTACACAAATGTGGAGAGAGACGTGGCCACTGCTCCAGTTGGGAACAAGCGAACCCAGCTGAGCTAACCGTGAACATCACGAGCTATAGAAAATGAGCCAAAAAAACAAACTTAATTAGATTTTGGACAATGAAAAAGCCAAAGCTTGATATTTTAGGACTTGTTAAGCATCCCTACTGTTTTTACATTTTTGTTCTCTCCAAAAATCTTTTGTGAACCCCATGGAGATTGATAATGGAAGACAATATCTGCTCCATGGTTCTTCCGCTTCTCTTCTCTATTTTTGTTTGTTTCTGAAAGCAATGAGTCTGTTGTGGCCAATCCCCCATTGTGCTTATTGTCGGAGACGAGCACCTTAAAAGAAGTCCACGCTGACTGGAGTTGTGTCTGCAAAAATCCTCCGATGCTTAAGTCAATGGAGAGTGATGAACAACAGATCATGGGATCTCATTTATTTCGGTGCTACGTGATCGTGGGATGGATAGTTATATCCACCACTGATCATGCTGTGGCCATTATGGGTCATTATGCACTTTTTGCATTGGTGGTTTTTGGTATACCAACTCTATGTCGGCAGTCCAAATGTATCGACTGTATATCGATAATTGTAGAAATCCAAATGACCATCAGTTGGTAACTCTAATATGCCGATGGTCATTAGCTTGAAGTTGGTTTAGTCATTATAGTTGAAATGTTTGCTAGAGAGGTTGAGAATAGCCGACTGTTGGTTGGCCTACTGATTGATAGTCATTGGCTTATGTTTATCTGATCGATTGAAAGTCAGAATCGGAGGAGTCAGCTGAATTACCCCTATAGTTACCCCCCACTCTCAAGTCTAAGGTAGCTTGACGTGTGGACTGGCACATGGTCTGATATGTTGGATGAAGAGAGTTGTCACATGTTATCTTGAGCCTCGATTCGACTATAGACATTACTAATTTCTTCAAAAAATGAAGAGTCTCCAATGGTTTTATCGTTTCGATAATCATGAGACCATCATTGGGATGTCAGTTCGAGAAGATGGCTTGGCATCTGGAGAATCCAATCGATTCGATTCTGACTAGTCAATTTCGATCACGTGTTCAGATGTCATTGGCTCTGGACCATTCATGCAGATAGAGATGAGGTGGCATGATCTGGAGGTAGGTGCATCGAACTATCCAATCGATGGTCGGTTCTGATGTAACCACGTGTCGAAATCTGGATCAGTTTTGATTTGAACAACTTCATCCTGATCGTTGAAGGGTTCTATATGTACAATATCACTTTCATTTGGATCTTTCATTTCTGCATTTGTTATTTTTTCCTACAACAGAGGGCTCCGTCTTGGGTGCTAAGAGCTTCAGGTCCCTATACCAGTGAGAGAGATCAACATTCCATCAGTGGTGATTCTCCATACTGAGCCGGTCATCACACTATCAGCTCCAACAGTGCTTCCTCCATCTGATGTGCCATCGATCGAAGTAGAATCAACAAGAGACGGTAATGTCGTGGTCACAACAATCGAGATGACACCGATCCTAGTTCCATCAGTGGGGGGTCAAATCGAGTCTGTAGTCGCAGTTGAACCGGAACCATCTACTGCCATTCCGACCATTCCTTCAATGCCTTCAATTGGGCGGATGCAATCTCAAGCACCGTCGAGTTCTGACTTTATGGTGGCTTCGAGCGAGCGATCGCCAATTGAAGAGTAGGGAAAGGACCATCTCTGCCAATGATGGATTGTCGATGGGTTTTCCTACTCTCTTCAACATTTGAATTCTTGCTAATGAGTTGGTCTTGGCCAATCCGATATTGGTCAAGTAGCTCATCGAGGCTGCTCTTCTTCCAACTGATAGGAAGAATAGAAAAGATTGGACCATGTCCGAAATATTTACTTCCTTTTACCCAACGATACTCAATGTAAGTTGACGATATTTCTCTCTCTCTCTCTCTCTCTCTCTCTCTCTCTCTTTTTACTTGATCTGACTTGTTTTTTTTTCTTTTCAGTTGGCACATGATATGCATGCACTGGAGAGCAGATATCAAAAAATTATCAAGTTCCGTCGAGCTTGGATGGACAAAACTGCAGCCATAAATGCTGAGAAGGCTACCATTGTTGAACGAATCTAGACGGCAACTGAATGAGAGAGGGCAATAATAGAGTGAGAGAAGGAGCTTCAGAAGGAGCTCTCTAGTGCAAAGGCCGAATTAGAGTCAACTCAGCAGAATGTCAAGTTCCTAGAGTTTTGGATTAAGAGCAAAAAATACACGATCAATCGGCTCTGCACAAAACATGATGGCTACATTAAAGAGCTGGAAAAGGAACGGGGACAGCATCGGGCCACTGAGGAGTTGGCACTGGCCGATGCAGAGTTAGCTTTCGCTAGAGAGGAAGCAGAGTTGGTGAAGAATGCTTTAAGTCAGGCCATCGAGAATTTTAGAAAATCACAAGACTACAAAGATGAAATTCTAGAGGGCGAATTCATCTCCTATTACGTCGGATACGAAGATGGCAGGGATGCAGTCAAAGAATTATATTTGAACTTGAATCTAAGCAGCATCGTCCCCCTAGTTTGGGAGAAGAGGCTGCTAAAGAGACTGCACCGACTGAAGTCACACTAGTTGCACCAGAATCTACTCCAACCATTGAAGCTGTACCGGAGCCAGCTGCTGTTAAGGGCCACGACATCGAAGCCATAGCGATTAACAACACAGCTAAAGAAGAAGTCGACTGGTGATCGATGTAATATTTCAATTTTGTAATTTGATCTTAGGTCCAATTTTATAATCTTTTCTTTGATGAATGAAAAGAATTCTTCCTAAGTATGAAAATCCCTTCTTAATCTCTTGTGTTGTCGATGTCGCTGAATATCAATCGGATTACCGATTATCCATCAATGTATTGAATGTCGATCAATAGTTGTAGTTGAATTTGTCTACTAGTCAGGTATCAACCAACTTAGCTTTTAGATAATTTTTTTTTAGATATTTGATAGATGGTGGCAAGCCGAATATCCTTCGACAGACTGGAGTCAGGTCAATATACTTCTTACTCGATCGAAATCGAGTCAGCATAATATTCTACTTAGCTCAAGCCAAGTCAGCATCAGTAGTAGTTCGACTTAAGTCAATTTTTACAGTAAAAAATCAAGATGTAGTCGGTACAAGCTGACTGACTATCTATCGGTTTGACATCATTTTTATAGATAATTAAACATTTCAAGAAGATCCAGAATCCTAATATTTCATTCCAAATATATTGTACATATGAATCAACTTTATTGATAGTATACTTTCAGATTATCAGTATTTCAAGTCCAAAGAATAGTTACTTCATCGAGAGTTTCTAGTCGATACGCATTCGGACGAAGTATTTTGGTCACCTTGTAAGGTCCTTCCTAGTTTGAAGATAATTTTTCTTAGTCTAGAGACTTTGAAACTTTTATCTTTTTTAAGACCAAGTCTCCAGGATGGAATATTTTTGGCTTGACCTTTGCATTATAGTACCGGACTACTCTCTGCCGATATGCCACCATCCGAATTTGAGCTTGCTGTCAAACTTTCGAGAGTAAGTCTAGGTCAGCTCTCTGACATTTAGAATTACTTGACTCATTATATTATTCGACTCTTACTGATGGCAATCCGATCTCAAGTGGGATTACAGTCTCTATTCCGTAGGCCAAGTTGAATGGTGATTCTTCCATCAGTATGCGAGGAGTTGTCCGATATGCCCATAAGATCGAATATAATTCTTCCATCCAGAGGCCTTTAGCTTTATTCAATCTTGTCTTGAGACCATATAGAATTATTTGATTTGTCACTTTCACTTCACCGTTAGATTGTAGATGGCTGACTAAGGTGTGCTTATGTGTAATATAAAATTTCGTACAAAATCTTTTGAAATTCTGATTATCAAATTGTCAACCATTATCAATGATAATGGTATGTGGTAAACTAAATCTATATATGATTGATTTTTGAATAAAGTCTTCCATCTTACTTTCAATTATCTGTGCTAAGGGTTTAGCTTCTACCCATTTGGTAAAGTAATCAATGACAGCCACTATAAACTTTCTCTGATCAGACATTGGAGGAAAAGGACCAAGTATGTTGATTTCCTACTGCACAAAAGACTATAGTGCAATAATTGATATCAACTGGCTGATTGGTTGACGTTATATGTTGGCATATTTCTGACATGGTTCACATCTTTGGATAAGTTTAGCTGCATCTTTCTTCTTGGTAGGCCAATAATATCTTTGTCGCAAGACTTTATAAGTCAATAATTTGCTCCTAAAGTGATTTTCACAAATCCCTTCATAAACCTCTCGAAGTATATAGTTGGTATCTGTAGGTCTCAGACACTTCAATAAGGGAAGAGAAAATGACCTCTTATAGAGTTGTCCATTCATCAATACATATTATGAGGCCATCTACCTTAGTTGTTTCACCTCTGAAGGATCTGCAAGTAGAGTGCTATCAGTCAAATATCGGATGATCGGATCCATCCAACTTGATTTTTCATTGACTTATAGCACTTCTTCAACTTTGTCAATACTCGATTGTTTAAGATATTCGATGAACATTAGATCGAGTAAGTTGAATAAAGTAGTTGCGAGTCGAGAAAGTGCATCAACTTGAGCATTCTCTACTCTTAGAATATGAGAGATCTCAAAATATTTTAAAGTTGATGTAAGATCTTTCACTTTCTGAAGGTACTTCATCATAATGGGGTCTCGAGCTTCAAACTCATCCTTGACCTGTCCGGTGATCAGTTGTGAGTCGATGAAGACCTTCAAGTTATCTATGTCAAGTTCTTTAGCTATTTTCAAATCGGTTAAAAGAGATTCATATTCGATTTGATTATTTGAGGCTTTAAAATTAAACTGAAGGACAAACTCAGTCATGATCCCTTCGAAATTGATAAGGATGAGGCTAGCTCCACTACCTTATACATTGGATGCTTTATCAATATATAGCACCCACACCGATGCTAAGTCGATCTCAGAAGTTTCAATTTGCTTCAATTTGCCGTCGAGTTTATCTTCAGAATTATTATCGGACATGGTGCACTCGATGATAAAGTTGGCCAAAACTTATACCTTCATTGATGGTTGTGGATGATATTGAATATTAAACTCACTGAGTTTTATTGCCCACTTCATCATTCAATCAGAAGTATCGGGTCGGTATAATATTGCCTTCAATGGTTGATCTATCAAGATAACTATCGGATGTGTTTAAAAGTACGATCGAAATCGTTGTGATGATATGATCAGAGTGTAGAACATCTTTTTCACTTTTGAGTATCGTATTTTGACATTATGAAATACTTTACTGGTATAATAAATCAACCATTGAATTCAATTTTCATCCTTCTGGATAAGTACCGAACTAACTGCTTCTACCGAGGTCACCAGATAAAGATACAATGTTTCTCCCACCTTCGATTTTGTGAGTAGTGGTGGGGATGTCCAATATTTTTTCAAATCTTCGAAGGTTGCCAGCACTCAGCTGACCATGAAATGTCTTTTACTTGTCATAAGATCTTGAAGAAGGGTAGGCATCTTTCCACCGACCTTGAAATGAATCGATTAAGTGCGACGATCTTCTATTGAGTTATTGTATCTCTTTTTTGGAGCTCCAATATTTCATATTAATGATAGCTTTTATTTTCTAGAGATTTGTTTCAATTTTTTGTTGCGATATAAGAAATCAAAAAAAAAATTTCGACAGTTACTCCGAATGTATACTTAGTCGGATTCAATTTTACCTGGTATCATCGGAGTGTATCGAAGAATTCTTCTAAGTTTTGAATATGATTGGAAGTTTTAAAATTTTGCACCAGCATATCATCAATGTAGACCTCCATATTGCATCTAATTTGTGTCTTAAACAGTCTATTGACTAGCTGTTAGTAAGTAGCTCCAATATTCTTGAAATCGAATGGTATCACTTTGTAGCAGCAGATGTCTTTGTCATTTATGAAGGTAGTATGCTCTACATCTTTGGATGCCATCCAAATTTGATTGTAGCCCATGAAGGCATCCATAAAGCTCAAATATTAATATCTTGAAGTCGCATCAACTAGTTGGTCGATCTTTGGAAAAGAAAAATTATCTTTTGGATAAGCTTCATTTAAATTAGTATAGTCAATGCAGATTCTTCATTTTCTATTGATTTTTTTCACCATCACTATATTAGTGAGCCAATCTAGATAATTAGCTTCTCTGATAAAGCCAGTCGTGAAGAGCTTGTCGATTTCTTCATCGATGATCTTCTACCTTTTAGGAGCAAAAGGTCTTTTCCTTTACCTCACTGGTCTAACCTTAGGATCAATGTTCAACTGATAAGTTATCACTTTTGAAAGAATTTCTGACATATCAGTTGCTGACCAAGCAAAAATATCGATATTTGCTTTTAGCAGATTCACTAGTTGTCTTCATTCTGGATCAGATAATTACGATCTAATTTGGACCGTCTTTTTAGGATCATTTTCTCTTAATAGAATAAAAATCAGTTGTTTAGCTGGTTCACCTCTTTCTTCATTTTTTCTTTGATCTAGTTTTTCAACCAACAAAGAGTCTTTAGGTTGACTGTTCTTTATAGAGACCATAAAGCAACGTCTGGCAAGTTGTTGATCTCCATGCATTTCTCCAGTTTTATTTTTTATCAAAAATCGAATGAATAAATGGTATGTTGATACTACCACTCTAAAGGCATTGAGTCTTGATCATCCAAGTATGGCATTGTAAGCTGAAGAAACTCGAATGATTGTGAATGTTAAGAAAATGGTACTTTATTATGTAAATCTATTCCTGCAGTTAGTAGGAGAGCAGTTTTTCCTTCCACGATAACTATATCTCTAGTGAAACAACTAATGACATCGAGACTCTTCTGAGTCAGTCAGTCGGTAATCATATTTGAAAGAAAGTTAGATAAAAAAGAACATTAATGGAACTTTTATTATCAACTAAGATTTTTTTATATCATAATTTGCTATCGTCATCAAAATGATGACAGTATCATCATGGAAAATCTGAATTCTTCGAATATCATCTTTTGAAAAAGAGATTATATTATCAAGCCGTTACTTTTTTGCCGACTCTTCTTCAGAAGTTGCCCCCCAATCCTTCGATCATCCAAAAATCATATTGATCACTCCCACCATTGATCGATTGTTGATCATTTTCTCAAATTATGGCTGAGGCTGTCGATCGATAGGAAGTTGAGTCTGGCAATCTCGTTAGAATTTTTCAAGATAGCCTCATCGAATCAAGGCTTCTATTTCATCCCTGAGCTGAATACATTATTTGGTATCATGACCGTGATCACAATGAAATCGATAATATTTTCTCTTGTCACGGTTCCTCGATGATGCTTTCATCGGTAGGGGATGTCGAAGATACTCCTCTCTCTCGATCTTCATTAGGATCTATGCATGGAGAGCAAAAAAAAGAGTATAGGAGTCATACTTGCTGCCATACTTGTTCGACCTTGGACTCTATCGGTGAGGTATAGCTTCTTTATTAGTTGTTGACTGACTTGGTTCGGCTGGAGCTCTACCTTTCTTTTACTTCTTTTTCTGATCTTTTCTTTTTGTTTGGTGTCGGTCAGAAGCGCCTTCATCCATGCGAATATATTTGTATGCATGCTCTAAAAGTTCAGCATAGGTCTGAGGGAGAGTTTTATCCAGAGAATAAGTAAATCTAGATCCCTTCATACCTCTCTTTATGGTCGAGATAGCCATATCTTCATTGAGGACTCTGACCTCAAGTGTGGCTACGTTAAAGTGAGCCACAAAGTCTCTCAATATCTCTATCTCACCTTTCTTAATGGAGAAAAGATTATCTGATATCCGTGGTACCTTTCAACTAGTGCTAAAATGAGCCACGAACAAATATTTCAGCTACTCAAAAGAACTTATGCTCCCCTACTGGAGCTCAAAATATCAGGCTCAAACAGCCTTCTAAATAGTTGCCTAAAAGTCAATACATATGAGGGCATCGATCTCCCCCTGAATCATCATGAGAGCCTTGTAGCTCTCTAGATGATCAATTGGATTGGTAGAGCCATCATATGGCTCCATCTGTGGTATCTTGAATCGAGACAGGATCAGCTCATCCAAGCTGATGGTCGATCTCTTTGAATTTATGTTCATAGTCATCGAGCCGTCATTGTTGGAAAAATCCAAGGATAGAATCTCCTGAAGAACTTGAAGATGGAGTAGAAGGTGCACGCGGCCTCTTCCCCTTCTTGATGCTATATACAAGGGAAGGAGAGGGAGATCACCGCGAATGATGAGCAGTATGATGAGAATGCCAAGAATGTGGTTGCTTGATATGATGAGAATATCGAGACGGTCGTTGTTCTGGAGATGGAGAGGATGAGTGCCATGAAGGATGGCGGCTGTGCCTGGATGGCACTGAATGTGTCGTCGACTCCTCCGTCAATGGCTGCTGCTGCTGCTGTATTTGTTATAGTTGGAGGCTGTATACCATCTCCATCAATACCTTCATTTGCTGTATTAAAGCAGCAATTTGTACATCCGTGTGACTACAGGATGTGAAGAGCTGGGCTCTGTCATTGGAGGTGGGAGAGAGATCTTTCAGAAAGATTATCTTGCAGATCCTGTGGAGTTGTTTTGAGCTCTGATTTTTATCATGATTTCTTATTATTCTCTTCCTTATCTGGTACGTCAATCTATTGCAGCCACTCCTCCGTTGCACCCATTACCAGAGAAGAGCAATTGCAAAAGAAGTCCACACTGACCAGAGTTGTGTCCGATAGGAATCCTTCGATGCTTAAGTCAGTGAAGAGTGGTGAACAGTAGATATATTTTTAGAGAGATAGAATATCAATCCAGAAGTCTCTTACTAAATGTTATTCATTTACCTTCTTTTATAGATAAATTATTGGTAACCATTTGTAACGATTTATTTTGGTGCTACGTGATCATGAGATGGATGGTTATATCCACCACTAATCACATTGTGGCCATTATGGGTCATTATGCACTTTTTGCATTGACAGTTTTTAGTATACCAACTCTATATCGGCAGTCCGAATGTATCGACTGTATATCGACAATTGTAGAAGTCCGAATGACCATTGATCGATAACTCTGATATGCCAATGGTCATTAGCTTGAAGTTGGTTAAGTTGTTATGGTTGAAATATTTGCCAGAAAGATTGAGAATAGCTAACTGTTGGTCGGTCTACTGATTGATAGTCGGTGATTTGTGTTTATCTGGCTGATTGAAAATCGGAATTGGATAAGTCAGCTGAATTACTCCAACAGAGTCGTTCCTTCCAAAATCTCTAAATATTTTTTTTTACCAAATAATTTTAAAAGCAAAAAGGTTTCACCATATGAGTTGCCTGCTTCAGTTCATTTTTCTTTAGGTTTTTGAAAAAGAAAACAGAAAACAAAAGCAAAACCAAAGAGACTCTTTTGCGAAAATATATAGAAGCTGCACCCTCATTGAACGACAAGCTCATTCCTTTTTCATTTATTCAGGGCTGTTCAATTATTGGTAGCCTTCAAGCTTATTCAATTAGTAAACAAGTAAAGCTTGAATATCTATCATAAGGCTACTTTCAGAGGGGAAAGGGGAAAAAGAAAAAGAAGAAAACCTTTATGAAGCTTAGCTTGAGCTTGATTTTTTTTTTTTTTGGGTGATAATGTGGAATGTTCATACACATCTAGTATGGATACATCCAACAATCAGAAAATAAAATATCATATAGAATAGCGGGAACAACTGCCACCTCTATCTATAAAGCCCCATGAGAATATTGATTACCTTCTTATATGCATGTAGTGTAACCAACCTTAGTGGATCCGGTGGGCCTGCTTGATTATGTTCTCATGTTTGATGAGAAAATGGGAGATGGGCTGGTAATGGAGATAGGCTTTGGATGTCGCTATACTAGGCAAGCTTATCTACCAGAAGTCAATATTTACTTTTTAGCTTGGATTGGATTCTTTGCACGCCTCTTTACCTTGGGTTGGGCTGGTGCCATATTTATAGGGAAACTTATATCTATAATGTTAGTTGATGAAGTCACATCCCACTAAAATACTAACAGAAGTGGTGAAGATAAACTCATGCAAGTGGGAAGTGAGATAAGGATAGAAATATAGGTAGTTTAAACCAACAAAGATAATAATTCTAGTCCTTATCAAACTTAATAAGAGTTATCTATATAAATGCTCATTGCCTTCTATTCTTATATGAAAAACATCTAAGGGGTGGTTTTAACTCTCTGTGGATTCCTTTTCTCTTGTATTGTTAGGATTTGTGTTCTACAAACTTGTTTGTCATTATAGAGAGAGAAGAGTGAGAGATTAGGGGTTGTTTTCTTTTTATAATTTTTTAGCTGTCGTGATCAATAAAAGATGTGTACAAAGATCTTGCCTGAGGATGTAGGAATAATCCTCTATCGTTCAAACCTCATAAACTTTTTATGTTCTTTCTTTACTTCTTTTATATCTTACTTTTCTTATGGTTCATCTATTATTTTAGTTTCCTAGCAAGATCCTTGTTTCTATCAATTGGTATCAAAGCTAGGTTTGTAGAAAAGTTTTGCATAGTATAATCATAATGGTAGGAAAGAACGCAACCAAGTCTGAGATGTCATGCTTTGATGGGATAAACTTTGCATTATGGAAACTCAAGATGCATGTGGTGCTAGTGAAAGATGACTGTGCATCATCCTTCTCGACAAAGAAGACAAGCCAGAGGGATAATAGATTAATAGTTCACAAAGAAAGATGAGATAGCTTTGAAAAATCTATTCCTAGCATTGGAGGATATTGTTCTTTTCAATGTCGAGACTGAGACAACTACAAAATGGTTATGGGAGAAACTGAAAAGCATCTATCAAGAAAAGTCATTAGTGAACAAGATATTCTTCAAAAGGCAGCTATACAACCCGAAGATGAAAGATGGAGCATCAGTTCAAGAGCACCACAACCACTTCAATTCTTTAATCATTAAGCTTTTATGGCCCTTGATGTTAAAATTGATGATGAGAAAAAAGCTAATCTTTTACTTTGTTCTATGCCGGATTTTTAAGATAATTTGATCATGAATCTTAGCAATGTGAAGGCTCTTGAGATGAAATATGTTGTAGCATCACCCCTCACTAAAGAACTGAGGCATGCATAAGTCAAGTCAAAGTTCATCAACTGATGCAATGGTAGCATGAGGAAGGTCCATGGAGAGAGATCATAGTGATGGAGAGGGAAGACCAGATCGAAGTTTGAAGAAAAAAAAGGTAAAATGCTGGAGCTATGGTAAATTAGGGCACGTGAGGAAGGATTATAGACTGAGAAAGGGAGGTAGAGAGGACAAGCCCGAGTCTAATAATTTTTAGAAAAATATGGTAGATGCTGGTTCTACTACATTTGAAGACAAAGATGCATTATCTGTTTAAGGAAGATTAGAGATACTCAATCAGTGGGTTCTTCATTCGGATACATCATTGCACATGACTCCTCATATAGAGTAATTTCATACTTGCATACCTTGCCAAGGTAGCGTTGTTTACATGGGAGACAATAGCGAGTTCACCATCGTAGGAGTAGGAGATGTGCGGATCAAGATGTTCGAAAGGTATGTTTGTATGATTTTAGATGTTAGACATGTCCTTGCACTCTGAAAGAGTCTTCTATTGTTAAGAATGTTGGATGAGCATGGCATGAAATTTATTGGAAAGAAGTGTCAATTGAAAGTTATCAAAGGTCACATGGTGGTGGTGAAGGGAGAGTTAGTTGGTAATCTTTACATATTGATTGTCGAGACTTTAATAGGAGAAGCTGTTGTTGCTAGTATCAAGTTAGAGTCTCCTACCATCTGGCATAGGCATTTGGGACATACGAGTGAATGTGAGCTTCAGGTACTTTTTGATAGAGATCTTCTTCCTGGTTATAAGTCTGTCTCTTTAAATTTTTATGAAGATAGTTTGTTTGGAAAGTAGAATAGACTTTCTTTCTCTTTATCTCACAATAGAAGTAGGAATTTTCTCGAGCTAATTCATTCTGATTGGGAGGCACCTATAGGTTCTTTAAGAGATAATTCTTACTTTGTTGTTTTTATTGATGACTATTCTCGAAAGGTGCGGGTTTATATGCTCAAGAGTAAATCAGATGTATTTGAAAAGTTTAAGTATTTCAAAGCTCGAATTGAAAATAAAATATCTCCATACTAATAATGGAGGAAAATTTTGTTAAAAAAAATTTGAAGCCTTTTGCACGGAACATAAGATCAAATGAAACATGACAGCTTCGGAGACATCAAAGCAGAATGGTGTTGCTGAGAGAATGAATAGGACTCTCATAAAATGTACCAGAAGCATGTTGAGTATAGTAGGCATGACAAGAGATTTTAGATTGAAGCTATAAGCATAACTTATTTTTTGGTAAATAGAGCACCTGCAATCTCTCTTGGTTTAAAGATTCCTGAAGAGGTTTGGTCTAGCACAAAGCATCTTGATTATTCTTTTCTCCGTATGTTTGGTTGTGATGCATATATTTGGATCCGAGGGAGAAACGAACCAACCTTGATATAAACCCTAAAAGATGCATTTTCCTTAGTTATATGAAAGGAACAAAAGGAGACAGATTATGGAATACTACTGCCAACAAGATTACTATTAGCCAAGATGTTGTTTTTAATGAAGATTTTTTTTCAGGGGACTGTTACATTTCAAGAAAAAAAAATTCAATGGAGCATGATGTGTCCAATGATGTGTAGCTTGATGATAGAATGGTAGATGATGAGCATGCATGGATCAAAAACTTCTCATTCAACTCATAAGGATAGTTCACATGTCGAGACACTAGTTGGTTCTGGAGCATCCTAGGAGGGTCATTAGACCACTTGTAGGGTATGACAACTATATCACAATTTTTAGGCCTAAGACTAATATTGTTAGTGCTTATGTTGCTTTGGCAAAGGAGCATGAGCCTACTTCCTACTAAAAGGCTTGTGAGTTCATTTGTTCAGACAAATAGCAATGTGCTATAGAGGACGAGATAGAATCGTTGTAGAAAAGCAAGACTTGGGATCTTATTGAGCTAGCTACCTATAGGATGGAAAGTAATTGGGTATTGTTGGGTGTACAAATTGAAGGACTCTGAGGATAATGTTGAGAGATTTAAGGTAAGACTGGTGGTCAAGGGCTATGCTTAGAAATCACATATCAACTTTGATGAGATTTGCTCTCCAGTTATTCAACTTACTACTATCAGAGTTGTGCTAGGAATTGTGGCAATTGTGGATTTGGAGTTGGAGTAATTAGACATCAAAATTGCTTTCTTGTATAGTGACCTAGAGGAAGAGATTTATATAATACAATCTGAAGATTTTATTAAAAAAGAAAAAGAGGGTCTGCATTGTCAGCTAAACAAGTCACTATATGGGTTGAAACAAGCGCCAAGGTGTTGGTATAGATGATCTAATTCCTTCATTATGAGTTTGGAATTTTATAGATTAGAGGCTAACCATTGTTCATATTACTACAATTATGATGATAGCAGTTGCTGTATCTTGCGGTTGAATGTGGATAATATGATTGTAGCAGGTAACAACAAGCATCATATATCTACACGTAAACCTTAGTTGGCTGGAGAGTTTAATATGAAGGATTTGGAAGCCATGAGTCAAATTCTCGGTATAAAGGTATTATGATAGAGAAAGGATCGGAAGATTTGGTTGACCCAAAAGACTTAAGTGGAGAAAGTTCTACAGCACTTCAATATACAGAATATGAAATCAGTGAGTACCCCCTTTCCTATCCATATGAAATTGTCTACAGAGCAATCACCCAGCACTGAAGCAGAGAAGGCAAACATGACTCAATACCATATTCATTTGTAGTAGGGAGCCTAATGTTCACTATGGTGTATGCAAGATCCAATATTACACATGCAATGGGAGATGTCAGTTGGTATACGATGAATCCTAGTGGCGATCATTTGACAACAATGAAGTGGATCCTTAGGTATTTAAGGGATACTTCTAATTATTCACTCAGTTATGGACCTATGGGTTTGGAGTATATTGGCTTTGTTGATGTAGACTTTGCTGGAGATAGAGACAAGAAGCATTCTACTATGGGATACATATTCTCCACAGTAGATAGTATTGTAAGCTACGAGTCAAAGTTACAGTTAATTGTGGCTTTATCCATGATAAAGGTAGAGTATATTGCAGCTGTGCATGTTTGCAAAGAAGCCATATGGCTTAGGTGATTACTTGGGGAGCTCAAGATGAAATAGAATATGTTGGAGTTGCATTGTGATAGTTAAAGTGATTTACACTTAGTGAGGAATCTAGCTTTTCACTCTCATACAAAGCACACTAATGTTCATTTTCACTTTGTGCATGATGTAGTGGAAGATGGTCAGGTGTCATTATGGAAAATCTACACAGATGTGAATCCAGTGGATATGTTGACAAAATCTGTTACTCGAAAGAAGTTCAATTGGAGTAAAACTTCTCTTAAACTTGGAGATACATAATGAGTAGCGATAGGCAAGATTTTCGGTTGCTATTTTATTGATGGCACGTCTTCAAGTGGGAGATGTGTTAGTTGATGAAGTCACATCCCACTAAAACACTAAAAAAAGTGATGAAGATAAATTCAAACATGTAGCAAGTGAGATAAAGATAGGTATTGGGACAAGTCAACCGACCTCCGATTCTGACTCTACATCGATCGTATGAACACATTACACTGACTCACAATCGGTTGACCAACCGACAGATGGCTACTCCCAATCATCAACAGACAACCACGATGACTTAGTTAATATCTGACTGATGACCATCGGCATATCGGAATTCTCAACCGATGCTCATTCGGATCTATCGATATATAGTTGGCCTATCTTTTCAACACATCTAACCATTATAAATGGTTATCGACTACATGTCAAGATCATTAGTGGGCATAAACAATTCATTAACTCTATGATTATGATCCAATAATTTAACACCATAAAAAATGAGACCATTTGCTCGATGGTTACATCAAAATCATCTATAAAAGGGAGATAAATGAACAGCATAGGTAAGATAATTGTGGGCTAAAATTCTATCAATTCAATTCTTCTTCATCTGTTGTTCACCACTCTCCACTGACTTAAGCATCGGAGGATCCCCGTCGGACATAATTTCGATCTATGAGGACTTTATTTTGCAGATGCTCTTCACCAGCAACAGACGATAGGAGATTTATCGCAACAGATTGATGCACCAGGTAGGAGGAGAGACTACAATCAATCATACCAAAAATCAGAGCTCAATACTCTATTAGATCGGCGAGGCAGTCTTTTCGTCAGAAAGATGTTCCTCCCCTACCTTCAGTGGCAGAGCCCAGTTCTTCACGTCTTGTGATCACCACAGACACACAGATTGCTGTATTAATGTAGCAAATGAAGATATTGATGGAGACAGTTCAAAGCCTCCAGTAACAACAAATCTAGCAGCAGCAACAGCCATCGATGGAGTAGTCGGTGGCTCAGTCAGTGATATCTAGGCACAGCCACCATCCTCCACGGTGCTCATCCTCTTCATCTTTATAGCAGTGACAATCTCGACACTCCTACTGAGATGGACAACCACACTCTCGACACTCCCATCGTGCCACCCATCATTCACAATATTCTCCCTCTCCTTTCCATGTACATAGCATTAAGAAAGGAAAAAGGCCGAGAACACCTTCTGCTTCTCCATCTTCAAGCTCTTCAGGAGGTTCTACCCCTGGAGTTTTTTAGTAACGACGGCTTGATGATTACGAATGCAAGTTCAAAGAGTTTGATCGTCAGCTTGCCTGACTTCAGATGGAAGGTCGAAAGTCCTCCAACGATTACAACTTCCACACTGCCCAGCCTCTCTCTCAGTGCATCCTGGATGAGTCGATTCTGTCTCAATTCAAGATACCACAGATAGAGCTATATGATGGCTCCATCGACCCAATCGATCATTTGAAAAGCTATAAGGCTCTCATGATGATTCAGAGAGCAATCGACACCCTCTTGTGTATTGACTTTTCGAAAACTATTCGAAAGGCTGCTCGAGCTTGATATTTTGGACTTCAATCAGAGAGCATTAACTCCTTCAAGCAGCTTGAGCATTCTTTTGTGGTCTATTTCAGCACTAGCCGAAAGGTGTCACGAATATCTGACAGTCTCTTCTCAATCAAGCAAGGTGAGATAGAGATGTTGAGAGATTTTGTGACTCGCTTCAATACAGCTACACTTGAGGTCAGGGATCTCAATGAAGATATGGCCATATCGCCATGAAGAGAGGTTTGAAAAGATCTAGATTCACATACTCTCTAGACAAAACTCTCTCTCAGACCTATGCTGAACTTCTAGAGTGCGCGTACAAGTACATTCGCATAGATGAAGCTACTTCTGACCAACGTCAGACAAAAAAAAAAGATCAGAAGAAGAAACAAAAGAAAAATGGAGCTCTGACTGAATCAAGTTGGCCAATTATCAATAAGAGAGCTTCACCTCGATGATGGAGTCCAAAGACAAATAGCTATGGTAGGTATGACTCTTATACTCCTCTTTCTGCTCTCCATGCGTAGATTCTAATGGAGATTGAAGGAGAAAAGTATTTACGACACCCCCACTGATGAAAGCGTCATCGAAGAGTCATGACAGAAAGAAGTACTATCAGTTCCATCATGATCATGGTCACGATACCGAACAGTGCATCCAGCTCAGGGATGAGATAGAGGCCCTAATTCGATGAAGTTGCCTCAAAAAATTCAGATGAGATCACCTGACTCAACCTCCCACGGACTAACAACCTCAATCACAAACTGAGAAAACACTCAACAATTGACCAACGGTGCAAGTAATCAATATGATCTCCAGGCAATAGAAGAACTAGGGGGCAACTTCTGAAGAAGAGTTGGCAAAAAAAATGATGACTCGATAATGTAATTATTTTTTTGAAAGAAGATGTTCAAAGAATTTAAACTCTTCATGATGATGCTGTCATTGTCTTGACAATAATAGCAAATTATAATATAAAAAAAATTAGTGGATAATGAAAGCTCAATAGATATTTTATTTTACTCGACTTTCTCTCGAATGTGACTACCGACTGATCGACTCAGAAGAGTCTCGACATCATTGGTCAGTTTTACTGGAGATGCAATTACTGTGGAAGAAAAAATCACTCTCCCATTAACTGTAGGAGCTGAACTACAATAGAGTACTGCTCTCTTGACATTCACAATTGTCCAAGTTTCTTCGACTTATAATGCCATACTCCAACGACCTGGACTTAATGCTCTGAGAGCAGTAGTCTCAACATATCATCCGTTAGTTCGATTCTCGATAAGAAATGGAGTCGGAGAAATACGTGGAGATCAACAACTTATTCGATGCTGCTTCCTGATTTTCATATAAAATAATCAACCTGAAGACTCTTTGTTCATTGATAAATTGGATCAAAGAGAAAATAAAGAGAGGGGTGAACCAGCTGAACAACTGGTTTCATCCTACTAAAAGAAGAAGATCCTAAGAAGATGGTCCAAATTGGATCGCAACTGTCTGATCCAGAGTGGGAGCAACTAATAAATCTACTCAGAGCAAATATCGATATTTTTGCTTGATCGGCTACTGATATGCCAGGCATTCCTCTAGAGGTAATAACTCATCGGCTGAATATTGATCCAAAGGTTAAGCCGATGAGACAAAAGAAAAAACCTTTTGCTCTTGAAAGACAGAAGATCATTGATGAAGAAGTCGACAAGCTCCTCGCAGCTGGCTTCATCAGAGAAACTAATTATCGCAATTAGCTCACCAATGTAATGATGGTGAGAAAAGCTAATGAAAAATAGAGAATCTGCATCGATTATACAAATCTAAATGAAGTCTGTCTGAATGACAGTTTCTCCTTACCAAAAATTAATCAACTAGTTAATACGACTTCGGGACACCAACTCTTAAGCTTCATGGACGTCTTTGTAGGCTACAATTAGATTCGGATGGCACCTGAAGACGAGGAGCACACAACCTTTGTAATCGACAAAGGCATCTACTGTTATAAAGTAATGCCTTTCAGTTTAAAAAATACCAGAGCCATATATCAATGGCTAGTTAACAAAATCTTCAAGGCACAGATTGGGCAAAATATAGATGTTTATATAGACGATATGCTAGTAAAAAGCTCTCCAACTAGTGATCATGTTCAGGATCTGGAAGAAGCCTTCAGCATACTTTGATGATATCAGATGAAGTTGAATCCGACTAAGTATGCATTCGGAGTAATTTTTGATAAATTTTTCAGATTTCTTGCATCACAATGAGAAATTGAGGCCAATCCTGAGAAAATAAAGACTATCATCAATATTAAGCATCCTAGTTTCAAAAAAGAGATACAGCAGCTCAATAGAAGGATCGCCGCACTCAGTCAATTCATCTCAAGATCGATAAAAAGATGCTTACCCTTTTTCAAAATCTTAAGGTAAGCAAAAGACTTCTTATGGATAGACGAGTGCCTACGGTCCTTTGAAGATCTCAAAAGATATCTGATGTGTCCATCATTACTTACAAAATTAAAGGTCGAAGAAACTTTGTATCTCTACTTGGCGATATCGATGGAGGCAGTTAGTTCGGTACTCATCCAAGAGGATAAAAATCGAATTCAATAACCGATCTACTACACTAGTAAGGTACTTCATAATGCCAAAGTAAGATATTCAAAAGTAGAGAAGATAATCTATGCTCTAATCATATCATCACAATGACTTTGCCAGTACTTCCAAGCATATCCTATTGTCGTCTTGACAGATCAGCCATTGAAGGCAATTTTACACCAACCTGATATGTCAGGTCGAATGGCAAAGTGGGCAATAAAGCTTGGCAAATTTGATATACAATATCGCCTACGTCCATCAATAAAGGCACAAGTTTTGGCTGACTTCATTGTCGAGTATACAATACCTGATAATAATTCTGAGGATGAAGCTAACGACAAAATAAAGCAAGCTACAACTCTCAAATCTGACTTAACATCGGTATAAATACTACATATTGATGGAGTATCTAATGCACAAGGCAGTGGAGCTGGTCTCATCCTCATCAATTTTGAAGGAGTTATAACTGAATATGCCCTTCAATTCAATTTCAAAGCTTCGAATAACCAATCCGAATATGAAGCACTATTAACTGACTTAAAGATTGCCAAGAAACTTAATATTGACAGCCTAAAAGTCTTCACAGACTCATAGTTAATTGCTGGGTAGGTTAAGGGCGAGTTTGAAATTCGAGATCCCATTATGATGAAGTATCTTCAGAAGATGAAAGATCTTATGTCAATCTTAAAATATTTTGAGATGTTTCACATCCCAAGGACAGAAAATGCTCGAGCCGATGCACTTTCATGACTCGCAACTACTTCTTTCAATTTACTGGGTCAGACATTTGTCGAATGCCTTGAATAACCGAGTATTGATAAAGTCAAAGAAGTGCTACAAATCAATGATGAACCAAGCTGGATAGACCCGATTATCTAGTACTTGACTGATGGAACTCTACTTACAGATCCCTCAGAAGCCAAATGATTCAGATGGATGGCCTCATAATATATTTTGATGAATGGCCAACTATATAAGAGATCGTTCTCTCTTTCCTTACTGAAGTGTTTGGGACCGACAGATACCGACTATGCACTCAGAGAAGTTCATGAAGGGATTTGTGAAAATTACTTGAAGGATAAATTTCTAGCTTACAAAGTCTTACGATAAGGATATTATTGGCCCACCATGAAGAAAGATATAGCTAAACTTGTTCAGAGATGTGAACCTTGTCAGAAATATATAAATATACAGCATCAACCGACTAGTCAGTTGACAACAATTATTGCATAATGGCCCTTCGCACAATGAGAAATTGACATACTTGGTCCTTTTCCTCTGGCATACGGTTAGAGAAAGTTTATAGTGGTTGCCATTGATTACTTCACCAAATGGATGGAAGCTAAACCTCTAGCACAAATCACTAAAAGTAAGATGGAAGACTTCATTCAAAAATCAATCATATGCAGATTTGATCTACCACATACCATCATCACTGACAATGATCGACAATTCGATAATCAAAATTTTAAAGAGTTCTGTGCAAAATTTTACATTACGTACAAACTCACATCAGTCGGCCATCTGCAATCCAACAGAGAGGTAAAGGTAATAAATTGATCAATCTTGCATGGACTCAAAACCAGACTGAATGAAGCTAAAGGCCTCTAGGTGGAAGAACGATATCCAATTTTATAGGCATATCGAACAACTCTTCGTATACCAATGGAAGAATCGCCATTCAACCTGGCATATGGAATAGAAGTGATGATCCCACTTGAGATCGGATTACCATCAGTAAGAGTAGAACAATACAGTGAGTCGAGCAATTCAGAATGTCAGAGAGTCGATCTAGACTAACTTTCAGAAGTCTGACAGCAAGCTCAAGTTTGGATGATGGCATATCGATAAAGAGTGGCCTGATATTATAATACAAAAATTAAGTCGAAGGTCTTCCATCCAGAAGATCTGATCCTCAAAAAAGTAGAAGTCTCAAGACCTCTGGATTCAGAAAAGTTATCTTTGAATTGGAAAGAACTCTACAGAATAATCGAGACACTTAAATCGGGCGCATATCGGCTAGAAACTCTTAAGGGAATAGCTATTCCTCGAACGTAGAATGCTGACAACTTAAAGATGTATTATCAATAAAGTTCTTCATATGTATAGTGTTTAGAATGAAACATTAAATTTTAGAATTACAAAAATTTCGGCCAACTACAAAGTGATATTAGACTGACAAATGGACGATCAATTCTTATCGACTATATTTTAATATTTCACTATAAAAATTGACACATCGATTATATCTCGACTTTCACTATAAAAGCTGATATACCGAGTGTATCTTGGTACTGACTATATCTCAACTTTTCACTATAAAAACCGACTCGAGTTGAATGACTATTTATGTCGACTTAGTTTTAACTAAGCGGAATGCTATGCCAATACAATCCAGGTCAAATTGAAACTATACCGACTTGACTACGGTCAGTCGAAAGATATTCGGCTTGCTACCATTTATCAAATAACTAGACATAAAATTTGAATACGGTCAGTTAAAAGATATTTGGCTTATCACCATTTATCCCAATACCTAAAAAGTATGTCAATAGATATTCAACTAATGAATAATTCTACAAGTACTACTGAACGTTCAGCTTGTCGATCGTTATTCGGTAGTCAAATGATAATTCTACAATATTGCAGATACACAAAAAAGAAAGAGTTGGTACTTAAAAAATTTTTCTTTCATTCATTAAGAGGAAAGTTATAAAATTGGACTAAAGTCTGATTACAAAATTTTTTGTTACAAAAAAAAAATAAAAATATTACATCGATCACCAGTCGTCGTCTCCATCTCCTTGCTCTGACATAGCATCGACGACTGGAATAGCTTCTGATGCAGTTAGTGCATTATCTTCAATCAGCATAGCCCCTTCTTCGGCAGCTCCATCTCCCGAACAAGGAGGAATGATGCTACTCAAGTCCAAGTCTGGGTACAATTTTTCGATCGCATCCCAACCGTTCTCGTACCCGATGCAGTAGGAAGCATATCCACCTTCAAAATTTTCTTCCTTAAACTCTTCAAAATTTTTGAAGTTCTCGATGGCTTGGCCCAAGGCTTCCCTCACCGACTTTGCTTCAGCTCGTGCGAAGGCCGATTCAGCATCAACCAGTGCTAACCTTTCTAGGGTGGCTCGATGCCTTCCATGTTTGGCTTCAAGTTCATCAATGCACCCATCCCTCTCTTTTCAGAGCCAATGGATGGAGTGCTTCTTGCTCCTAATCCATGATTCGAGGGATGAGATGCTCTGACCAGCTGACTCAAGTTTGGCTTTGGAGGATTGTAGATCGACGATCAAGCGGGAGACTTCTTCTTGAAGCTTTATCTCCCGCACAGTTGCTGCTTGAAGTTATTCAAGGGCAACCATCTTCTCAGCATTGGCGGCTGCCACTTTGTCCATCCAGGACTGACGGAAGTCAGCAATCTTTCGATAGCTAACCTCCAGATCATGCATATCGTGCGCCCACTGAAAGCAGAGGATAAATCAAATCAAATCAAATCAAAAAAAAAGAGAGATGTCGGAAAGCTTACCTTGAGTATCATCAGATAAAAAAAAAAAATATTTCAGCAATGGTCCAATTCTTCCTATTCTCTTGATCAGTCGAGAAGAGTAGCTTAGATGAGCTGTTTGACCAATGCCTGATTGGCCAAAGCCGGCTCACCCTCAGGGATCCTAATGTCAAAAAATAAAGGAAGGCCTGATAACCCATCATCTACCGAGGTTGCCGGTGCCTTCCCCCGATCTCTGGTCGACAGCCCCATGCTCGAGAACATAGGGAAGTCGGTGCTCGACTGTGCCTAAGAGCATTTTGTCCGAGGAATGGCTGGCATAGCCATGGATTGTTCGAGTTCAACCGCAACTCCCGCCCCAGTCCGAACCACTGGTGATGGAGCCACCGATGGTACTACTGCAGCTCCATCCTCTCCCACCATCCTATCTTCTACAGACGATGCCTCAAGTAGTATTATCAGGGCCGACAACATCAGGACTGGCTCAGGAGCCATTTTCAGTGGAGTATCGATTTCCCTCACTGGTGCGGATGGAGTGGCGACCTGACTCTTCTTCGACAGACGAGAAGGGCCAGCTTCAGATGCTACCTTCTTCTTGGCAGCATGCAGATGAATATCGATAGGCAACACTCGTACCTTCGACTGCATAGCTGTAATCAGAATAAAAAATCAGTACAGTTCAAAAACAAACAAAAGCAAAAAGTAAATAGCCAATTATGTTATACCCAAAGAAGTGACCGAACTAAGTCCGGCATCGTAGAGAGCTTGTTTAGTCATTAGCTCTTGTTGCGGTGGAACAGCCATGTCCTCCAATCGAAAGAAATCTTCTCGATCATCTGCCTCCACTCGACTGTTCTCATTGGGGTCGGTCTTTGGATCACCACAGCATGAAGAAAAATCCCAAGGAGATGAAGAAGAAACGAAAAAAATTAGTTCTTCCATCCATGAATAGACGATGAAAGATTAGTGATAAAAGAAAAGGCCTTTCTTCGGATTGAAGAACCACTAATTCTTGGCCTTAGGATGAGGACGAAGGACAAAGAAAGTTCGAAAGAAAGAAAGACAAGGCTCAGTCGATATGAGTCGACATAACAAAGCAAAGCTAATGATCAGCCGGACAGAGTTCAGAGCCAACTGAGTAGGACAGAGACCGTAATAGTCAAGAAGATTTCGGATGAACTTCAGAATCGAGAATTGAAGATCGGCCTGAAGGTCCTCGACTAAAATGTGACCTAGCCCAAGGGAGGAGAGTTAACCCGACTATCCACGTCAGGAGCAAAAAACTGATATTACTCCAAGATATGATACTACTCTTGGAGCCGTTCAATGTTGGGCCCGGATAAGGAAGAAGCTTCCATTTTCAGATCTGAAGAAGAGTCGTCAGTCGGATTTTTTGACCGACTATCCCAAGAAGAGGAAGTTTTTCTACTAGCCATGGAAAACTAAAGAACAGAAGGAAATCCTAAAGAAAAAACCCTAAGGGGAGAAGGACCCAAGGATAAAGATAAGAAAACTTGACTTGAAGATAAAGAGGGGTGTGAAGAACAAGTACTCAGAGCTTCTAGTACTGGGGCAGCCTTCTGGCAGAATCTTCCACTGCAAAGGATGGTGACAAATACAAAGTAAAAGTCTGGCTGAAAGTGACTGCATATATATAGGACCCCTCAACGGTCCGGATGAAATCGATCGAATCTGGATCTCTTCAGATAATGACATGTGGCAACATCCAAACCGACCATTGGTCAGATGGTTCAACGCACCTGCTTCCGATTGTGCCACCTCACTGTTATCCATGTGAACAGCTCCGATCCAATGATGTTTGGACACATGATCAAGATCTACTAGTCAGAATTAAATCGTTCGGATGTCCTGAACGTCGAATTATCTTATCAAAATGACAGCCCAATAATGATTTCACAGCTATCGAAACAGCAAAATAGCTGGAGATCTCTCATATTTTAAAAACTCATTAATATCAGTAGTTGAGTCGGAGCTCGAGACGACATGTGACAACTTTTTTTGTCCAACGTGATAGACCACGTAATAATATACACGTCGGACCACTTTGGACTTGAGAGTGGGGAGCAATTGTTGGGACAAGTCAACCGATTCCCGACTTTGACTCTACATCAGCCGTATGAACATATTATGTCGACTCACAATCGGTTGATAGACTGACAGATGGCTACTCTCAATCATCAACAGACAACCATGATGATTTAGTTAATATCCGACTGATGACTATCGGCATATCAGAGTTACTGACCGATGCTCATTCGGATTTACCGATATATAGTCGGCCTATCTTCTCAATATATCTAACCATTATAAATGGTTATCAACTATATATCACGGTCATTAGTAGGCATAAACAACTAATTAACTCCATGATTATGACCCGATAATTTAGCACCATAAAAAGTGAGACCACGTGCTCAACGGTTACATCAAAATTATCTATAAAAGGGAGATAAATGAACAGCACGGGTAAGACAATTCTGAGCTGAAACTCTACCAATTCAATTCTTCTTCATCTGTTGTTCATCACTCTCTGCTGACTTAAGTATCGGAGGGTCCCCACCGGACACAATTCCAGTTTGTGAGGATTTTATTTTACAGGTACTCTTCACCAGCGACGGGCGATAGGGGATTGACCGCAACAATAGGAATATGGGTTGTTTAAACCAATAAAGATAATAATTCTAGTCCTTATCAAATTCAACAAGAGTTGCCTACATATATGCCATTTGCCTTCTATTTATGTTTGAAAAATATCTAAGGGGTGGTTCTAACTCTTCATGGGTTCTCTTTCTCTTATCTTGTTAGGATTTGGGTTCTACAAGCTTATTCTCACTGTAGAGAGAAAGGTGAGAGATTAGATGTTTTTTTTTTGTAATTATTTCTTGCCATGATCAATAAAAGATGCATGCAGAGATCTTGCATAAGGACGTAGGAATGATACTTTGCCGTACAAGCCTCGTAAACTCTTTGTATTCTCCCCACTTCTTTTCTGCTTTACTTTTATTGTAGTTTATATATTGTTTTAATTTTCTATACAAGATTCTTTGTTTCTAACATATAATACATGCATGTGGCTACGCACCATGCCAATCACCGAGATGCATTCCTATAAATCTCATTCATCACGTACTTGTCTTGGTGATTGGCACACAGGAATGCATCTCAATATTGGCATGGGGAATTATATCTTACACCACATGCATAATGTTGCCATGCACCATGTCAATCACAACGATATATGTTTATCAGTCCCATTCATTATGCATTCATATCGATAATTATTAGAGATCACCATCCAATCATTGCTCGGTTCATTGGTTCTATGTGGCAGCTGGAGTTGATGCAATACACTAGGATAAATGGTTGCTCAATGGGGCCATGGGTACCATAAGTTTGGAGGACTGAGCAGTAACTGGACTGTTGATCTTTTGCACTTCTTTTTACTCTATTTTCAGGGGCGCACCTGGATCTTGCTGGTTTAGTAGTAATGTTTGAAACAAAATATTAGTGCAATTATAAATAATCTAATCAGTTGCGATTAGGAGTGGCAGCAACATGCCTACCATGAAAAATCCAAGCATAGAAATCCTGAGCGTGCTGAGCATCAATTTTATCTTGTAAGGATGCTTGTGAGATCAGAGTTTAGCGTTGCTCCACAAACAGTGATGTAGACATATTTTGGACCAATAACAAATAGAAGAAATGAGACTTAAAGATATGTCACCTTGTGCAAGGAGATAGCTTGTATTATAAAGTGCACAAAACGAAAACTTTCTCCACAACTAAGCTTATCTAGTGTAGAGGAATACTTTCTCGAGCCGATTTTAGCCTTTGCAGATGATAAACTTCTACGAAAATAAATGATTAATATACAACTGGCCCAAATAAAGATCCACTATAACAAAAAAGAGTATTTATGATGCAAAAAAAGCATCATAAATACTAAATTTTTATCGCAAATACTTATTTATGATGTAAATTTCATCACTAATATTTAGTCACTAAAAATGGGATCGCAGATAATTTTTTACGATGAAAATTTTTTTTATCACTAATAATATATTTTTTTACGATAAAAAATTTGCATTGTAAATTTTTTTTTAAAAAAATTATTTACGATGGAAAAATGTTCTTTGCAAATAGATGATTTTTGTCATAAATAAAATTATTTACGATGAAATATTTCATTATAAATAATTTAATAAATAAATTAAATATTAAAAAAATAAAATAAAATAATTTTTGCAATAAAAAATTCACTTCATAAATATTTTCATTGCAAAAAAAATTATTTGTGACAAAAATTTTTCATCATAAATAACTTTAAAAAATATTTTTATATTTAAAAAATAAATTATTTGTGATGGAAATCGTATGTCACAAATGATGTTATTTAAAACAGATATTCCATCACAAATAATTCCATCACTAATTAAAACATAATATTTTTTTAAAAAAATAATTTATAAGGATATATTTTTTAATTTATATTTTTAATATTTTATATTTATAATCTATAAAATTGAAATAAAAAACTCATAAAATAAATCTACAAATAAATTTGATCATTTCATTATATTAAAATATAATTATAAAAAAATAAATTTAATAATTACAAGAGGTCTAAAATAAAAATAAAAAAATAAGAAATAAGCCGCTGGCCATCAAGCATCAGCATCTGGAGAAGAGGAACGGATGAAGCACGACGGACCGACCTACTGCTACCTCATCAACTCCATCATGTGCTCCATCTACGTCATCCGCTCCATCATTTGCATCTGAAACGACTGATAGGAATCGACACATGCAACCAACTCATCAACTCACTATCGATCCTCAGCAGTCTGTCTCTATATCTCCATCAGCTGGACATCATAGGCAATATGGATGTCAGCCCTGGAGAGTGAGGATGGGGAAGCTCTGATTCCATACCCTAGCCCCCTAACATAACAGGATCTCGTATCAAGCATCTGATTAAAGATCTCCTTATCTATGGGTGCAGTCGAGCCTTCAGAGATAGGTTGGGATCTCATCTCTATCATGCGATCTTGAAAATTAAAGTTATAGATATTTTAAGTTTGTACTGAAAATTAATATGTTAATAAAAAAATAATTGGAAAAACTTACATAAAGCTCCTGGCTCCCTGCCATCCACTTCTCTGACCGTTGCTGGTGGGTTCGTTAGTAGATCTCGATCCTACCAAGAAGCTCGCCACTCTTTACATCTCTTTACAATTTAAAAATAATTATTTAAAAATTTTTAAATAGTTAAAGAGTTAAAATATACTAAATAAAAATTACTTACCATCTGCTCTATATGATGAGTGAACGGCCTCGAACCTCCATAGTGTGAGACAGTCTGTCTCGTTCGATTGACGGTATTTTGAGTACATCGATTCTGTACAACTAACAATCAAATTAGTAAATAACTAACTGAATTTAAGAATAAATGATTCAATTATTAAACTCTAAAAAAAATTAGATACTTAACCTGATATGCTGTGTCCTCATATCTGTGGCATATGACAGCCCAGTCTTTGATACTGATGCTGTCATATGGCTGCTACCGCATTGCCTCCATCTCCTGGTCCAGTACTATAGCATCACAGGGGCATAGCTATAGCATATGATACTTAGCTCAGTCTGTCCTGGCTCGCACCATCTCCTAATGGAAATAGTGAAGCTGAACAGAATCTCGATATGGAGATGCTGTCCCTCATGCTCGCATCTCCAATACTCCAGGATGAGGTTCTTCGACGGATCTCGCCCTCACCTCACCACCTGCACTGAATTGCCTGAAACAATAATGAATAAATTATTAGTATGATAGGTATCTATAAATCTAACAGATATAATTAAAATCAAATTTTATTATATAAAAAATATTAAAATATCACTCAGATCTATCTCTGTAGCACCCTCTGACGGCTCCGATGGTGCGGTAGTCGAAATGGGGGAAGGCTCATCCTCAGAGGGAGGCTGAGAACTCGAACGTGGTCGTCTCCCTCCTAGCGTCATACCTGTAATGCTTAAACCATGCATATAACTAATTTGACATATAAATAAATATAATAATGAATAATAATAGTAAATAATACATAAATACTAATGAATATAATTGTATTGCATACCATTATTATAAGAAAAGATTCAGCAAAAAATATAGATCTACTCATCAATATCCGTATCATCCTCAATTTGTAGGTTCTCCTCTAAATCACAATAATCGACTAATGTACGTCTTCTATCTCATCATCATTTATGAACCAATCGTCGTCCTTCGAATCATCAACATTAAAAATAAAATCAGCTTCAACTTCGGAGGCCGGTAGATTAGCCCTATTCAAAGAAGTTGTCATAAATTTTTCATCAACAAGGTGCTCGATCAATATTTGCTCTTCCTCATGAAAAGCTTCCTCTTCATGTAGATCTGAATTTTTGTCCATCTCTAATCGGATTGGTATGTCATATATGCCTCTAGGTATTATTCTTTGTACGATATATCAATCACCTCGATACTTCAGATCCTTTAAATATATTACTTGTTTTGCTTGAGTTGCTAATATATACGGCTCATTTTAGTACTATGTTCGTATAAAATTTATACTAATAAAGTGTAGATCTATATGAATATCGATCTTCTTATTGCTAATATCCCACCATTCATACTAAAATAAAAATACTAAATTATCAGACCCATAATTCAGTTCTATGATATCTATCAATATACCAAAATATTCAATCTCTTCTTCTCTTTCATATCCTATCATAGCAATCTCACTATTCTGGATCTGTCTTTGCATCTCAAATTCTCTTATATGAAATCTCATTCCTCCAATGATACAAGATGTATAGTAGTTAACTCTTTGATCAGGATCATATGTTAAATCATACAACTCATCAGTCACACCCTCTCTTTTATTGAAATGCTTAGATTTTATCTACAGCATAACATAAAAAATTATATTAATTTAAATAATTAATATTATAATTATTAAAATATAATTTAATACTAGTGAAACTTATATGGTCTCCAAACTATTTTATAAATTTTTTTCTATGTCGATCATCAACATCTGTATTATTCTCCTTAGATAGTATCCTTTTGTGCTGACTGCAATAAATCATGATTTTTAACTTTACATCGACATAAAAAAATTAGTTAGAATACTAAAAAGTATACTAATATGGTACTTCCTCAATGAAATCTTCAATTTTTTTATAATTATTTAGAACATAGAAATATGTCTTGGATAGCTCATGCATCTCTACAAATTCACATCTCCTTTCACCCATGAGTCAAACCATTTGTTAGAATATGAATAGTGTCGGCTCATCATCATCCCATTCATAGTTTGTATTACGATCTGCACGATTGAATCTTGTTTCAATATCATCAAGATATATCGAGCAGAATGTGACACACTCTATAACTATATATGCTTCAGCTATAGACCCTTCAGACGGTACCTTATTACGTACATACTTTTTTAGGATACACAAGAATCTGTAAATAAAAATAAATTTATATTTAACTAATATATTTACATCTTATGACTGATATGACAAAGAGATTATAATTTCTTTACCTTTCAATAGGATACATCCATCGATAATGTATCGATCCGACCAAAAGAGCTTTCTTTGGAAGATGAACAGTCAAGTACATCATAACATAAAAAAATGATAGTGAAAATATTTTTTCTAACTTATAAAGAATGAGCATAATATCTTTATCTAACTTTTCAAGTAAGTTAATCTTCAATTTTTAGTAACACAATTCTCAGAAGAACACTCCCAACTCAATCAATGCGCTGGAACATCACCACTAAAATAGCCACACATGACTATAGAAAGCAAGCACTGCATCATCACATGAGAGTCATGACTTTTCATGCCAAAGATATTACCATCATTGTTGCCAACACACTGTGATATATTTGAAGCATAAGCATCAAAAAATTTTACAATTTTAAACCATCTATAGAAACTCTTCTCCTCCTCACCAAATAGTGAATAACATGTAGGTGGCAACAAAAATTTATCACCTCGGTGAACTAAATGCAACTCCGATCGGATTTCCATTTCTTGCAAATCAAGGTGAGTTTTTGAATTATCTTTTATTTTTTCTGGGATGTTCAACACTGTATCAATGATATTATCATAAATATTCTTCTCAATGTGTATTACATCCAGATTATGATGTAGTAGCTGCTTCTAGTACGATAGTTCGAAAAATATGCTTCGCTTCGTCCAATTCAGCTCAGCTTCAATACGCTTCTGCTTGCGAGTATCTGATATTTTTTGAAATTTTATATTTCCAATGGCTTCAAGTTATTCTAAAACTTTCACTTCACTTAACTCCTTAGGTGATAGATGCTGGTCGGACTTGCTATCAAAATATTGGTTATAATGGATCCTCCAAGAGTGATTGCAGGTGGAAACCACCGATGACCCATGAAGCAGATTTTCCTTTCATGCTTTAAATGTAAGGAGGATGTATCCTTATTGTATATTGGACATATCAGATATTCTTTGGTACTCCACCCAGATAAGTTTTCATTTACAGAAAAATCATTTATGGTCCATAAAATCGAAGCATATAACTTAAAATTTTTTCGACTAATAGAATCATATGTCTGTACTCCATTTTTCCATTGCTCTTTCAGATCATCGATTAAGGATTGTAGATATACATCAATTTCATTCCTGATACTTTCAGATTTAGAATCAACAGTGACATAAAAATAAATGATTCTTTCATGTACTTCCAAAGTGACACATTATATGGTATTAGTATCATAGGCCACATGCTGTAAGAAGTACTCAAATTGCTAAAAGAATTAAATCCATCGGTCGCTAGACCAAATCGGATATTGCATGGATCACTAGCAAAGTGTGGATGATTTGCATTGAAGTCTTTCCACACTATAGAGTTGATCGGGTAGCTAACTATGTTCTTCTCCGAAACTCGCTGCTTATGTGCCATCTCTTTTCTTCAGCTGTCTTTCTAGACATATATAACCTTTGAAGTCTTAGAATCAATAGAAAATACCTCAAAATCTTATGAGGTATCTTCTTTCCTTTCCTATTATCAGTTTTGTACCTAGACTTACCGTATTTTGGATATTCATTTGTTTGTTCATTCTCCTTATACAATAATATTCAGTCATTTTTGTAGGCATGTATAGAAATATTGCCAAATCCCAATTTTCGCATGTATGTTTTTGCTTCAAAATATGATTTTGAAAGTTTCTCTCCATCAGGAAGAGCTACTTTAATCAATGTTAAATTTTAGTTAAATGACTTTCTAACTCCATCGGTTCATAATTTTAATACGAAGCAATTTGATCAAAAACTCTAACTTAGAGAATTTTATACAATTTGGGTAGAGTAGCTCTTGTACATTTCTTACAAGCTTTGTAAACTGTTCAGAAGTCCCTTCTACCTTATTAATATTATGTTCATGATTAGAACTGCCTTCAGATGCACTAGTACTCATTGGTACATTGGAGCGAATACTATGATATAAATAATCTAATAGTAAATCTATACCATCATGTTCGACAGATTCAGTAGTATCACTATCATCTTTAATATCATCATCGTCGCGCATAACTTCATTCGGATCACCCTCTCCATGCCATATTCAACAAGTATACTTTTTGTCCATACCATAATGTAGTAGATACTCCTCAACAAATGATATGTGATGATATATCATACTGACATATCTCTTACATGGACACTTTATCCTACTGGCACTGTCAGTCTTATGCTGTGCAAACTCAATAAAATTTCGAACATCGCTTTAGTATTTAGGTAAGAAAATACCCGTGACATTCATCCAACTTTTATTGATATCCATCTGACAATAAAAAAATCATTTACAATAAAGAAAATACCCCGAGCATTCATCCAAATCAGATTCTAACTCGAATCCTGGATCATCCGAATCACGACCCGATTTTACTATCATTTAAAATGACTTACATAATAAATGCATCCGAGCACTGATAAGATCACGATATTATCGTTAGGACACCATGATTATTAATCTAATTTTGACATCAATAAAAATTAAAATACATAGAGAGTAGTGAGTCGGATCGAATCTATAGAGAAGGCAAGATTTTGATTTGAAATCTTTGATTTTATAAAAAAATAAAATTTTAAAGAAAATAATTTAAGTCAAAAAATAAAAATTAAAAGTATAAAAAATAAATCAGGTACTAAGATCTACTATTTAGATTCTAGCATCTACTTGTAATAAAAATAAATAATAAAAATTTTAAAAATATAAAATAAATTGATACTAAGATCTACTAACTAGATCCTAGCATCTACTTGCGATAAAAATAAAAGACATGAATTTAAAGTAAAAAAAATAAATTTTATATTAATTAAAATTAAAATTTAATTATAAAAAATAAAATAAAAATAAAATTATAACAAGAATCTGAAGTTGATCAGTCCAGCCTCATCGAAAAGATGGTTGATGATCTCTTCTTCTTCTTTCGTACTCCGTAGAGCAAACCGGCTTCTCTTCTTCTTTTTTTTGGGTTTCTAAATCTATCTATTTTTTTTTTTACTTTTTCACTCAATTTTTTTGCTCTTAAGACTTATTCTCAGACCCCCTATTTATAGGTGAATTTTTTATTTTTTTTGTAGCAAAAAGAGTCTTAAAACCCTTAAAAATCGTATTATACTCGTATAAATTAATTTTGGCCATTAGATTGCATTTGGACCACCCAGATCTGATAAAAAACCAGCTGTTTTCTCCTTATCAGGGTTGAATTCATTCTCAGCCATCTAATCATGCTCCAGATTGAATTCTGGCTATCGAATGGTGCAAAATCTCTCCTTAATAAAGTCAGGATGAATAGCAACCATTGGATCGAGCAATGGATGGAATCTGGGCCATCGGATTGTGCCCAAAAATCCTATTCAAAGTCGAAAATGATGCTGACTGTCGGATCTCGCATAAATTTGATTTGGATCATTGATCAGCACAAAAAATCTTTCGTCCGCCCGTAGACTGCATCGTGGACCGCAAACTGTTCCTATGGATCGCACCCTTGATTCTGTGGATCGAGCGATCGATCTATCATGCACCGAAGGTAATAAAAATTATTTTTTAAGATATTTTTATTTGATTTTTGCTCTGACTTTTGCCTAAAAAATAAAAAAAATTATGTTAAATTTCTCAAAAAATTTTCAATATTTTGGTGCTTAAATTGCTCAATTAAATCAACATCTATTTTTCATAAATATGCTCTAATTTTATATTTTTTTAAAATTATTTATTTTTATAAAAAAAATCTAATTTATTTAAAAAATTAAGTTTTTTAGAAGATGTTAGCATCATAAATTACTAAAAATATCTACAATAAATATAAAAATATACCACTTATCATACCCTCCAATTTGAACTTTGCTCATCCTCGAGTAAAGAAAGAATTTAGAATTAAGTACCATTTAACTTAAAATTTTAAATTTCATCAAATAATTTTTAAAAGGGTCACTGATGTTCAGTAGAGCGTGAGTAAGGTATATCATTGGGGTATTAATATTAATCAATGTGGAAGTTAAATCAAGAACACTAAATATTTTTTAAACTTTTCTAAATTATTCCTACCTTTATCTTCAAATTATTAATCTTCATAAGGACAAGTATATTGTTACTTCCATCCTTCATTTATTGATTTTTTTTTTAATATTATATCGCTATTGAATATCTTAACCCCTTAAGCTTTCTGTTTGACCCATGTAGCAAGTTTTTAGTCAATGACTCTCAAACCAGATGGCTTTAGGGCACTAGGTATAGAATACCCCTCGGATCTATTTACTCGAATCAAACAGGCTACGAGTTAAAACTAGCTTTACAACAAGCTTCTTTATCCTTCATATCTTTTGATGTGAAACTCAATGCTTGCTTAGGTAAAGAGACCTGGTTACTCAGCATGAAGTACTAAGAAACTTTTTTTTTCTTTTTTTTTAATATATGAAGAAATGTATAGTTACCTTATACAGGCCCATAAAAAGTAAACTCTTCTTTGATGCTGGTAGAAAAATTTAGAAATGCTTAAGAAAAATTATTTAAGTTCTAAACTTAACTCTTTATTGAGTTTTCTTAATACTTGATCCCTCGATATCTCACAAACTCTCTGGTCTGTACATCAATTTTCTTTTAAAAATGCTTAATTTAACTCGATTCTTAAGTATAATCAGGTGCTTAAATGCTAAATACTAGCTTACTTGAGGACTTAAAAAAATTTTAAAAAAAATTATTATTCTCCCCCATAACTTAATCGACATTATCCTCAATAGAGTAGAAAAAATGAAGGGTACATGCAAAGAGAAAGAAAAGGAGAGATGTCACCTGATCCAGAAGTCTTTTCAAAATTGGTTCTCTCCCTAATTTAGTCAATATTATCTTCAGATCCCTACAAAAAATACTAAGTAAGACTCAATTAATCTAAACAAAATATAAAAGATGAAAAGCAAAAGCTAAAGTTAAAAACTGGATTGCCTCTTAAGAAGCACTAAGTTTATCATCTTTAGTCAGACCATGCTGATTCTCTTACCTATCCCATGTCAAATATTGGATTAACAAATTTCAATAATTTTGGATTGCTAATCTCAGGAAGATGGCCTATAATAAATTTTAATATTTTACTACCAATCTTCAAAAAGTATTTTACATCCTCCTTCTTAATTTTAGAAAGATAATTCACAAACCCATTTACAGACCCTTGTATATTGAAAATTTCTCCTATTTGTTCTTCTAAAATGCTCATGAATTGAGTTTTTAGGTTAGAAGTTGAGTTCGATGCAATGGGTACCGGAAGGGTATCATTTGATTCTAAACATGGATACTCGAATGTGATCAAAAATGACTTCAGTTCTGGAGAAGGTAATTCTAAAGAAGAAGAACTAATTTCTAGGACTGAAGAAAATTGGACTCTTGGTGAATATATCTCTGATAACTCATCCACTCTCTTCTTCTCTTTATCTTTCTCACTCAGATCAGTAACAATTTTGAGTTCAAGTTCTTCTATTGGGTTAGTCTCAGTACTAACCTCCTCTTCTAAATTTTTATTTTGGCTAGCATCAGTACGAGCCTCACTCACCTGATTTTGATAAGGGTCCTTAAGAATCCTATCACTTGTAAGCTCAGAGATTATTTTATCATTTTTAAATTGAGAATTCTTAAGTGGGACATTGCATTGATAACTAGGTTTAAGAGGTTGGTGGATGGATGGGTCATTTTTGAAATTCGATATTGGTTGGCTCGACAATTGATCTGGTTCTCTCCTCGTGGTAGACTTAGCTAATTATCTTATTTGTGCTTCTAGCTTAGCGATAGATTGCTGTTGGATCATAATCAATTATTGGAGTTGGTTAAATCTATCGTCAGCTAGATTGATCTATTGAAGAGGTGGATATGATGGCTGATTGTAATATGATGGCTGGATAGGCTGACTAGACTAACCTCTGTTATAGGCATAATTTTGATATAGAAGCCTACTCTGAAAGTTTTGCACAGGAGAAATTTGAGTCTGGGCCTGAGTCTATTGGGGTCTTCAAAAAAAATTGGGGGGGTTTCTCTAGCCTGAATTATATACGTTAGAGAATGGATCATTGACAGGCTTGGAATAACCTTAAGCAGCTTGAACTTGTTCTTGGATAAAAGATGAAAACTGTGTAGCCGGGGGACATTCACTCACATAATAGGTAGGGCTGGCACAGATAGAACAAATCTCTTGATAATTGGAAGGTTGTGTATATTGCGCAGAAGATTGTTGACCTAGGGTTAGGAACTGATCTATTTTCTGGGCAAGAAGGTCGACTTTATCTAATTTTTGAGCTATTAGGTTCAAATGGGCCTTAGGACTAGAGTCTGTTTGCTTGATCTCAAAAATTCTTATCCACTTTTGGTGAGAGATTGATCTTCCGTAGGAGGATAATGAAGCATGATTGATCGAATTTTCACTCAAAGTTTCAAACAAAGTAAGGCTTCATCCTCACTCTTACTCGTGAATGCACCTCCACAAGATGTATCTACCATATGTCTGTATTGGTCACCTAAACCCTCATAGAAAGCTTGAATAATTTGCCACTTAGATAGATCATAGTGTGGGCATTTTTTAAGAAGTTTCTTAAGTCTCTCCCATGATTCGTTAATTTGTTCTCCTGAGCAAATCCAGTGATGTCTCACCTCATGGTGTTGGTTCGACCTATGAGATAAATTTTTTTAAGAAACTCATGCTGCATTTCAGCCCATGTTCAGATTGGTCTCCCTATTGTGCCAAGCCAGTACTTGGCTTTGTCCTTAAGCAAGAAGGAGAATAGGGTCAGTCTAAGTGCATCATCTGTAAAAATTCGAATTTTCACCGTGAAACAGATTTCTAAGAACTCATCTGGATGCTTGTAAGGATCTTCATTGGTATTCCCGTAGAAAGACGGGAGCATCTGGATTGTGGTCGACTTGATCTCATAATGACTTGCAGGGACATCAGGTAAGTGGATACAAATCGATGGGTTATAGATGGAAGGAATAAAATATTCCTTCATCTGTCTAGGTGGTTCTCTAGGGTCTCCAGCCATTTGATTTTTAGGTTTAACATGAATCAACCATTCAATTTCAAGATTAGGTTCAGATAGGTCGGGATAAAGAGATCTTCTACCGTGCATATACCAGTGCAAACCCTAATATGTGTGGTTCAGATTTTTTTTTTTTTAAAGAAGAGGGAGAAAGAAAAGAGAAGAGGAAGAAAGAGAGAAGTTCTAAAGGTAAGATCCTTAAGAAAACTCTAGACCTAAGGACGAAAGATGAGAAAAATTAGTTGTGGTTAAGTGTTAATTGCAATCAAGTTAGCAAATAATTAAATCTAGATACCTATGGATTTCTTAGACCTAACAGTTCGATATAGAGTGGCTTAGCCTAAATACAAATTGGGTTTGTTCTCACTTCCTTCAACTAGCCAGATAAGAGGTGGGGTCGTGAGGGTCCCCCCACTGCTTGTCTTAGACATCAAATGAATTGGCCATGTAAGCTAATGGAACCAATTAAATAACCACGAGTCTACTTAAGCTAAACCTTTGTAACCTCTTACCTTAGACATCAGTTTTAGGGGTGAGTCCGGACTTACTTTGTACTTGACTTCACCACAATACTCAAACTGAACTTAATTGATCCTAAGAGCCAATGTCTACTGAATTTTAATTAGGCTAGGGTTAATGCAGGATGCTGGTTGGTTGTTTTTGGGCTAAAAAAGGGTGATGAAATATCCACTTTATCTTATTATGGGTGTTGCCCTTAAATTGATTTGAGATGAATATGCATAACCAATTTCAAACAAGGGGTTCTATGCAACTAAAGTAGATGCATGAAACTAATCAAATTTGAAAACTTACTTTGTCTCCAGCGATCACCAAAAGTAAATCTAAGATGATGAATGCTTCTAACAATTAAGTTTCTACTCTTATCATATAATTTTTATTAGATTTATGTGGATGAATTTTAGGTTAATTTTAAAAAAAAATAATTAATACTAAAAAATAGCTAAGATTAGGGTTAGGATTGATCTCACCGAGCAAAATTGGAAGCTTTCTATCTCTTTTTTTTCTGCATAAAGATTAAAAAAAATAAAAAAGTTAGTAAGCTATATTCACAAGAAAATTAAAAAAATCAAACATTAAAATTGGCACCTTTCCCGACAATGGTGTCAAAAATTGATAAGGTCACGATGTTGTCGTTAGGACACTATGATTATCAATCTAATTCCGACTTCAAAAAAAATTAAAATTTTGAAGAAAATAATTTAAGTCAGAAAATAAAAATTAAAAGTGTGAAAAATAAATTGGGTACTAAGATCTACTATTTAGATCCTAGCATCTATTTATAATAAAAATAAATAATAAAAAATTAAAGAGGATAAAATAAATTAATATTAAGATCTACTAACTAGATCCTAGTATCTACTTGTGATAAAAATAAAAGACAAAAATTTAAAGTATAAAAAAATAAATTTTATATTAATTAAAATTAAAATTTAATTATAAAGAATAAAATAAAAATAAAACTATAACAAAGATCTGAAGTTGATCAGTCCAGCCTCATTGAAAAGATGATTGATGACCTCTCTTTCTTCTTTCATACTCCGTAGAGCGACCCGACTTCTTTTTTTCTTCTTTTTTAGATCCCTAAACCTATCTATTTTTTTCTCTATATTTTTCTTACTTTTTTACTCAATTTTTCTGCTCTTAAGACTTATTCCTAGACCCCTTATTTATAGGTAAATTTTTCATTTTTTTTGATAGTAAAAGGAGTCCTAAAATCCTTAGAAATCGTATTATACTCGTATAAATTAATTCTGGCCATTAGATTGCATTTGGACCACCCAAATCTGATAAAAAACAAGCTGTTTTTTCCTTATCAGGGTCGGATTCATTCTTAGCCGTCCGATCATACTCCAGATTATATTCTGGCCATCAAATGGTGCAAATTTTTTTCTTAACAAAGTCGAGACGAACAGCAATCGTTGGATCGAGCAATGGATGGAATTTGGGGGGTCGGATCATGCCCAAAAATTCTATTCAAAGTCAGAAATGATGCTGGCCGTCAGATCTCATGTCAGATTTGATCTGAACCATTGATAAGCATAAAAAACCTTTCACCCGCCCGTAGATCGCACTGTGGACCACTAACTGTTCCTGTGGACCACGCCCTTGATTCTGTGGACCGACCGATCGATCCACCGTGCACCGAAGATAATAAAAATTATTTTTTAGGATATTTTTGCTTGATTTTCACTCTGATTTTCATCTAAAAAATAGAAAAAAAAATATGCATTAAATTTCTCAAAATTTTTTTATTATTTTGGTGCTTAAATTTTTCAATTAAATCAACATCTATTTTTCATAAATATGCTCTAATTTTATTTTTTTAAAATTATTTATTTTTATAAAAAAAATTAATTTATTTATAAAATTAAGTTTTTTAGAAGATATTAGCACTATAAATTATCAAAAATATCTATAATAAATATAAAAATATATCACTTATCAAGCACCAACTAATAGGTAAAGATAGATCCTATCCCTTTCAAAAATGCATTACTTTTATTATTGCCGTGGCTTTATTCTTTATTTCATATTTGAAGAAAATCTGGTAGCATCTCTCTATAGTTCTCTAAGTACACGATATAGAGGGATCATATTTTAACCACATTAAATGTGTACCCATAGAACAAATAAGATAACTATGATGGAATTTCTCACAATAGAACAAAGAACATCATGACAATAATAAAAAATTGATACATTTCTGAACTACCCCAACAAGACATCCAAGAGCCATTCACAGAGTCCGTTTTGAAAACTTTGGGACCGACTCTTGAATGAGAGTCTAAGGTTACATCAATGCATTCATTAAATCACTACCATGCATCTTTCTATAAAAATAGAGAGATGTACCTGAATCTGAACTAGATCTCGATCTAGATCTGGATCGGATCCTGATTCGGATCTTGACCTTGATCCGATCTGGATCATAACCTGGATCCGGATCGGATCCCGACCTAGATCTCGATCCGAATCTGACCCAGATCCTAGACCAGATCTCAATCAATTCGAATCGGATCCCGACCCGGATCTTAGACTAGATCCTGATCCGAATCTAACCCAAATCAGATCTAAGTCTATTAGGACCCGATCTGAGTCGATCCAAATTAGATCCTGACCCAAATCTCGGATCAAACTCAAATCCCAACCTGAATCTCGGACCGAATCTCGACCCAGATCTGACTCAGACTGGATCCTGGATCGAACAGTTCATATGCATTAAAAATTTATCATTTTTATTAATAAATTATTAATTTTTTAAAAAATATTTTTTTTATTTTATTAATAAATTATTAATAAATCATTCCCCCATACCTCCTCTCCCCTCCCCTCCTCAGGGCCTCGATGGCCATCCGTGGGAACACCACCCCCTACCCCAGCCATCACAGGCCCTCCATGGGAATGCAACCCCCCCTCCCCATGTCCTTCACCCCCCGACCATCGCAGGCCATCTATGGGTGAAGGAAAGGGAAACTGTTTCTCTTCGGATAGATCAGATTGCATATAAAAATTTTCTACAAATCTATATGAATAAGGATTAAATCTTTATCTGAATAGCAGTGAAACTAGAGATCAAATATCCAAAATATGAAATCAGTCTTCATAGAGGCCTGAAAATGCAGACCCTCTACTTCGCATACACACCAGACAATGCAGGAAAGTAGGATGAACTCCAATCAAATTACTTTCGCAACCTAACCAAATGAGGTAGGAGAGGTGCTCGTGTGACACTTCAGACCAGCAAGGGGGACACCTAAAGGAGGGCCCATGGCAAAGAGGAAGAGGGCGGCAAGCAAAGGGAGATGCCAAGGGAAAAGGTGTGCCCACTTTTTATGCCTCTCTCTCTCTCTTTCTCTCTTCTCTCAATCAGATTTTTATTTGATTGCTATTTGATTTCTATACATCCATAGGTAGAGACATTCTCTATTTATAGATGATTCTTATGACCCAATAAGTATAGGACTCCTAATTCAAACATACTTTGAATCTGTCCAATACTCATGAAAGAAAAATTCCTACATGAGATAGAATTGGAATCATATAAGGCACCCACAATGCACCCATTCCCACACCCACATGGGATGCCCACAACCAACACCATACTAGGTGCTAGTTGGCCCAAGGGAGGAGGGAATTCCAGTGCAAATAGGACTCTGAATATCTCATCCAAAAAAGATCCGATTCAAATTCGATTAGAAGTTGGTTTGAAATAATTTCGAAAGGCTGTCAATCTCAAACTCTTTAAGACTTTTATATTAAATCTGACTTAGATTTTGAATCTAATTAAGTCTAATTAATTTAGATCTAATCTAAAATTAATTAGTACTTAAATCTAATCTCTTATAGGCTCCATGAATCATAGATCAGAAACTGTTCATCTCGGGATTGAACCTGAACATCATGTGTAGTGCTAGCTAGACATAGTCAACTCTTCAATCCCATTTGATCAATAACTTAATTTTCAATCAAGTTAGCTTATATGTTTAATCAAGTCAAGTACTTTCAAATTAGACATATAAACATAGGCCAATATTATTTTATGGTGTCTGACTTATGTGCGTGACTCCATAGGTTCAAATACAGAGCCAATAGCACAGGAACTGATTTTTGCACTAATCGAGATACCATTTGGCAATGATTTCTGATATCGATCGAATTATCATAAAGAAATATTCTAGAACCCATGCATATGGTTCCTACATAATTCATCCTTTTAACTCTAGATGCTCTAGGATTGTCTTAGATTAACTGTTAACAGAGATCGCTTCATCCATATTATATTTTAACCTTTCAAATCCATCTCATGGATTATCCTAGCCAAGATTTTACTAAATTGAAATACAACGATATATCAACTTCAATAATCCGAAGGAGTCAATCCCATCTTGATCCATATATAAACTTCGTAAGTACTTGACTGTACCCAATAGCCTTCTGTCACTGTATTAGAAATCCAGATAGTCTAGCATCAAAGCACAGTGAGTTGCTTGCAAGTCACTATGATGATCTCAGGTTTGAGGGACATTTGTATCCATATGCTTCACGAGCAGCTTTTGATAATAGAATGCTCAATAGATGAGTCACTTATTCTATGATGATGTACTCCTATATTTCATCTGTATGCCATACCAGTATCACCACACTCTTTGGTTCAGAGGACAACCAACCTATATGGCACACAATGACCTCCACTTGATAAACATCATCGTCTTGTAATGACATATTATTTGATCATGAATATGTTTGAGAACTATACGATAAATCCTCTCTTTATCGTACACTAACATAGTTCTAAGGACTTCATCATAATACAAGAGTTCAAGAAAGATGTAACTTTGTAATAAAAATATTAAAATAATTTTTATTTATTAATCAATAATTCATATATAAAGATGAACTCAATCGTCACATAATTGATTTTAAGACACAATTCTTAACAATTTTCACTTGGACTGAAGCCAATCGGAGCAATATCTTATACCAATTTTTTATTTGAAATCATCGAACTCTTTGTTCCTGAGAGTTTTAGTGAAGGGGTCGGCTAGGTTCTCCTTTTCATCGATCTTCTAAAGCTCAAAATCATCTCGATTCACGATCTCTTGTACCAGATGATAATGGCATAGAACATGCTTGGTGCGATGGTATGACTTTGATTTTTTCGCCTGAGCTATGACACTGGAGCTGTCACAATACAACAGGATAGGGCCATCAATAGAAGGTGTAACTCTCAGCTCAGTGATGAATTTTTGCAACTATACTGCCTCCTTTGTACTATCTGATGCAGTATTGTATTCTGCTTCGCATACGGAATTGGCCATAGTATGTTGCTCAAAATTCTTCCAACAAATAGCTCCTCCATTTAGAGTAAATATATAGCCTAACATACTTCTGCTGTCATCACAATCTGACTGAAAATTGAAATTAGTATATCCCACAAGTTTCAGATCAATATCTCCATAGATAAGCCATTAATCTTTAGTATTTCTCAAATACTTAAGAATTACTTTCGCAATCTTTCAATACTTCTCACTCAGATCAGACTGGTATCTACTCACTATCCTTAGTGAATAGGCTACATTCGACCTCGTACATGTCATAGCATACATGATAGATCTCATTGTCGAAGCATATGGTATTCTACTCATACGCTCTCTCTCCTCAGAAGTTATCGGATAATCCTTCTTGGAGAGAATAATCCCTTGGCCTATCAAAAGATAACCTCTCTTGAAATTATTCATGTTGAACCTCTTCAACACGGTATCGATGTATGTGGATTGGGACAATCCAAATAACTTTCTAGATCTATCCCTATAGATCTTCATCCCTAGGATGTAGGATGCTTCTTTCAAGTCTTTCATGAAAAATTATGATAATAGCCACAACTTCATACTCCACAAAGTCAGAATATTATTTCTTAATAATAGTATATCATCCACATACAGTACAAAAAAAATGACTACAGAATCGGTAGCCCACTTGTAGATACAAGGCTCTTCTCCATTTCTAATGAAGTCATACATTTTAATCACCTTATCAAAATGCATGTTCCAACTCCTACATGCCTGCTTAAGTTCATAAATAGACCTATTCAGCTTGTACACTTTCGACTCATCTGTGGATGTGAATCTTTCAGGTTGTATCATATACACCTCTTCTTTCAGCTCTCCGTTAAGAAAAATAATTTTGACATCTATCTGCCAGATCTTATAATCTAAGTGTACAGCGATAGTAAGCATAATCTGGATGGACTTGAGCATTATCACAAGAGAGAACTTCTCATCATAATCAACATCATAATACTGACAGTAATCTTTGACAACTAGACAGGCTTTATAGGTCTCCACCTTTCCATTCGCTTCTCTTTTCCTCTTGAAAATCTATTTACACCCTATGAATTTTGTTCCTTTAGGTGGATCAACTAGTGCCTATACACCATTGATCTCCATGGATTCTATCTCGGACTTCATGGCCTCAAGCCATTTTTGAGAGTCGGGCCTTTGCATGGCTTTCATATAGGTGATCGGATCTTCATCATTCTCATCAAGTTTAATGGGATCATCGTTTTGGATCAAGAAATCGTAGTATTTGTCCGACTGATGTGATACTCTACCGGATCTCCTTAATGGCACCTCTACTGGCTTCGAATTTGATTCTCCAATCAAAACCAATTCTGTGTGTGTTAGTCTTTCCATCTCTTGAACTTCAACAAGTTTAATTTTACAGATATTAGCTCCTTCACTAAGGAACTCCTTTTTTAAAAAGACTGTCCTATTGCTGACAAATACTTTTTGCTCTACAACAAGGTGGAAGTAGTATCCTTTAATTTTTTTTAGGTATCCTACGAACAAGCATTTATCAGACTTAGGTCCAAGCTTATCTGTCTTTAAATGCTTGATATAAGCTGAACATCCCCAAATCCTAAGGTGTAAGAGTACCGACTTATGTCCAGTCCACATCTCATATGAAGTTTTATTGACAGACTTGCTCGACACCTTATTCAAAATATAGCAGGTAGTTTCTAGAGCATATCCCCAAAAGAAGATTGGCAAACTCGCAAAGCCCATCATGGATTGAACCATGTCTAACAAGATTCAATTTTTCCTCTCAGACACCCCATTATATTGTGGTGTTCTAGAAGGAGTCCACTATGAAAGAATCCCATTCTCTTCCAGATATATCAGAAAGTTACTGGTGAAGTATTCATCTCCTCGATCTAACCGAAGGATTTTAATACTCTTTTCAGTTTGTTTTTCTACTTCAGCATGGAATCGTTTGAATATTTCAAATGATTCTGACTTATGCTTCATAAGATAGACATACCCATACCTCGATAGATCATCTGTAAATGTAATAAGTAGTAGTATCCTTCTCTGACACTTATATTCATGGGTTCGCATACATCAGTATGTATTAGATCTAGAACATCGCTGGCTCTTTCATCTTTTTTCTTAAAAGATAACTTAGTAATCTTACCAAGTAGACAAGACTCATAGATGGGCAATGATTCACAATCATCTATTTCAAGGACATGTTTTTTGATCAACCTGTCAATTCTACTCTTGTTCACATGATCAAGCCTACAATACCAAAGGTAGGATTCACTGACATTATCTAGTTAAGGATACTTACTGGCTGTGTACATTATACCAACAAGCCATGATATTATGTATATGCCATATTTTAATTATCCATGCATAATTACAGTATCATTCATAATGATATCACAAAAATCTTTCTTTATTATAAACTTGAAACCAAGTTTGGTCAAAAGGCCTACAGAGATGACATTCATCAAAAAAGAGGGACAATAATGATAATTGTCTAACATGATACTACTGGACTCAATGACTAGCTGCAAAGTTCTCAAGACCAGAGCTGGAACAAGACTTCCATCTCCAACGTTCAGGAATCGCTTGCCTTCTGAAAACTTTCTACTTATCTGTAGTTCTTGCAATGAATTGCATATATTAATCAAATTTCTGATATCCAATACCCAGGTAGTAGTATCACAAACAGAAAAATTATTAAGAGTTATCATAAAAGTATCTTGTGAAGCAACCATTTGCTTCTTTCTCTTATTCTTAGACCTGTTTAGATCAAGAGTGGCTATATAAGAAGGATAATTTCTCTTCCAATGATCCAGTTTCTTACAGAAGAAGCATTCTACCTGGCTCTTATTAACTTTTGATAATTTGCTTTGCTTAGGATCGACGGTACGAGATTTTTGCACCTTCTTCTTCTTTCCTCTTCTAGAGGATCGATGCCCTACAGATGAACCTCCCACTAAATTCATCGGTTCTTTTTAGAACTGGTGGTCTTTCTCAAAAGTCTGCAGTAACCCTAGCAAATTATGGTACTTCATTGTAGGCTTCGTCATTCTGTAATGATTGAGAAAGGGTAGGTAGGATTTCGATAGTGAATTGAGGATAGCATCCTTCCTAACTATTCATGCAATAGAAAATCAAGTTTGCTAAGGTATTCAATCTGCTCAATCATGTACAGTACATGATCGGTGACTGAAATCTCCTCTCGCATACGGGCATTGAATATTGCACAGGAGATTTTGTGTCTCTCCGCATCCTCAGAGGTGCTGAAAGATTTATTCAATATTTGAATGATCTCCTCAAACTATGCATCCTCGAACTTATGACTCAGTTCATCATTCAAGCTATCCTCATCATACAACGCACAGTCATTCGATTATTGAGCCACTTCACGTAAATATCTCTCACAGTACGAGGAGCATTGGCCGCAGGTTCTTCAGGTGCCTTATCCATAAGGACGAATAGTGTTGCCCAGCTATGCAACCCAAGAGGGGGGGTGAATTGGGTTTCTAAAAATTTTAAGCCCAACAGATTACTTATGAAGAACAAAACAAAGACTTTAATTCAATATTAATTACCTAAAGCAGGAATGCAAGAATATAATAAAGAAATAAAGTAAAGCGATAAAGCACACCACAAACACAAGGATTTATAGTGGTTCGGTGCTAACCTTGCACCTACATCCACTCTCCAAGATCCTACTTGGGAATTTCAATCCACTATCCTTTGTATTCAACCCGAATACAAAATATCGGAAACTCCGACACTAGCTATCCCAAGCTAGATCACTTGTTTCCCGGGTACAAGTAAACCCAAAATACTCCGATTTCAGGTTCGGATCAACCTTTCCTTGTTTTGAAAATCCTCCAAAAACAAGAACAAAAACTCACAAAGAGTTAGAAAATTTTGAGCACAGATTAATACAATAACAGCTCCTTAAATGAGCGAATATAACAATAAAAGCTTTACTCAAATGAAGAACCCCTTTTTCGGATTTTCTCAAAGTGGATGAACGCTTGAATGCTTGAGAAGAGGTTGATTGTTGATTGAAGATCTCTTGAAAGCTTTGAACGATCTCTAGATCAAGGTTGAAACAATAGGCGTGAAGAATTCTCTCCTTGAAAGCTCTTGCTTTTCTCTTTCACACTCTCTCTAGTATATTGTGGATCCTCTCTCTTTTTCTTTTTGGATTTTTCGTTGATCTCAGGCTTTTTCGTGCAGATTTCGGATCCTCTCTTCTATTCTTCTCATTTTTGATTTCACGTTTGATCCGCTATTTAATCTGCAATTTCTTTCACCATTTTAAGCATTTTGTAGCATTAGAAGCAAGAGAAAATAATTTAGGTAGATAAAGAGCCGTTAGAGCAATTTTAGGAAGCATAAATGGCAATTAAAATGGGCAAAAAAATAGCCGTTGCTGATATTTTTCATCGCAGGGATCGACTCATGAGTCGACTCATGCATCAGGAGTCGACTCATGAGTCGACTTCTGTTGCACATACCAGAAGGTCTGATTTCTGGATTTTTCGGCTCAAATCAGCAGAGGTCGACTCATGAGTCGACTCATGCCTTGTGGGTCGACTCATGAGTCGACTCACAGGTCATGCCAAGTCAAAAATCTAGCGTGCCATGGGAATTTTTTGCGTGCCAATCAGCTCACAGTGCCATGAGTTGACTCATGAGTCGACTCATGCACTTCAAACCTTCATAACTTCAAAAATATAAGTCCAAATACAATAAAATTTTCATCAATAATTTACAAATTATTTGTTCTATCAAATGATACTATCAAATCAGGATTTTAGTGAAATTATGATTTTGCCCTTGAAGAGCATAAGGACTTTTTCATTTTAAAATTATTTGTATCCCTTCAATCTGCTTTGTAATCATCAAAATCAATCTAGGAGCAACAATCTCCCCCTTTTTGATGATGACAAAATATTTGAACAAAAATATTTATGTTAATGCATTAATTTCAAAAGAATCCATTATAGGTGTATATGCTTGAAAAGAGTATGATTCTTTTGGCATGCAATATAAATGCAAAAATAGTTTGTCCATTTTCTTAAATATTTGAAAAGGGTATTAGATCATTTTGAGTTTAAGATATATCAGAGCAAGAGAAGAGAAATAAATTTTGCAATGTATCAGAGCAAGAAAAATAATTTTTTTACAATATTATCAGAAAAGATTTTACAATGTATCAGAGCAAGAAAATTTTATAATATATCAGAGAAAATTTCACACTGTATCAGAGCAAATGTCAGAGAAAATTTCACACTGTATCAGAGCAAATGTCAGAGAAAATTTCACACTGTATCAGAGCAAATATTATAATATATCAGAGAAACTTTCACACTGTATCAGAGCAAGTTAAAAGAAATTTTAGGGTGTATCAGAGTAAAACAAATTTCTTAAGATGTATCAAGATAAATAAAATTTCAAAAGATGTATCAGAGCAAGTTTGAATTTTGAAATATATCAGAGTATATAAAAAATTACTTATTTGCATTGTACTTATTATTTTGCTTTTGATGGATGGCTTTTTGTTTAATTTCTGTCTGATACCAAATTTCGATACCAAATTTCTCAAAGTTTTGTTTAATTTCTCCAATATTTGTTTCCCAATATTTTTTTTAATCTTCCAATTTTTGTTTTTGTTTAATTTCTTCCCCTTTTTCTCATAATTTAGGGTTTTGCTTTTTGTTTAATTTCAATTTTTATTTTTGTTTAATTTCTCCCCCTTTTTGACATCATCAAACATAGTTAACTCTTCCTTTTTCTGAAATATTCTTTAATTTCTTTCCCTTTAGAGTTTTTCACAGATGTTTGCTCCCCCTTAATATAGCAATTATCAACAGCAAACAACAACAAGGAGAAGACAATATTTCAACAAGAAGAAAATATATAACCAAAATATGATCATTACAAAGAGGTAGAAATATAGGTAAAAGATGATTCCATTAATATCATAATTATTTCAATACATAGTTCTTAAAAATAAAATTCAATCAGCTAATTGTCAATACATGGCCCCAAGGTATAGATCCTAGAACAAGACACTAACACCTAGGATCTAGTAAAGATCAAGATAAGTCAATGATCGGAGTCATCAGATATAGGGTGAGGAGATGATGGATCAGAAGTGCGTCCTCTACCCCGTCTGCCTCTGGCACGAGCAGGAGAATGAGATGAACTGGGTGGCTGAGAACGCTGAGATGCTAGGGCTGATACCATGAGTCTGATAGAATCAAGTACGTTCAGTGCTCTGGAAACAGATTGAAGTAGAGCAGTGAACTGGGTGGTAGCATGCTCACTCGATCCTCGGATCTCTTTCCTCAGTAATTCATATCCACCTTCTAGAGCTCCTCTGAGCCTGCCAGCCTCTGCAGTGAGGTCTGTGACCTCAATAGTTGACTCCTGTGGCTGGGGATGGGCCAATGCAAGGACTTGCCCCTGCAAGTCAAGAACTCTGCCAGTCAGTCTCCAGACTGTGTCCTCAAGCTGCTGTATCCTGACGGACTGATCTGATATCATCTGAAACACAGTGGAGATGTGGAGAGTAATGGTCTGATCAGAAGAAGTGGCACCAGGTGCAAAAGAAGTACTACCCCACTGACTAGACAGCAAAGAAGCCACACGCTGAGATATATGCTCGATCTGATCGTCAGCCAGTCTGAACTCTGAATGAGGTGCTCTGCTCTCTGGCTGATACACTGGTGTGGGCATCCTAGTAAACTCAGAAGGGCCAGCCTCAGTATCAGGAATGAACTGGGTATCTGGTGATGCTGCCCTGATGTCATGTACAGGAGAAGATGGACCTTCTTCTTCTACTCTGCCTTCAGTTCTGTCTTCAGCTCTTGTTTCAGCTCTATCCTCAGTTCTTTCTTCAGAGCCCTTGATCCAACCACCAACAGTCTTTGTAATTTCCATTCGGTGCAGGCTGTGTTGGTTGAAAGTGTCCACATGTGAGAGCTTGGTAGATGCCTCCCCCTCACAGCTAACTCCAAACCTCCTAAATACTCTAGTAAGGGCCATACCATAAGGCAAGTGTGCCTTGGATCTATTCAAAGTTTCTCTCATGGCCTCTATCATAAGTGCAGGGAGGTTCAGAGGGGTCTGAGTGATGATATGAAATATGACACATACATCTCTGCCAGATAGTAGATCATGCCTACCACTCCTAGGAAAGAAGAGTTTTGTTACAATCTGATGCAGGACCCTCATCTCAATGGATAATAGCTTTGCTTCCAATTTGTTTAAATTTCCTGAAAAAGCTTCTCCTAAGATAATTCTGATCCCTTCTTCTTTAATTGGGAGTTCCATATATGAGTAACCTTCACTAGGCAACTGAAGTATATCTCCCAATATCCTAGAATCCAAGCATATGTCAATCCCCTTGACTGTTGAAGTCACTGACCCGTTTTCATAATGTAGGTTCTGGTAGAACTCTCTAACTAGATCAACATAGGTGACTTCCTTAAGGGAGCAGTAGAGTTCCCATCCTTGATTTTTGATCTTGGTAGCAAAAGTAAAGCCTTCTTTCTCAAAGAACCGAAAATCTATATTTTTCTCGGTTTCTACTTTTCTATCAAAAAAAGGATTCACACTGGGGCTTATGGAGGATTGAGAGGGACCTTGAGCAGGTAGAGTGGGAGCACTGGAAGACTGAACATGCCTTTTCTTTCGGATAATTTCCTCAGGCTCACGGATTGATTTCCTTCTTTGGGGAAGTTTCATCTTTGGAGCCATATCCAATAAAGTAGCAGACAAGAAGACTTGAATTGAGAGGAGGAGGGATCACAAGAGAGTAAAGAGGAATTTTAGTGGAGAAAAGAAGTGGATTTTGGAAGTTCGGTGAAGTGCTAGGGCACGTTCCAACCGCGCCAAGCAATGCGAGAAAGCACGAGAAATCTCTTTTCCAAGGAGGCAATTTTTGGTGGAGAGTAGGAGGGAGAATTGCCTCGAGATAAATCCTTGGATTTGGAGCAAAAAAGAGTTGGAAAGAACGGCTTTCGGAAGGAAGACGATGAGAAGATGAGTCGTCTCACAAACAGGGTTCCCGTTTAAAAAACAATGAGCCCGTGGGAAGTTTGTGGGATTTACAAGTTTGCCATTGAGTCGACTCATGGGGGTCGACTCATGAAGTTCAGAAATTCAGAAAAAATGCAAATAAATTCCAGAAAAATTCGAAATTTTGGGAAAAGAAATTTTGCTCAATGATAAGTTTTTAGAGTGATAAATCTGAGCTTTTGGGATCAGGATGGATGTTGAAATTTGAGCTCTAATCAATTCTTTGAAAATTGAGAAATTTTAGGCAAATGGATCCAGAATTCCTAGATTTCTCCTAATTTCACAGAATCTATCCTCACTAAGGGCCTTTGTAAAGATATCAGCTAATTGATTTTCAATGCAAATATATTCAAAAATTATATTTTTGTTTTGAACATGTTCTCTTATAAAATGATGTCTTATTTCAATATGTTTAGATCTTGAGTGTTGAATTGAATTTTTAGATAGATTTATGGCACTTGTGTTGTCACATCTTATTGGTGTTTCATTAAGTTTGATTCCAAAATCTTCGAGTTGTTGCTTAATCCATAAGATTTGAGCACAACAACTTCTGGCTGCAATGTATTCGGCCTCAGCCGTAGACAGTGCCATCGAATTTTGTTTCTTGCTAAACCATGAGATTAGGTTAACTCCAAGAAATTGGCAAGTTCCACTTGTGCTTTTTCTATCTAATTTGCATCCAGCAAAATCAGCATCTGAAAATCCTAATAAATTAATTTGTGAGTCCTTAGAGTACCATAACCCTAGAGTTTGTGTACCATTTAAGTATCTAAGGATTCTTTTAACAGCATTCAAATGAGATTCTTTAGGATTAGATTGATATCTAGCACATAAACAAACACTAAACATGATATCAGGCCTACTTGCAGTTAAATATAGTAATGAACCAATTATATCTCTATAGTATTTTAAGTCTACGCTTTTACCTTCATCATCCTTGTTAAGCTTACATGAGGGACTCATTGGTGTGCCAATTGGTTTGCAGTTCTCCATTCCAAATCTTTTGAGTAGTTCCTTGGTGTACTTGCTTTGGGTGATGGAGATTTCCTCTTTTGATTGTTTGATTTGGAGTCCGAGGAAGAAGGTGAGTTCTCCCATCATGCTCATCTCGAACTCTCCCTGCATAAGCTTAGCAAAGTCTTGACAAAGGGATTCATTAGTAGACCCAAAAATTATGTCATCAACATAATTTTGTATAATTAGCATATCATTTTGGTTTCTTTTAATAAATAGGGTTGTATCTACATTGCCTCTTGAGAAACCATTATTTAGTAGAAATTTGCTTAGCCTTTCATACCATGCTCTAGGTGCTTGTTTTAGACCATATAAAGCTTTATTTAATCTAAAGACATGATTGGGAAAAGCATGATTTTCAAATCCAGGGGGTTGTTCTACATATACTTCTTCAGAAATATATCCATTTAAAAATACACTTTTAACATCTATTTGAAATAGTTTGAATTTCATAAAGCAAGCATAAGCAAGTAGAAGTCTAATGGCTTCTAATCTAGCAACAGGTGCAAAGGTTTCATCAAAATTAATTCCTTCTTCTTGATTATATCCCTTAGCAACCAGTCTTGCTTTATTTCTAATTACATTTCCATGCTCATCTAATTTATTTCTAAAGACCCATTTTGTGCCAATTATTGAATAATCTTTAGGTCTTGTTACTAAGGTCCAAACATTATTTCTTTCAAATTGATTAAGTTCTTCTTGCATAGCATTAATCCAGTTATGATCATTTTCAGCTTCTTCAAAAGTTTTAGGTTCAAGTTGAGATACAAATGCACAATGATTAAGTACATCTCTAAGTGAAGAACGGATTTTTACCCCATGCATAGGATCACCAATTATTAACTCCTTAGGGTGGTTGTGAACATACCTCCATTCTTTGGGTAAGTCATTTGTACCTTGAGGTTGTTCTTGAATTTCTTCACCTTTCTCATTTTGTTTGTCTTCTTGATCCTTGTCTTCTGGAGTTGCTGAGTCTTTCAGAGTGATCTCCTTCATACCTTCTATTAGTGGATCTGCATCATCAACACCCTCATTCTTCCTTGAAGGAAGATCGTTAGATTCATCAAAGACAACATGTATGGACTCCTCAACTACTAAAGTTCTTTTGTTGAACACTCTAAATGTTTTACTAGTGGAGGAGTAACCTAGAAAGATTGCTTCATCTGATTTTGCATCAAATTTACCAAGTTTTTCTTTGCCATTATTTAATACAAAACATCGGCAACCAAAAATATGAAAATATGCAATATTTGATTTTCTTCCTTTCCAAAGTTCATAGGGGGTTTTCTTTAAAAATTATCTAATTAAAGCATGATTTAAAATGTAATATGCTGTGTTAATTGCTTCCGCCCAAAAATATTTTGGAAGGTTGCTTTCACAAACCATGGTACGGGCCATTTCTTCTAAGGTTCTGTTTTTCCTTTCAACTACCCCATTCTGTTGGGGTGTTCTAGGAGCAGAGAAGTTATGGCCAATTCCATTTTCATCACAAAGATTTTCAAAGTCATGATTTTCAAATTCTGTTCCATGATCACTTCTAATATTTTGAATTGAAAACCCTTTTTCATTAGTGACTTTTCGATGAAATTTAGTGAAAATTTGAAAAGTTTCATTTTTGTGAGCTAAAAAGAAAACCCAAGTAAAACGAGAGTAATCATCTATTATTACAAATCCATATCGTTTTCCTCCTAGACTAGTGGTTCTAGTTGGTCCAAATAAATCCATATGTAAGAGCTCTAAAGGTCTAGATGTTGAAACAGTATTTTTGGATTTAAATGATACTCTAGTTTGTTTACCTAATTGGCATGCATCACAAATTCTATCCTTTTCAAAATTCAGTTTTGGCAAACCGAGAACTAAATCTTTTTTAATTAATTTTGAGAGAGAATGCATGCTAATGTGTGCAAGTCTACGATGCCACAGCCAACTAGTCTCATTTATTTTAGCATTTAAAGAAACTAGGCATTGCATGTCTAATTTAGTTAAATCATTCAAGTCTACCATATAAACATTGCCATGCCTATGTCCTATAAATTTAATGCCATCGTTAATAGGACTCGTCACAATGCAAACAGATGATTCAAAACTTACTTTATACCCTTTATCACAGAATTAACTAATGCTAAGTAAGTTATGCTTTAAACCTTTAACTAATAAAACATTCTCAATGTATTTGGAGGGAGTGATACCAATGTTATCTATCCCGATGATCTTTCCTTTGCCATTATCTCCAAAGGTGACCATCCCTCCATCCTTAGCATCAAGCGTGATGAATTGTGATTCATCACCAGTCATGTGTCTCGAGCATCCGCTGTCAAGATACCATTTTCTGTTTCTTTCTTGGGATGCTAGACACACCTGCAAGCAAAGGTCAAGTTTCTGTCTTAGGTACCCAAGCTTTCTTGGGTCCTTTCAGGTTAGTCAGAATGGTTCCTTTTGGAACCCATATTTTCTTTGTGTTTGCATATTTGTTAATAAGACATGTGTATGATTTATGTCCTATTCTTCCACATTTAAAATAAGTAATATTTGTAGACTTGTTACTTGAATAATTTACATAAATATCCTTCAGAAATTTTTGTTTCTTCAGGGGTTTATAACCAAGTCCAGCCTTATCATATATAGCTTTCTGACTTTCAAGGATCATATTTAGTTTGTTTGAACTTAAGGTGAACTTATCTACTATAGATTTCAACTTGTTCATTTCATCCTTTAAGTTTTGATTTTCTTGAATCAAGGTGAATTTTTCAATTGAAAGATTTTCAGCTTGTTTCACTAAGGACTGATTTTCCAATTTCAGCTCTTTGTTTTTCTTTCCTAGTTTCTTTAATTCCTCAATTGAATCATAGAGAGCTTCATGCAATTCTTCAAAAGTAAATTCACTAGTGGATTCAGAAGTTACCTCATTTTCGTGTGCCATCAGGCACAGGTTGGCTTGTTCTGTTGAGGTTTCCTCGTCGGAGCTTGAGTCATCACTCGCACTCCAGGTCGCCATCATTGCCTTCTTTTTGAACTTCTTTGGACCTTTCTTCAATTGTGGACATTCGGATCTAAAATATCCTGGCTTCTTGCACTCGTAGCATATAGGGGGTTGATCTTTCTCCTTTTCTTTGCTTTGATCCCCTTTTGTGAATTTCTTTCTCATCCCCTGTTTCCTTTTTCTTAGAAACTTCTTAAATTTCCGGGTGATGAGAGCCATCTCTTCATCCTGATCTTCATCTTCAGAGTCATCCGTTTCATAATCAGGTGAAGTTGTGGATTTGAGGGTAATGGTTCTTTTCTTTTTGACTTCATCCTCTTGATGTTGCTTCATGCTAAGTTCATGAGTCATCAAGGATCCAAGAAGCTCTTCTAGAGGTAGAGTGTTCAAGTCCTTTGCTTCTTGGATGGCAGTCACCTTGGCTTCCCAAGTTCTTGGCAGTGACCTGAGAATCTTCCTTACAAGTTCACTGTTAGTATAAGATTTGCCAAGACTCTTTAAACCATTGATTATATCAGTAAAATGAGTAAACATAGCAGTTATGGACTCATCATGCTCTATTTTGAACAATTCATATTTATGTACAAGCATGTTTATTTTAGACTCTTTTACTTGATTTGTTCCCTCATGGGTTACTTCTAACCTATTCCATATTTCTTTAGCAGATGCACAAGTAGAAATGCGATTAAATTCACTTGCATCTAGTGCACAATAAAGAACATTCATGGCTTTGGCATTTAATTGTGCCAATTTCTTGTCAACCTCATCCCATTCTTTCTCGGGTTTGGTTGATTCCTCACCATCTATAATCTTGGTGGGTGTGTGAGGACCATTCACTATGATACTCCACATATCATAGTCGAGTGCTTGTATGAAAATCTTCATCCGAGATTTCCAATAGGTGTAATTAGACCCATTAAAAAGTGAAGGTCGGTTTGTTGATTGCCCCTCGGCTAGAGAAGTACCAACATGGGTTGCCATAGATCTTTGGCTCTTTGATTATTAGATCAAAGAAGGGCTAGAGCACCGGCTCTGATACCACTTGTTGCCCAGCTATGCAACCCAAGAGGGAGGGGTGAATTGGGTTTCTAAAAATTTTAAGCCCAACAGATTACTTATGAAGAACAAAGCAAAGACTTTAATTCAATATTAATTACCTAAAGCAGGAATGCAAGAATATAATAAAGAAATAAAGTGAAGCGATAAAGCACACCACAAACACAAGGATTTATAGTGGTTCGGTGCTAACCTTGCACCTACTTCCACTCCCCAAGATCCTACTTGGGAATTTCAATCCACTATCCTTTGTATTCAACCCGAATACAAAACGTCGGAAACTCCGACACTAGCTATCCCAAGCTAGATCACTTATTTTCTGGGTACAAGTAAACCCAAAACACTCCGATTTCAGGTTCGGATCAACCTTTCCTTGTTTTGGAAATCCTCCAAAAATAAGAACAAAAACTCACAAAGAGTTAGAAAATTTTGAGCACAGATTAATACAATAACAGCTCCTTAAATGAGCGAATATAACAATAAAAGCTTTACTCAAATGAAGAACCCCTTTTTCGGATTTTCTCAAAGTGGATGAACGCTTGAATGCTTGAGAAGAGGTTGATTGTTGATTGAAGATCTCTTGAATGCTTTGAACGATCTCTAGATCAAGGTTGAAACAATAGGCGTGAAGAATTCTCTCCTTGAAAGCTCTTGCTTTTCTCTTTCACACTCTCTCTGGTATATTGTGGATCCTCTCTCTTTTTCTTTTTGGATTTTTCGTTGATCTCAGGCTTTTTCGTGCAGATTTCGGATCCTCTCTTCTGTTCTTCTCATTTTTGATTTCACGTTTGATCCGCTATTTAATCTGCAATTTCTTTCACCATTTTAAGCATTTTGTAGCATTAGAATCAAGAGAAAACAATTTAGGTAGATAAAGAGCCGTTAGAGCAATTTTAGGAAGCATAAATGGCAATTAAAATGGGCAAAAAAATAGCCGTTGCTGATATTTTCCGTCGCAGGGGTCGACTCATGAGTCGACTCATGCATTAGGAGTCGACTCATGAGTCGACTTCTGTTGCACAGACCAGAAGGTCTGATTTCTGGATTTTTCGGCTCAAATCAGCAGAGGTCGACTCATGAGTCGACTCATGCCTTGTGGGTCGACTCATGAGTCGACTCACAGGTCGTGCCAAGTCAAAAATCCAGCGTGCCATGGGAATTTTTTGCGTGCCAATCAGCTCACAGTGCCATGAGTTGACTCATGAGTCGACTCATGCACTTCAAACCTTCATAACTTCAAAAATATAAGTCCAAATATAATAAAATTTTCACCAATAATTTACAAATCATTTGTTCTATCAAATGATACTATCAAATCAGGATTTTAGTAAAATTATGATTTTGCCCTTGAAGAGCATAAGGACTTTTTCATTTTAAAATTATTTGTATCCCTTCAATCTGCTTTGTAATCATCAAAATCAATCTAGGAGCAACAAATAGAATCCTCTCGTGCTCTAATACGATCTTCAACTTTCGATACCAGCTATCGAAGTTGAGTCTGATAAGCTTGTCGCTGTCCAACAGTATACAAAGGGATAGTGTGTTGGCCATAACTGAAAGGAAAGACACAAGCCTATTAGTATATGAATTACTTTTTAATCCCAAAGATATAGACTTTAGTCTAAAGATTCTCTCACTATTTTTACGAATTGATAGCCTCTATCTCCAACTCAAAGAATTACATTAATTCTTTAGTGGATACTAGAATCCACACAGACTGCATTTGGACTTGAGTATAGCTCGGCCAACTCTAGTGCATCCATGGGTAAGTTCATAACTAATTATTTTTTCAAATAACTTTTAGCAATTAGGTTTTGCCCCACGCATCTCTTCAGCAAGCGTGTGGCGCCTCCACTAAAAATTCTAGTTAGATCCAATCATTAACATGACAACACCAAGTGCATCCAACAAATGGATGTCCAGACCCGAGTGTGGCTTGAACAACCTAAGCATTGATCTAAAAGTACATCATAATGGTTATATGATGAATGACAATTCTAATACGTAATAGACATCAGGCATGTGGTTCCTTCAATATCTATTTAAAATATTAGATTCAGTATCATGCACCTTAATAGGAGGCTATGAACAAGTTATCCCATAACTGTATCATTTTATGAACCTAATAATTTAGAAGATTTAATTTCATTGATCTAAGAATAAGAGAAGAAGTTGATCTATAAGCTACAAATCTTCCTACTGACTTCATCAAGTCATGTAGGAGATTAGACACAAGCTAGTCTAAAGACACCTATATCACTCACACTGATTAACCTTGATGGCATGGGTCTGCACGAAATGACTAGTGACCTAATCAAAACATAATCTATCATGTTGGCTAGGTAAGTAAGATCAGTGGGAGGGATGGGCCCTTAACTCCTCGTAGATGCATCTAGGTGAGTAGCTCCTAATTAAAAATTACTTGATTGAATCTGCCAAACTTACCTTAAATACCAACTAGTTAATTAGTTTTAATTTGGTCCATCAAAAGATTTTGGCTTAACCGCGAAGCCATTATCATGGTCCATTTATTAACGTCAAAACCATAGACTTGATCAAACTTCAACTATTGAGATTGATCTAGAAAAATTTTAACCTAATCTAATTCAATACTTGATTAGATTTAATCAATTTATGTACTTGATTCATATGTGTTTCTAACCTTAGGTTTAACCCATTAGAAGGATCTGATTCAAGCTAACCCTTTATCCATCATTTTATGTGGTATCTTAATGATTTTCAATTCTCAAATCTAGATCATTCAAAGCATAATTCAAAATTAAGTGTGTCAAACGTATATTTCAGTCTGTAAAACTATTCTATCAAAGTTTTAGATGAAGCATACTATATATTTTAATTCATGAAAATAAATTTTTATAATATATTTAATAATTAAACATGCATAGATATGATCTAAACTTCATGCATACATCTCATGCATTATGACAACTTTTAGATCAATATCGATTACATCTTATATAACATACTATTCAGATTTAAAATAATTTTATATCTAAATTTTATCTTATTGTAATGAATCATAATTCACTTTAGATCTAATATATATATTTATGATTAAAATAATATATAAAAATTTATTCACTTTTTTTCTTCATAAAATCGGATCACAATGACACCCCTACACGCTATAAGAGAACCCATCGAATAGGCAAAAGAGAGATTAATCTCTTCGATCTCTTATGATCAAATGGTCTAGTGATCTCATCAATACGAGTATTAAGCTACTAAGATCTAAAATCTAATTTTATATGTAATCACATCAACATACAATAATTGATAAAATAATTTATGTCATGAACATATTCTTGATCTTATCAATCATGTTCTTCATCTAATCTAATTAGATTTAATGCATCATATACATCATATCAGATTTGAAATATATCTTATACTGATTATAAAATATTAATTTTAAATTTGATATCATATAAAAAATTAATTAGATACAAACATGAATGCATAAGGATTAAATTTTTGATTAAATCTATTTCTGTGTAGTACTAAATTTCGTTAGTGTTAAATTTAAACATCCATCAAAATGAATCTAATTCAAATCTAAAATAAGTCTCACTTTTTAATGAAAATAATAATATTAAAATTTTATTAAAATAAATTTTAAATAAATTTTAAATCATATTGTTATTCCAACAAAAATTCAGCAATAACAAAATTCTATTATAACAAACTTATAACAACCTTAATCAACCATTGATTAGGTTCATCTAATCCAATCAGATCAAAAATTTTATTTAAATAGATTTAAATTAGATTTAATATCTAACATAAAATTCTAATCACATACAATATATAAATAATTTAAAAAAATTCAGTTATGTATGCATGAATCAAAAACCTGCTCTGGTACCAATTGAAAGGAAGGAAAACTATTTTTCTTTGGATAGCCCAGGTTGCATCTAAAAATTTTTTACAAATCTAAATGAATAAGGATCAAATCCTTACCTAAATAATAGCAAAACTGAAGATCAAATCTCTAAAATATAGAATCAACCTTCATGGAGGCCTGAAAGTACAGACCCTCTACTTCGCATGCACGCCAGACAATACAGAAAAGCAAGATGAACTCCGATCAAATCACCTTCGTAATCCAACTAAACGAGAAAGGAGAGGTGCTGGTGTGACACCTCACACCAGCAAGGGGGATGCCCAAGGGAGGGCCCATGGCAAGGAGGAAGAGGGCAACAAGCAAGGGGAGATGCCAAGGGAAAAGCTACGCCCACTTCTCATGCCTCTCTCTCTCTCTCTTGTCTCAATCTGATTGCTATTTGATTTCTATGCATCCATAGGTAGAGACACTCTATTTATAAATGATTTCTATAACCCAATAAGTATAGGACTTCTAATTCAAATATGCTTGAAATCAGTTCAATACTCATGAAAGAATGACTCTTATATGAGATACAATTGGAACCATATAAGGTGCCCACAATGCACTCATTCCCACACCCACATAGGACGTCCACAACCAGCATCATACCAAGTGCTAGTCGGCCCAAGGGAGAAGAGAATCTTAGTATAAGTAGGACTCAAAATATCTCATCCAAAAAGGATCCGATTTGAATCCGATTCAAAGCTGGTTCGAAATAATTTCGAAAGACCGCCAATCCCAAACACTTTAAGACTTTTGTATCAAGTCTAACTTAAATTTTAAATCCAATTAAGTCTAATTAATTCAGATCTAATCTAAAATTAATCAGCACTTAAATTCAATCTCTCATAGGCTCTGTAGGGTATAAAATAACCCCAGCCAAAGTTCGTAAGAGGCCAACCCTCCCAGGACTCTTCCGGCTTCCGACCTTGTGCGGCATCTTTTTGAACTCCCCCGACCGTCCGAGCTTCCACAGTACCATCCGAACTCCTCCAGCAGTCGACCTTCCACAGTGTCCTCCAGATTTCTCCAACGGACGAACTCCTATCATACCCTCCAGACTTCTCCAATAATGAGCTCTTTCAGTCGTCTATCGGACTGCTCTAAATGCTCTCTGGGCTTCACTATCAGCCGATTTTCTACAGTGATCGACTACTCTCCGAATCTCTTTCAGACTTCCTCCTGTCACGATCGACTTTACTCCGAGCTTCTTCCGAACTTCGTCAATGTCCAGACCTCTCCAGCAGCAGGACTTCTACAGTAACCATACTCCATCCAAGTTTCTACAGTGGTTGATCGCCTTCCGAATTTCATCCGAGCTTCTACAGTAAGCGAATTCTGTCTGAACTTCTATTACAAGCAGACTTCAGCCGAGCTTCTACAATAAGCAGTCTCCATCTGGGCTTCCACAGCAACCGATCTCCATTCGAGCTTCTACAGTAAGAGACCTCCTTTTGGACTTCTGCAAGAACCGAACTCCGTCCGAACTTCTATAGCGGATGGATTCCAGATGAACTTCTATAATGGACGGACTCCAGCAGTCGAATTTCTACAGTGACCGACTATCTCTGGTGTCTTTCATACCTCTCTAGCCATCAACCTTCAACATTGCCAACCGGACTTCAATAATGCCAACTAGACCCCTCCAACGGACAAATTCCCTTCGGACCCCTCCAGCGGTCGACCTTTCACAGTGTCCTCCAGACTTCTCCAGTGAACGAACTTTCACAATGCCTTCCAAACTCTTCTATCGATCAACCTTCTATAGTGCCTCCTGAATTTCGCTATCGGTCGACCTTCTGTCGGATTCCTCATGCAATCGAACCTCTCCAGTGGGCAGTCTTCAGACAAGCTTCTACATCAGATAAATTTCAGACGGACTTCTCTAGCAACCGGACTCCAGCCGAATTTCTCCAACAGAAATTTTTCGTCCGGGCTTCTACAGCAGATGACTTTCATTTGCAGCATCAACGCCTAAGGCACCCAACAACAGTTAACCCGTCAGCAACCTCAAAAACATCCGAGCTTCTCTTAGATTGCTGAGACAGAGAGCTATTTCACTCCACCAGACATCCCAACCGAGCTTCAACCGTCCGGTCCAAACTCTCCGGCAAGTCACGACAACGGACACCACTCCACTTTCTGTAACAAACTCCACGTGGCCCCACCACTCTCCGACAAGTCGCAACAATGGACACCACTACTCTCCGTAACAAACTCCACGTGGCCCCGAATGGCCCACTACCAGGCAGTTACGGACGTCGCTGTCAATCGGTTACGCTCTTTCGTCTATAAAAGAGACCCTCCAGATATGTTCTCCTCTAAGCTCTATCTCTAAACTCTACTAATATCCCATTTGAGTGCTCCATTTCTATTGAAGTAGAGTACTGACTTGAGTGTCGGTGGGTCTTGCTGGAGCACCCCCAACTCCGATTTAGACTTCCCTTGCAGGTCCCGACGGTGGTCGTGATCCCCTCGACTCCAGCTTCATCCGACATCGATGGAATTCTGTACCAACATAATTGATGCTAGAGGAAGGGCTGTGTCTTCACAGGACCTTTATTCTTAAAGGAGTACTCAGCGGGACTGTCTCCGGTCATCTTCTTCGACATCTTCTTCTTCTCTCCAGCCAGATCCCAACGTGATGCCTCCCCGAAAGGCATCCACCAGGCAATCTATGGCCTCCATGGCCAAATCCCAGCAAGATCCGCCAGCTCCAGCCTTGTCTCCAATTTTCTAGGCTCCTCCTCCTCTGGCAACGGCAGTCGGCATGGAGCAGTTTGACCTGCTGGTTCAACAGGTCAGGGGCCTCATCGAAACAGTGCAGGCCATACAGCAGCAGCAGCAGCAGCTGCAGGCATCTGTGCGGCTGGAAAGAGCATCGTCGGAGTTCCAGAATCCGACGATCGGGCGGCCCACTTGGGCCAATCGCCCTGTATCCCCCAGAAAGGGAAAGCAGAGGGTGGAGAGCCCTCTATCTGATCACGATTCCACCCCCGGAGGATCCCTACCTCCATTCTGCTAGAAGATCCTCGAGATTCGTGATCGAGAAGATCTCCTGGATCAAAGGTTTCAAGAGATGAACTAGCAGATCGAAGAGCTCCGTCATGCTCCCCCTGCTTACGGTGAGGATATCTGTACTGACCCGCCTTTTTCTCAAAAGATTATGCAGGAATTAATCCCGTCGAACTTCAAGCTCCTCTAATTTGAGAGCTACGACGGGACCTCAAATCTGGTTGACCACCTGGAGGTCTTCTAGACAATGATGCTGTTCCATGGCGCGCCAAATGCCATCCTGTGCCGAGCTTTCCCATCTACCTTGAAGGGAGCAGCAAGAAATTGATACTCAGCATTGAAGCCGGGTACTATCTTCTTCCTTGATCAAATGAGCCATCAGTTTGCGGCTCATTTCGCCAGCAGCCGACGTCCCTGGAGAAGTTCGGAGTCCCTCATCAACATCAAGCAAAAGGAGGGAGAGTCCATCCGAACTTATATCAACCATTTTAATGCTGCCACATTGGAGGTCTGAAACTTGGACCAATCAGTTGTAATGGCCGCCCTGAAGAGTAATCTTCAAAAGAATGACCTTCTATTTTTCCTGAAAAAGAAGTATCCCGGGGACTTCGCTGATTTGCTGGCTCGGATTGAAGGATATGCCTGAGCAGAGGAAGCCTTCAAGCTGAAGGATGCGAAGGCCGTGAAGGAGCAGCAGGCCGGTGACTCCAGCAAGCCCGCAGCTGAAAAAGGGCCAAGTGAAGCTCGATCACATTCTCGAACTTCCTTCGGACACAAGCATGTCCGAACTCTTCCTCGAGCTCGTAGGCAGAGAAGCCCAGACTGCAGAGTTCGACGGAGCTCTCCCCCAGGAAGATTCCACAGCTACACCCCTCTCGATGCTCCAAAAACTCAAGTGCTGATGGAGATCAGGGAGCAGTTGCCAAGGCCGAAAAAGATGCGCACACACCCTGAGAAGCGCAACCCTAACAAGTTCTGCCTCTATCATTGTGACCACGATCACAATATGAAGGAGTGTATTCAGCTCCGAGACGAGATCGAGGAGCTCATCAGATGAGGTCGGCTCAACAAATTCATCCGACACTGGCCTAAAGGTAAGAAAGATCGACCGAGGGCCCTACTATAACTAGAGCCGCCAAGAAAGGAAGAACAGCCTGAAGATCGACCTCCGATCAGGATCATCAACACCATCTCTGGAGGACCCCAACGGGGAGCAACCGGTGGATCGACTGGATCGTCCAAGCGACAGAGGACTGAAGAATCTATAACCTTCACTGAAGAAGATGCTCAGGAGATTCAGTTCTCCCATAATGATGTGATTGTAGTTTCTTTAAATATTGCTGACTATGATGTATGCCGCATTCTTGTTGATAATGGAAGCTCGATCGATATTTTATTTTATGATGCATTCTCAAAGATGTCCATTCCGGATGATCGATTAGGGCCGATAAGCTCCCCATTGGTAGGGTTCACTGGCAATGCTGTGCCAGTGGAAGGAGTAATAACTTTGATCGTAGTTACAGGTCGGTGCCCGAAACAATCTAGAGCGCAAGTGGATTTTTTGGTAGTAAGGGCACCGTCTGCCTACAACGCAATACTCGACCGACCTAGCCTCAATGCCCTCTGAGCTGTGGTATCGACCTACCATTTGAAGTTAAAATTTTCTACAAGCCAAGGGGTCGGAGAGGTCAGAGGAGATCAAGTCCTGGCAAGACACTGCTATAACATAGCCTTACAAAGAAATGGTCAGTCTGACCCCTGTCCGGTTGATAGATTAGACACCCGCGATGACCTTGCTGAAGAACAGGGTGAGCCAATTGAAGATCTTGTCTCAATTCCTTTGAACGATGGGAATGAAGAGCACGTGGTGAAGATCGGCTCCAACCTGGGAGAAGAGGTATGGACACAGCTCATCAATTTTCTACAAAAGAATGAGGATGTTTTTGCTTAGATTTCGACAGACATATCGGGGATTGATGCGAAAGTCATGGAACACCATCTAGCTGTTGATCCCAAACATCGGCCGATGAAGAAAAAAATTCGAGGTCATGCACTGAAAAGGCAGAAAGCAATAGCTAAGGAAGTTGATAAACTCCTGAAAGCTGGATTCATCAGAGAAGTCAACTATCCGAACTAGGTCTCCAATGTAATTCTCGTCAAGAAGGTGAACGGCAAGTGGAGGATGTGTATAGACTTCAAAAAGCTAAACAAAGCCTGTCCGAAGGACAGTTACCCTCTGCCCAGAATTGACCAATTAGTGGATGCAATCTCAGGCCACGAGCTTCTCACTTTCATGGATGCATTCTCCGTCTACAATCAAATCAGGATGGCACCAAAGGATGAAGAAAAGACTGCTTTTATCACTGACCGTAGTCTTTACTATAACAAGGTCATGCCTTTTGGCCTCAAAAATGCAGGGGCGACCTATCAACGACTGGTGAACAAGATCTTCAAAGAGCAGATCGGCCGCAACATAGAGGTCTACGTGGACGACATGCTTGTAAAAAGTAAATCTTCAATGAACCACATCGCCGACCATGAGGAGACCTTCAGCGTCCTCCGAAAATATAAGATGAAGCTGAACCCAACCAAGTGCACTTTTGGAGTAACCTCAGAAAAATTCTTGGGCTTTATGGTATCGAGGCATGGAATCGAAGTAAATTCAGAAAAAATTCGTGCCATCCAGAAAATGATCGTCCCGAAGTTAATAAAGGAAGTTCAACGCCTTATTGGGAGAGTAGCAGCTCTGAATCACTTCGTCTCAAGGTCGGCCGAATGGTGCCTACCTTTCTTTCAGACTCTCAAACAATCGAAGAACTTCTGTTGGACCACTGGATGTCAGCAAGCATTTGAAGAATTGAAGAACTACCTCGGCTCACCTCCGCTATTGGCAAAGCCCGAATCTGGAAAGGAGTTATTCCTGTATCTGGCGATCTCCCCTGTGGCTCTCACAGCAGTTCTAGTTAAGGAAGAAGTAAAAATTTAACGGCCAATCTACTACATAAGTCGAGTATTGAGAGACATCGAAACCAGGTACACTAAGTTAGAGAAACTAACTTATGCTCTGTTGATTGCAGCCCGAAGGCTCCGACCTTACTTTCAAGGGCACCCCATAATACTGCTCACCGACCAACCGATTAAGGCAGTTCTGCATCGAGCGGATGCTTCCGGAAGGATAGGGAAATGGGCGATCTAGCTCATAGAATTTGACATCAACTATCGACCTCGACCGATGATAAAAGCTCAGATATTAGCAGACTTCATAGTGGAATGCACTATCTTGGAAGAAGTCGAATTTGAACGAGGTAAAGCTGACAACCCAGGGCTCCAACCAAACTCCCCTTTGGAAAGAACGGATCTGCCTGATGGTTTTTAGGCCCTCTATGTGGATGGTTCCTCCAACATGTCAGGCACGGGTGCGGACCTGATCTTGGTCAATCCGAAAGGAATTATCACAGAGTACGCGCTACGCTTCGAATTTTCTGCGATAAATAATGGAGCTGAATATGAAGCTCTGATTGCAGGACTGAAGATCGCTAAAGAATTAGAAGTAGATCGGCTTCAAGTCTACAGTGACTCTCAATTGGTGGTGGGACAAGTCAGCAAAAACTATGAAGTTCGGGAGGACAGTATAGCCAAGTATCTCGAAAAGATAAAAGAGATCATCCCTACCTTTGGCAACTTTGACATCAAGCAGATTCTAAGAGCAGAAAATACCAGGGCCGATCTTCTCTCCAAGTTGGCTACACTGGCTCCGGCTGAACTACCCAAGGAAGTCTTCTTCGAAGTTCTGAAATATCTAAGTACGGAAGAACCGCAGCTTGTAATGGAGATCAGCCATGAACCTAGCTGGATTGACCCACTGGTTGCATACCTCAAAGACGGGATTCTTCCTCATGATGCAAAAGAAGTTCGGAAGCTTAGAAACCAGGCCTCCCGATATATCTTTTATGAGAGCAAGCTGTACAAGAGGTTGTACTCTTTGCCCCTCCTAAAATGCCTCTGGCCTTCTGAAGCCGACTTTGCCTTGTGAGAAGTACATGAAGGAGTCTGCGGAAGTCACCTGGGGGCCCGATCTTTATCCCACAAACTGCTCCGACAAGGTTATTACTGGCTTACAATGTATCATGACTCTATTGAATATGTCAGAAAGTGTGATCGATGTCAGAAATATATGAATATCCAAAGACAGCCCGCCTCCGAACTTACACCTTTGAGTGCCCCATGGCCGTTTGCACAATGGGGGATGGATATCCTTAGACCTTTTCCCGTGGCGTCCGGGCAGTGGAAGTTCCTCCTGGTGGCCATTGACTACTTTACCAAGTGGGTCAAAGTCGAACCTTTGGCAAAAGTCACAGAAGCTAAAGTGTAGGACTTCATCTGGAAGTCAATCGTTTGTAGGTTCGGCTTACCCAGAACTCTCATTACTGATAATGGGCGACAATTTGCTGGAGCAAGATTTGCTGAATTTTGTGATGACTTAAACATTTCCCATAACTTCATGTTAGTAGCCCATCCACAGGCAAACAGTGAAGCTGAGGTGACCAACAGGACTCTGTTGCAAGGAATCAAGACAAGACTTGAAAAAGCAAAGGAAACATGGGCAGACGAGCTTTATCATATATTATGAGCATATCGAACTACCCAAAGACTGCCCACGGAGGAGACCCCCTTTGCCTTAGCCTTCAGAACAGAAGACGTTATCCCGATTGAACTCAAGCTTCCATTGGCGCGAGTCATGGCATTCAACTTGCAGTGCAACTCATAAGATCTCAAGGCCAACCTCGACTTGTTAGAAGAAAAGCGAGAGATAACTCAAGTTTGGATGGCAGCCTACAAGCAGAAAGTAGCCCGCTTGTTGCCCAGCTATGCAACCCAAGAGGGGGGTGAATTAGGTTTCTAAAAAATTTAAGCTTAACTTATGTCTTATGAAAAATATTTAACAATAGCTAAATAAATAAGAAGAGTATAGTTGATTCAAAGCTAAAGATTAAATGCAAGAATGCAAATGAATAAGAAAGTTCTAAAGTAGAGCAATTAGGCACAACACAAATAAAAAGATTTATAGTAGTTCGGTGCCAACCTTGCACCTACATCCACTCCCCAAGCTCCTACTTGAAAATTCCAATCCACTAACTTGTATTCAACCTGAATACAAACGTCGAAAACTCTGACTCTAGCTATCCCAAGCTAGTCCACTTATTTTTCGGGTACAATCCAACCCAATACACTCCGATTCAAAGTTCGGATCAATTTTTCCTTATTTTGGAACCCTTCCAAAACAAAAATAATAACTCAAACAAAGTATAACAATGAATAGCACAAATAAGTACAAAGGAAGCTCCTTTAATGAGCGAATGAGACATTAAATACACTTTACTCAAAGAAAAGAAGGCTCTTTTTGATTTCCTCAAGGTGGTTGGAGATTTGAATGTGCACTTGAGGAGTTGGTGAGCTTGGATTAAAGGCTTCTTGAATGCTTTGAGTGAGCTCTTGCTTAGGGCTGAAAAGTTTGCTTGAAATCCCCTTTTCAAAATTTTTCTTTTTGATTCTCTTTGATGATTCCCACCTTTTTGTCCCTTTTATAGCTTTAAGAAATGGTGGAGAACAATCTGGGCTGAAATAGAACCGTTAGACCACATTAAATGAGCATTAAAAGCACTTAAAATGGGTTAAAAATTAGCCATTGTGGAACAATCCCGTCACAGGGGTCGACTCATGGGTCGACTCATGCTCATGGATCGACTCATGCTCATGGGTCGACCTCTGTGGAAAAACAGCAGAAGACAAGGTTCTATAATTTTTGGCCTAAAAACAGCAGAGGTCGACTCATGGATCGACTCATGCCTTGGGGGTCGACTCATGGGTCGACTCACAGGGTATGCCAAGCCTGTGTCGGCCAAAAAGTGTGTGTGCCAATCAGCTCATGTGCCATGAGTTGACTCATGGGTCGACTCATGTTTTTCAAACATGCATATCTTTCAAAATATAAGTCCAAAAATAATAAAATTTTCACCAATGGATCACAAATCTTTTGTTCTATCACTTGATGCTTTTAAATCAGGATTTGATAAAATTATGATTTTGTCCTTGAAAAGCAATAAGTCTTTTTCAAGCGAAAATCATTAGTACCCTTTCAAATGCTTTGTAATCATCAAAATCAATCCAAGAAGCAACAATCTCCCCCTTTTTGATGATGACAAAATACTTGTGCAAAAGCATATATATGAAATAATGAGCATGAATTTCAAAGGAATGAAATACATTATAGGTAGTTTGAAGATAAATAGAAAATTTGCTACCAACCTAAAAATTACTTATAAGTGCATTTGCTTGAAAAGAAGATTGATTCTTTTGGCATGTGATACATGTGCCCATTTGCTTGTGTTGCTCATTTGCCTAACAATTTATCTATTGCTTAATAATTTGAAAATTTGCTCATTTGATTATGTAATTTTGGTATCAGAGCAAAAAAAAATTTTTGTTATCAGAGCAAAGCAGAATTTACCTAAGAATGTTGATCTTTGCTCATTTGAAGATATCTCATTTGCTCATTTGCTTATTTTTCTATTGCTTAACATCTTGAAAATTTGCTCATTTGATTATTTAATTTTGGTACCAGAGCATGTCTAAGAATTAATTTTAAAGTTTGCTCATTTGCTTTTACTTAACAATTAACTCAACTTGCTTTTGATTCTATAATTTCTCCCCCTTTTTGACAGCATCAACAAAAATTGTTTACTCCCCCTTTTTCTTTGAATATATTTTCTCTTTTTCTTTCTTTTGATGGAATTAATTTTACTAATGTTACTTCGTTAGCTTCTTTTACTAACATTAATTTTACTAATTGCGTATTGTTTTACTCCCCCTGAATACAGTAGTCATAAAAAAAATATACCATTGGATATCAAGGATATGAAATAGCATGCACATAATTGAAAGTAACTCAATTTGAAGGTTATACATTAAAAGTCAAAGAGTAGATATATATATAAAATCAAAAAGTGACTGATACCATAGTTGTTCCAATACATATACCAAAATATAAAAGTCAATCAGTCAACATCATTACATGGCCCAAAAGATAGATCCTAGAAAGAGACTAAAGATAAGACTAACACCAAGGATCTAGTAGAGCTCATGACTGGATGGATCAGAGTCAGATGTATCGGAGATGGGGTGAGGAGATGAAGGATCACGACCAAGGACTCATCCTCTACCTCATCTGCCTCTGCCACGAGTGGAGGTGCTGGCACGAGTGGACAGGCGAGATGATCCTGAAGGCTGAGAAGCAACAGACTGAACTGCAAGAGAGAGTCTGATGGTGTCCAGAAGGTTCAGAGCTCTCGAAACAGACTGTAGCAGTACAGTGAACTGGGTGGATGTATGCTCACTAAAGCCTCTGATCTCTCTCCTCAGAAAATCAAATCCACTCTCCAAAACTCCTCTAAGTCTGGCTGCCTCCATAGATAGGTCTGAGACCTCAGTGGTGCACTCCTGTGGCTGTGGATGTGCCAGAGCTAACACTTACCCCTGCAAGTCAAGTACTCTCCCAGTCAGTCTCAATATGTAACCCTCAAGCTGCTGAATGCAAACTGACTGATCTGAAATCATCTGGAAGACAGTGGAGATGTGGGGGATCAAAGTCTGATCAGATGCATCAAGTGATGTGGATCCCGGTGCAAAAGCTGAAGTGCCCCACTGTCGAGAAAGTAGGGAGGCCACACGCTGAGAGATCATCTCTATCTGGTCATCGCCAATCTGATCTCTGAGGGAAGTGCTCTGCTGTCTGGCTGCTGGACAGGAGTGTGCCTTCTAGTAGACTCTGAAGGACCAGCCTCGGGATCTGAAACAAACTGAATGTCTGGCGATGCCGCCCTGAAATCATGGAGAGGTGATGAAGGACCTTCTTCCTCAGCTCTGTCCTCAACTCTTTCTTCTGCACCCTTAATCCAACCACCATCAGTCCTAGTAAATCCCATGCGGTGCAAAGTATGTTGGTTGATGGTGTCAGAGTGAGAGAGCCTAGCTGATGCCTCCCCCTCAAAACTAACTCCAAACCTCCTGAATACTAAAGTGAGGGCCATACCGAAAGGCAGATGTGCCTTGGATCTATTCAGGGTTTTCCTCATAGCTTCTATCATTAATGCAGGGAGGTTTAGGGGGGTTTGGGTAATCACATGAAACATGATGCAGATGTCTCGGCCTGAAAGGAGGTCATGTCTACCACTTCTAGGGAAGAAAAGCTTTGTTACCAATTGATGTAGAATCCTCATTTCAATGGACAGGATCTTGGCTTCTAGTTTATTTAGGCTTCCCGAGTAGGTTCTTCCTAAAATCACATTAATTCCTTCTTCCTTGACTGGGAGTTCCATGTTTAAGTATCCCTCACAGGGCAAATGAAGAATCTCTCCCAAAATTACAGGATCTAAACAGATATCAATACCCTTAACAGTGGATGTTACTGTTCCATTGCCATAGCACAAGTTCAGATAAAATTTCCTAACCAAATCCACATAGGTAACTTCTTTAAGTGAACAGTAAAATCCCCAACCTTGATTTTTGATTTTTGAACCAATGGAGAACCCCTCTTTTTCAAAAAATCTGAAGTCTATATTTTTCTCGGGTTCTACCTTTCTAACAGATAAGAAAATTTTACTGGGGCTTAATGGAAACTGAGAAGAACCTGGAGCAGATGCTGAAGCAGGAATAGAAGCAGAAGAGGTCTGAGAAGCTTGTCTTTTCCTACGCACGCCCTCTTCCAACTCACGGACCGACTTCCTTCTTTGTGGGAGCTTCATTTTTGGAGCCATTTTCACCACCAGAGCAAGCAAGGAGACTTGGGCGATCAAATGTGTGAGGAGATAGAGGGTTATTAGGGGATGGATAGGAATTTTTGGAGAAGAGAAACCCCGATTTGGAGGAGAAGGGTAGGAGCTAGGGCACACTCCAACCGCTCCAATCAAGGGAGAAAAATGGGAATAGCTCGGTTCCCAAGGGGCGATTTGAGGTGGAGGGGTGATGGGAGAAAGATCTTGGGGGTAGACCTTGGATTTGGAGAGGAAGAAGAAGAGGACTTTGGGTTTTGGAGGGAGGAAGACGAAGATGGAGTGGGTCGGCTCATGAATGAGGTTTTAATCAAAAAGGAGAGGAACTCGTGGGGTTTTGGCCGAAAATTGCAAGTATGCCATTGGGTCGACCCTAGGGGGTCGACTCATGGTTCACAGAATTTCAAGAAAATGATGAACAAATTCTGAAAAAATTCTAAACTCTAGGAGAAGGATATTTGCTCTATGAACAGTTATGAGAATAATAATTTTGAGCTTTTAGGTCCAAGAGAAATGATGGGAATTGAGTTCAAAGAATTTTTTACATTTATTCTTTGGAATCAGAGAGATATTTAAGCAGATGGATCAAGAATTCCTAGTTCTCTTCTAATTTCACAGAATCTATCTTCACTTAGGGCCTTTGTAAAGATGTCAGCTAATTATTTTTCAGTACCAATATAGTCAAGAATTATATCTTTATTTTGAACATATTCTCTTATAAAATGATGTCTGATTTCAATATGTTTAGACCTAGAATGCTGAATTGAATTTTTAGTAAGATTTATGGCACTAGTGTTATCACATCTTATGGGTATTTCATTAAGTTTGATACCAAAATCTTCGAGTTGTTGCTTAATCCACAAGATTTGAGCACAACAACTTTCGGCTGCAATGTATTCGGCCTCGGCCGTAGACAGTGCTACCGAATTTTATTTCTTGCTAAATCAGGAGATTAGGTTAACTCCAAGAAATTGACAAGTTTCACTTGTGCTTTTTCTATCTAATCTACATCCAGCAAAATCAGCATCTGAATATCCTATTAAATCAATTAATGAGTCCTTAGAGTACCATAATCCTAGAGTTTGAGTACCATTCAAATATCTAAGGATTCTTTTAACAGCATTCAAGTGAGATTCTTTAGGATTAGATTGAAATCGAGCACAAAGACAAACACTAAACATGATATCAGGTCTACTTGCAGTTAAATATAGTAGAGAGCCAATCATACCTCTATAATATTTTAAATCTATACTTTTACCTTCTTTATCCTTGTCAAGCTTACATGAAGGGCTCATGGGTGTGCCAATTGCTTTTGAGTTCTCCATTCCAAATCTTTTGAGTAATTCCCCTGTGTACTTGCTTTGGGTGATGGAGATTCCTTCCTTTGTTTGTTTAATTTGGAGTCCGAGGAAGAATGTAAGTTCTCCCATCATGCTCATCTCGAACTCCCCCTGCATGAGCTTAGCAAAATCTTGACAAAGAGATTCATTAGTAGACCCAAAAATAATGTCATCAATATATATTTGTATAACTAATATATCATCTTGATTTCTTTTAATGAAAAGGATTGTGTCTACATTGCCTCTTGAAAAATTATTATTTAGTAAAAATTTACTTAGCCTATCATACCAAGCCCTGGGTGCTTGTTTCAAACTATATAAAGCTTTATTTAATTTAAAAACATGATTAGGAAAAGCATGATTTTCAAAACCTGAGGGTTGTTCTACATAGACTTCTTCAACAATATATCCATTCAAAAATATACTTTTGACATCCATCTGAAATAATTTAAATTTCATAAAGCAAGCATATACAAGTAGAAGTCTAATGGCCTCTAATCTAGCAACAGATGCAAAGGTCTCATCAAAATCAATTTCTTCTTCTTGATTATAACCTTTAGCAACCAATCTTGCTTTATTTCTTATTATATTTCCATGTTCATCTAATTTATTCCTAAAAATCTATTTTGTGCCAATTATTGAATAATTTTTAAGTCTTGATACTAAAGTTCATACATTATTTCTTTCAAATTGATTAAGTTTCTCTTGCATTGCATTAATCCAATTATAATCATTTTCAGCTTTTTCAATAGTTTTAGGTTCAAGATGAGAGACAAAAGCACAATGATTAAATATATCTTTAAGTGAAGAATGAGTTCTTACCCCATGCATAGGATCACCAATAATTAGCTCCTTAGGGTGATTGTGAACATACCTCTATTCTTTGGATAGGTCATTTGTACCTTGAGGTTGTTCTTGATGTTCTTCACCTCCCTCATCCTGTTTGTCTTCATGTTCCTCATCATCTTGAATTGTTGAATCTTTCAAAGTGATCTCCTTCATTCCTTCTATAAGAGGATCTGTATCATCAACACCTTCATTCTTCCTTGAAGGAAGATCATTAGATTCATCAAAGACAACATGTATTGACTCCTCTACTACTAAGGTTCTTTTGTTAAAAATCCTAAAAACTTTACTAGTGGAAGAGTAACCAAGAAAAATTGCTTCATCTGATTTTGTATCAAATTTTTCAAGTCTTTCTTTACCATTATTTAATACAAAATATCGGCAACCAAAAATATGAAAATATGCAATATTAGATTTTCTTCCTTTCCAAAGCTCATAGGGGGTTTTCTTTAAAATTTATCTAATCAAAGCACGATTTAAAATGTAACATGCTGTGTTAATAGCTTTCGCCCAAAGTATCTTGGAAGGTTACTTTCACATAGCATGGTACGGGCCATTTCTTCTAGGGTTCTATTTTTCTTTTCTACTATCCCATTTTGTTGAGGTGTCCTAGGTGCAGAGAAATTATGGTCGATTCTTTTTTCATCATAAAATTTTTTAAAGTCTTGATTTTCAAATTCAGTTTCATGATCACTTCGAATATTTTGAATTGAAAATCCTTTCTCATTAGTGACTTTTCGATAAAATTTAGTGAAAACTTGAAAAGTTTCATCTTTGTGTGCCAAAAAGAAAACTCAAGTAAAACGAGAGTAATCATCTATAATTACAAAATCATATCATTTTCCTCCTAGACTAGTAGTTCTAGTAGGTCCAAATAAGTCCATGTGCAATAGCTCTAAAGGTCTAGAGGTTGAAACAATATTTTTAGATTTAAATGAAATTCTTGTTTGTTTACCTAGTTGGCATGCATCACAAATTCTATCCTTTTCAAAATTTAATTTTGGCAAACCAAGAACCAATTCTTTCTTAATTAATTTTGAAAGTGAATGCATGCTAATATGTGCAAGCCTACGATGCCAAAGCCAACTAGTCTCATTAATCTTGGCATTCAAAGATACTAGGCATTGCATGTTTATCTTGGATAGATCATTCAAATCTACCATATAAATATTACCATGTCTATGTCTAACAAATTTAATGCCTTCATTAATAGGACTAGTTACAATGCAAACAGAAGATTCAAAAATAACTTTATATCCTTTATCACAAATTGACTAATGCTTAGTAAATTATGCTTTAAACCATCTACTAACAAAATATTTTCAATATATTTAGAGGGAGTGATACCAATGTTACCTATACCGATGATCTTTCTTTTACCATTGTCTCCAAAGGTGACCATCCCTCCATTCTTAGCATCAAGAGTGATGAATTGGGATTCATCACCAGTCATGTGTCTCGAGCATCCGTTATCAAGATACCATTTCCTGTTTCCTCCTTGGGATGCTAGACACACCTGCAGGCAAAAGTCAAGTTTTTATTTTAGGTACCCAAACTTTCTTGGGTCCTTTTTGGTTAGTCATAATGGTTCCTTTTGGAACCCATATTTTCTTTACATTTGAGTTTGCAGATTTGTTAGAGAAGCAAGTGTATGACTTATGTCCTACTCTACCATATTTGAAGCAAGTAATATTAGAAGACTTGTTACTTAAAGAGTTTACATAGATATTTTTCAGATACTTTGTTTCTTTAAGGGGTTATAGCCAAGTCCAGCCTTATCATACACGGCCTTTTGATTTTCAAGAATCATATTAAGTTTATTAGAACTCAAGATGAATTTTTCAACTAATGGTTTTAACTTGACAATTTCATTCTTTAAACTTTGATTTTCTTGAAGCAGGATGGATTTTTCAATTGAAATGCTTTCATTTTGTTTCAGTAAAGATTGATTTTTTGATTTTAGATCTTTGTTCTTTATCCCTAGTTTCTTTAGTTCATCAACTAAATCACAAAAAGCTTCATGCAGTTCTTCAAATGTAAAGCCACTAGGAGTTTCGAAAATTACCTCATTTTCATGTGCCATAAGGCACAGGTTGGCTTGTTCAGTCGAGTCTTCCTCTTCGGAGCTTGAGTCATCACTCCCACTCCAAATGGCCATCATGGCCTTCTTCTTGTACTTCTTGGGACCTTTCTTCAGTTGTGGGCATTCAGACTTGAAGTATCCCAGTTTCTTGCACTCATAGCAGATAAGGGGTTGGTCTTTATCTTTTTCTTTGCTCTGTTCCCCTTTTGTGAATGGCCTCTTCCTCATCCCTTGTTTCTTTTTTCTCAAAAACTTCTTGAACCTTCGGGTAATGAGTGCCATCTCTTCATCTTGCTCTTCATTTTCAATGTTATCGATTTCTTCATCTGGTGGAGCTGTGGATTTGAGGGCGATTGTTCTCTTCTTTTTGACTTCTTCCTCTTGATGTTGTTTCATGCTCAGCTCATGAGTCATCAATGATCCAAGAAGCTCTTCCAAGGGTAGAATGTTCAAGTCCTTGGCTTCTTGGATGGCGGTCACTTTGGCTTCCCAAATTCTTGGTAAGGACCTGAGAATCTTTCTTACAAGTTCACTGTTAGAATAGACTTACCAAGACTCTTTAAACCATTTATAATATCAGTAAAGCGAGTAAATATTTCAGTTATGGACTCATCATGCTCCATTTTAAACAATTCATATTTATGCACGAGCATGTTAATTTTGGACTCCTTTACTTGATTGGTTCCTTCATGGATTACTTCTAACATATCCCATATTTCTTTAGCAAACAAGCAAGTTGAAATGCGATTAAATTCATTAGCATCAAGAACACAATATAGAACATTCATAGTTTTAGCATTTAATTGGGCCATTTTCTTATCAACTTCATCCCACTCTTTTTGGATTTGGCTGATTCCACACCATCAATAATTTTAGTGGGTGTGTGAGGGCCATTCACTATGATACTCCACATATCATAGTCGAGTGCTTGAATGAAGATTTTCATCCGAGATTTCCAATAGGTATAATTGAATCCATTGAAAAGTGGAGGTCGGTTAGTGGACTGCCCCTCGGCTAGAGAAGTGCCGACTTGAGTTGCCATAGATCTTTGGCTCTTTGATTGGTTAGATCAAAGTAGGGCTAGAGCACCGGGCTCTGATACCACTTGTTGCCCAGCTATGCAACCCAAGAGGGGGGTTGAATTGGGTTTCTAAAAAATTTAAGCTTAACTTATGTCTTATAAAAAATATTTAACAATAGCTAAATAAATAAGAAGAATAAAGTTGATTCAAGGCTAAAAATTAAATGCAAGAATGCAAATGAATAAGGAAGTTCTAAAGTAGAGCAATTAGGCACAATACAAACAAAAGGATTTATAGTGGTTCGGTGCCAACCTTGCACCTACATCCACTCCCCAAGCTCCTACTTGGAAATTTCAATCCACTAACTTGTATTCAACCTGAATACAAACGTCAGAAACTCCGACTCTAGCTATCCCAAGCTAGTCCATTTATTTTTTGGGTATAAGCTAACCCAATACACTTCAATTCAAGGTTCGAATCAACCTTCCCTTATTTTGAAACCCTTCCAAAATAAAAACAATAACTCAAACAAAGTATAACAATGAATAGCACAAATAAGTACAAAAGGAAGCTCCTTTAATGAGCGAATGAGACTTTAAATACACTTTACTCAAAGAGAAGAAGGCTCTTTTTTGATTTTCTTAAGGTGATTGGAGACTTGAATGTGCACTTGAGGAGTTGGTGAGCTTGAATTAAAGGCTTCTTGAATGCTTTGAGTGAGCTCTTGCTTAGGGCTGAAAAGTTTGCTTGAAATTCCCTTTTCAAAATTTCTCTTCTTGATTCTCTTTGATGATTCCCACCTTTTTGTCCCTTTTATAGCTTTAAAAAATGGTGGGAGAACAATCTGAGCTGAAATAGAGCCGTTAGACCATATTAAATGAGCATTAAAAGTACTTAAAATAGGTTAAAAACTAGCCGTTGCGGAACAATCCTGTCACAGGGGTCGACTCATGGGTCGACTCATGCTCATGGGTCGACCCTCTGTGGAAAAATAGTAGAAAACAACCAGAAGACAAGGTTCTATAATTTTTGGCCTAAAAACAGCAGAGGTCGACTCATGGGTCGACTCATGCCTTGGGGGTCAACTTAATGGGTCGACTCACAAGGTGTGCCAAGCCTGTGCCGGCCAAAAAGTATGCGTGCCAATCAGCTCATGTGCCATGAGTCGACTCATGGTTCGACTCATGTTTTTCAAACATGCATATCTTTCAAAATACAAGTCCAAAATAATAAAATTTTCACCAATGGATCATAAATCTTTTGTTCTATCACTTGATGCTTTCAAATCAGGGTTTGGTAAAATTATGATTTTGCCCCTGAAAAGCAATAAGTCTTTTTCAAGCAAAAATCATTAGTACCCCTTCAAATGCTTTGTAATATCAATCAATCCAGGAGAAAATATCCTTAGTCCTTCTCAAGTACTTAAGGATACATTTCACAGAAGTCCAGTGCTCTTCGTCTGGATTCGACTGATATTGTTTGTGACACTCACAGCATGGGCTATATCAGTCGTGTACATAGCATGGCATAGAGGCTCCCTATTGCAGAAGAATAAGGGATCTTGCTCATGCATTCAATCTCCTCAGGTGTGCTAGGGCACATCTTCTTGGAGAGATGAATGCCATGTCTAAAAGGTATTAAACCTCTTTTGAAGTTTTTCATGCTAAACTTTTTTAGCACCTCCTCTATGTACATCTTCTGTGAAAGTCCCATCCTATTTGGGTCTATCTCTATAGACCTTAATATCCAGTATAAAGGATGCCTCTCCTAGATCTTTCATAGAGAACTCCTTAGACAACCATATTTTGACTGAGGTCAACATGAAAATATCATTCTCAATCAGGAGGATGTCATCTTACGTACAGTACGAGAAAGATAACTGCGCTCCCACTGACCTTCTTGAAACACAACATGGTTCTTCCTCATTCTTGATGAAACCAAACATTTTGATCACATCATTGAAACGAGTATTAGCTCCGAAATGCTTGCTTAAGTCCATAAATGGACCTTTGTAGCTTGCGGACCTTGTGATCATCATCACTGGATGTGAAACCAAGCGGCTATTCAATATAGATATCTTCCTCAAGATATCTATTTAAGAATGTCGTTTTCACGTCCATCTGTCATATTTTATAATTGAAATAGACTGCAACAGCAAGCAATGTGGTGGATGATTTTAGCATGACTACAGGCGAGAAGG